>NC_090440.1:115822344-116125375 GCF_031143425.1 Pleurodeles waltl | reverse complement strand
TATATCTTAGTCTGCCTTTGGTACCAGGTGATATATGTTGCCTTGGGAACTACCACATGCACCTATTCTTCTAACACATGCTAGTTTTGGCTTCATTACACAGGATATTAGTAGTAAGATCACAGTCAGTGGTAACAGAGCCCCTAACATCCCCAACAGTGAAA
Source organism: Pleurodeles waltl (assembly GCF_031143425.1). Classification (NCBI taxonomy): domain Eukaryota; kingdom Metazoa; phylum Chordata; class Amphibia; order Caudata; family Salamandridae; genus Pleurodeles; species Pleurodeles waltl. The sequence goes on along the minus strand of NC_090440.1, from coordinate 116,125,211 downwards.
AACAACCACTGAACCAACTATCTGAGGCACCTCCTTCTTTCATTTTAGTTTATAAATTATGCAGTGTCTGTATTGCTTATGGCAAAGTTCCATTCCCTGCGTCATTTGCTGGAATAAACATCCAACATGTGATACCTATCTTCTTCCCAGCACCCCTTGCATGGCCGTCATGAGGTCCAGTACATAACAATGTTATCCTTAGGGCACACAGTTTTTCCTTTATGGCATTGAAGCCCTCATTTGTCGTGTTAAAGACCTTGACGAGTTCTCACCTTGTGACAAATGGCAGGATGCTCCCAAAGAAAAGTCCAGCATCAATAAACAATCGGTACTCTTGAGGGATTTCATTCCAGGTGCTTAACCCATAGTATTCTATGGTTCTCTTCCTTTGGCTGTGATGTAGCAAGGTTGTTGTATCCCTCAGGGGGTGGTTATTCAAAGCTGATATGTTTATTCCAGGTATTACTAAGACTGGAGTGTGCAAAGTTACTATAAAACAAATTCCTCCCCAGTTAGTTGGTAGCTGGGCATACAGTAGTTCTCCACACTGCCAGAAACAATCCATAAGGCTGGAGGTGCCCCCCTGTATGTTGGTGTGGAAGAGTGTGCCCTTGCAACCAATATTCCGACCTCCGTCAATGATCCTATTTCCCTCAAAACATAAGGAGACAGACATTAGTTTTATGACAGTCTGAGGACTTACAATGTTTTCTACTCAGGGATAGCGTAGAATATTTGTGTCCGAGATTTTGGGATGCCATTGATAAGGAGCAATGACCCTCTTATTCTAAACCCTGGCATATGGACACAATCTGGGGGTAAGGGGTTTGTAAAATAGCTGTTACATTCAGTTGGTGGGCATGTTATTCCTAGGAAACCTATACCCAGGACCATCTTGGTCCAATCTACAGTGGTGGGGCGTTCTGCCTTTCTCATGCATGTTATTTCATCTCTGATATTTTGTTCTCTGCGATGCAGTATAGTACTTCAGTAAGCTGTAGTGTATTGGAAGCATATTACTTTGAAATGTGTCAACTGCATTAGGGCCTTTATTCTACACAAGTACAAGTGTGACAGACAGTGAACTATCTCTTGTGGTACTTTCTTCATTGAATGCAGTCTAGCTGAACCAGTAGCATAAGGAATTAAGAAGCAGGCAAAACATGACTCATTCATGGGTTCTGCACCTATTTCTGACATGTTGTCTGATAATTTAACATGGGCGTTATAGGGTACATTGTTATTAGAGAGCTCAGTCCGGACATAAAAGATATGAGAATTTGGAGGAACTTTGCTAGCAAAGAGAAGGAAAGATAGAACTAAGAGACAAAAGAGAAATAAAAAAACAAAAATACATAGCTTTTGTCATATCCATTCCAAAAATAATGCAAAAATATAGTTGGAGGGGGCCCTTTTAATGTGGCAGTCTTCCTCCTGCTTTGTTCCATTTGAACTGTCCATTATTTGTGGCAAGCAGCTGGCTCAAGGCACACATGGCTCTAATGAATCCAGGGTTTCCTGCCATCCACTTTAAGAGCTGTTGTTGTAACCATGGGGACTGTGTAGGGGCCCATGACACTTTCCCTTTCCATTTGCCCACAAAATTGTGTATTAACACTTAGGGGGTCATTCTGACCCTGGCGGTAGACTACCGCCAGGCCAACGACCGCGGATGCACCGCCAACAGGCTGGCGGTGCATCCATGGGCATTCTGACCACGGCGGTACTGCCGCGGTCAGAAACGGAAAACCGGCGGTGTCCCGCCGGTTTCCCGTTGCCCTGGGGAATCCTCCATGGCGGCGCTGCAGGCAGCGCCGCCATGGGGATTCCGACCCCCTTACCGCCAGCCTGGCTCTGGCGGTTGTGACCGCCGGAACCTGGCTGGCGGTAATGGGTGTCGCGGGGCCCCTGGGGCACTGGGATGGGCACTGCAGGGGCCCCCTAACAGGGCCCCACCAAGATTTTCAGTGTCTGCTAAGCAGACACTGAAAATCGCGACGGGTGCAACTGCACCCATCGCACCCCTTCCACTCCGCCGGCTCCATTCGGAGCCGGCATCCTCATGGAAGGGGGTTTCCCGCTGGGCTGGCGGGCAGCCTTCTGGCGGTCGCCCGCCAGCCCAGCGGGAAACTCAGAATTACCGTGGCGGTCTTTTGACCGCGCAGCGGTATTCTGACGGCGGTACTTTGGCGGGCGGCCTCCGCCGCCCACCAAAGTCAGAATGAGGCCCTTAGGCTCTCAATATGACTTTGTCGGTCTTTTCTTAAGATCACTGAAGCCATGGGTGCCAGAAGACCACCAGTGCTGGCGGTCTTCCGCCCGCCATATGATGGGTACTTCCGGATTTCTGGCACACTGTGGGTGGAACTCTGGCAGTATCCATGCTGGCGGTCAGAGGCGCCTGGGTGGTACTACCACCTGCACTGCCCCGCCAGAAGGACACGCCAGCTGTATTAAGACCATTTATACGGCCTGGCGGTGTCTTGCTGGTGAGGCACTGCCTGCGGTAGCAGCACTCCTTCCTGTTGCATGCCGGATGACCTCCTCGCCGGAAAAGGTAAGTCAGGTGTCTGACAGGGATGAGGGGTGAAAGGGTGGGAGGTGTTGTGTGTGAGTGTGTTGTATCTGCATGTGTGTTTGAATGTGTCTGTGCTTGTTTGAATGCATCTGTGAGTGTTGTGGTGCATGCATGGTTGTATACATGTGAGTGAATGCATTTATGAATGTTGCAGTGAGTGCATGTCTGCATGTCAGTGTGTATGAGTGTGAGTATGCGTGTGAGTATGTTTGTGTGGATGCGTGTCCGAATGCATGTCAGTATGTGTGCGTGAATGCATATATGGATGAGTGTGAGCGGATGCATGTCTGAAAGTGGAGGTGAATGTGTGTATGTTTGGTGGGCATGGATGTGTGTGTGTGCATGTATGCTGGGAGGGAGTTTGGGGGCGCTATGTGTGTAGGGGGTGCTATGTGTGTAGGGGGTCAGGTGCTTGCTGGGGGGTAGTGGTGCTGTCTACCGATGACAGGGAAGGAATTCCCTGTCACCGGTAGCACTACCCCATTGGTTTTCATGGTGGTGCTACTGCCGTGGAAACCCTGGTGGTAGGGTGGCTCATGATGCTGCCGGCAGTCTGCTGTGGACTGCTGGGTCAGAGATATACATCTCCGGCCCAGCGGTTCATACCACCATGGCGGTATGAGTGAAGATGTGGCAGGTTGGCAGTGGCCAACCCACCACACCCATAATGTGGCGGTGATACTCTCACATTAACCCTGGCGGTCAAAAGACCACCAGGGTCTTAGTGAGGGCCTTAATCTTTTACTTTCACTTCTGGAAGGTAGACCTCAGAAATGGAGCACTTCTGTTTTCCTTTAGTTACCTTTAGATGAACCTTGCACATTTTGTTAATTCACACAAATACATATGCATTTCATCATTCAGTGCTTGACACAAATTTTCTCTTTGAATTTTACTTCTAATGGCAGGGGCTTGGACATCCCTGTCACTATTTAGTGAGGAGTCTATGGTGGTCTGAGTTCAGGGAGGGAAAATAGTGCTATTGGCAAGCACTGTAACCACTTTTTATTCAGAGCGGTGCACAACTTGCCGATCTTGCTCTTCAAGAGGCCATTCAGGTGCTCTACTACTCCATTACCCGGTGGGTGGCACACAGAGGACAGTTTGTACTTTATCCCTAACAGTGCTGTTATGTGTTCAAATATTGTTTTAGAAAAATTAGTGCCACTGTCGGGTATTATGGCCTCTGGGATCCCCCATTGGAAATCACTTCCTGAACTAGGAATGTGGCTGCTGACTTGACATCACAATGGATGTATGGTCCTGCCTCAGTCCATCTAGAGAATGGGCAGACCACCACAATGAGGTACCTATAGTTGTTGCACTTGTAAATTATATCCAGATAGTCCAAATGAAGGATTTTAAAAGGACCTTGTGTTTGTGGACTGGTGGAGTTGATCACTTCTAAAGTAGGATTAGGGGAATACTGCTCACAAATCATGCAGCTATGTTGATACACAGTTCTTGTGTCATGCAAATTGAGGACAAACATTCTTGCTGTATTTGTGTTGCCAAATGATCCCTGGAAGTGTAAGCTGGTAAATGATTCTGAACCAGGCACAATTGCAAAAGCCTGTTGCATTACTGGCTTTCCTGTAGATTGCTATCTATACACTAGGTCATCCCCTGACTGGATGCACCATTTATACTCCCATAACTGTTTTTCATGCACTGAAGCAGTTTCCTGTAGTTCCCTCAGGTGTAACTTTGCTGACTCAGTGTAATGAGGTATGTCCTTGTCTGTGGTAATCTTTGTTTCAGGCTTCATTGGTGAGGGAGTCTGAGCCACGAGGACTGGGCAGGTTGTGGGTCTCATGGTACCTTTGGGGGTGTACATCTGGCTGCATCTGTAGGTGCTTACTCTGCCAGCACATTACCTCTGGACACAAAATCCTGTCAATTTGTATGAGCTGTACACTGCCTGTGGTAGTGCAAGTGCCCCTATAAGAGCCTCTAAGAGATTTCTATGTATCACAGGACTACCATCTGATTTAGGGAAACCTCACCTACTCCATCTCATGATACTGGAGTGTATCATGGTTATTATGTATGCTGAATCTGAGTGTATTGTAATTATCTCTCCTGCTCCTGATTGAGCACCACTATTAATGCTGTCAGCACTGCTGCCGGTGCCGGATAATGTGTGCGCAATGTCAATTGTTCTATGACTTGTAGTGTATTCAGGAAACCGTGTCACTGAGCCCTGACTATCACTGCCCCAATGTGTCTGATTCCTGTTTCTTGGTCAATCATGGAGGAATCGTCAACAAAATAGACAACTGTGTCTGGTTTAGGGTCCTCTGTGGTTGGACTGCATTCGTTGAGACAATGTGTGGAACAGTTGTGCTCATCCTCCTCAGGTTCAATATTGGGTGGCCAAAGAGTTTTGCAGGATTGACTGTATGATAATTCACAACCTTCAAGGACGCACTGCATGATCTGCGTTGAGCATCAATGGTGCCTCCATAATAATAGGGGTGCTTTTCTGTACTCCAAATGCTTCACTGACCAGAACTTGTTCACAGAGATGGTGTCCTTTCATGACTGAGTCCAACAGACCTCTTAAGTACACAATTGGTTTGTGCCTTAGTGGATACTTCTGTGTGAGGAGAGCTGTCATCACCTGACCATTTCAGTGGCAGAATAGGTAGAACTCCTTGGTGTAATCTGGAGTTCCCAGAACTGGAGCATTTGTCATCTCATCCTACAATTTCTGAAAAGATTACCTCAATTCACTTGTCCATGTTCTACTGTCCTCCGTATCTCTTGTTAACCGCCAACAATGGGGCTATTAGAGTGCTATCACATAGTTATTGAGGCCCTAAAACTTCTCACTTCATCTGACAACTTCTGTCTCTGACATTTGCCAAATCGAGGCTGCCCTTTCAGGTGTTACACGCCTATCAGATACTGACAGTAATGGCTCTAAATATTTGACTTTTTCCTGGCTTTTCTGGATTTTCCCTTCTCTACTTTGTATCCTGCCTGGGCAAGAGTGGTTAGAAGAGATATAGGGGCATATTTACCAGCCCCTAGCGCCACAGCAGTGTCACTTTTTGTGATCCTTCGGTGGCATTGTGCCTTGCAGCATATTTACAAGGCAGCGTTAAGCCACCTTTTGTGGCTTAACGCCGCCTTCTAAATATGGACCCCTGGTCGAATTTTCTGCAGCAGAGGGGCATGAAATATGTGTTGCTGTGGGCATACCCATGCAACACCCCTTGCTTTTGACACTGCCCCATATTTACAAGGAAATGCAAATCTGAGGCAGCACCAAAAAACTAGTGCCACTGCAGGGGTGGCACTAGCATGAGGCAACGAGGAGAAATATTTGTATTTCTCCTCGTTTTTGCTTTTTCTATGTGTGCTGCCTTCTGCAGCACACACAGAAAGAACAAAAGGCCATGAATGATTGTCTATGTGCAGGAAGGTGTCCCTTCCAGCATATAAACAATCATTAAATAATAATGATTTTCTTCTTCTATGTGTGCTGCATTCTTCAGCACTTATAGCAGTAACAAATCACCATTATTGTTTATGTGCAAGAAGGGATACCTTCTTGCACATAGACAATCATTCCTGCAATGCAGGTACCCTAGACCTATGGTGCAAGGGTGCATGCACTGGTGCTAGGCAGTTAAATTTATCACCAGAACTAGGGGATACACAGAGGTGCTCTGTATTTTTGTACATATGGCACATCCCTGCATTTCTGAAGTGACTCAGCAAGGCACTGCCAAATTTGGCACATCACTGTGCTGCTTCATGTCCTTCTAATTATGCCCCATAGTGTCTCTTCTAAACTGTTGCTTGGTAGGACAACCAAAAAATATGTTATCGATATATTGCAACAGAGTGCTTTCACATTGAAAATGTGGCAGATCATATTTTATTGCTCTGTTCATCACGCTGGGGGACTCACAATACCACTGGGGGAAACAAGAGTACAAATACTGAGTCCTGCGATATGAGAATGCTGTCAGATAGTGACTATCTAGATGGAGAGGAATTCTCAAGATCAATGACTGAAAAATACCTCGTGTCCTGCGGGATGTTTGTCAAGATGATGGAAGGGTCAGGGCATTTGGGAATTCTGGTAACATAATATTGTTCAAAGGGCACAGGTCTTGAACCATGGGGCAAGTATTGCCCTTATCTTTCTTACGTTGGTAAATAGGGATATTACAAGGTGACACTCCAGGGGATGTTATTCCCTGTTCCAGTAATGCCTGTATGGGGGGAGGAGCATAGTCCTTATCTGCTTCCTTGGACAAAGGGTATTGTTTCCATCTGGGTAAAATTGCACCTTTCTTTAATGTAATCCAGAATGAGTCCAACAGCATAAGGACTCTTTATCCACAGGATTTCTGGCACCTGTGACGGATCGGCTTCGTTTACTGAGTCAAAAGCTCTGCTTAGTGTTGGCATCCTGACTTCTAGTCCTCAGTGGTATGTCATCCTGGAAAAGTATAATCCTTTTCTTGGGAATATCATCAAATAGATCATCGTTTAGTATCTCCCTAATTGTCTTTCCTGGCTCATGGAAGATGACACATGTCACAAAGCATGATTATTGGCGATGGTTGTCATGGTAGAAGTTAGTTCCAAATCCTCTATCCAGAATATTACCTCAGCTTCTGATAGTTTGCAGTCCTGTCCTTGCTACCTAAAATGGAATTATTTCGGCAATTGAACCTCCCTGGCTGCACTGTCATATTTCTGGATGGACAAGAAAAAATCTCAGTATTCCATTTTGCTCATCCCATCTCTTCAAGTTACAATCTCTAATAAGATGCCCAAACCTCTGATAATAATACTATGCCTTGTCCGTTCTTTTGAGTACCCATCCTACCTCTTCCTACTCATCCTTGTCCCCCTCTTCTATTTCATTGTGTCCTTATATTGTCCTACTGCTACAGGTGCTGTTATTGGGTGACTCCTGGGACAAGTCCCACAGATATTGCAGTCATCTGAGTGGCTGCTGCCACTACAGCACCTTTCATTGCTCCCTTTTTTACCAACTTCTACTGCACCACCTTGGCTGCTGCTTTCTCAGCTATTTCCTGTTTACTTTTCTCCTTTTTGTGCTTCTTCTTGCAACAATGGATGATGTGTGCTTAAATTTCAGTCCAGAGCTTGGTTTTAAGTGCCACTGTTATCTAAGCTGTCCCTATATAGTAAATACAGTGCTACCATGCTGACATTAGGGAGGCGCAGGGTGATGAAAGAAAAATGGCATATCAGAGCTGATGCGCTACTTTCTTGTAAATATGCCCATATGTCTGTTTTGCCCCCATGAGGGAACTAAGCAGACTTTTTACATCCCCTACTGCCGTGTGATACCTGCAGTTTACTTTGCAAATGCTCTGATCTATTTCCCTGCTCCATCTGTAAGCAGTGGCAACTGCTTTCTGTGATTTTCCTTGTCCATTTGTGGCCAAGGAACATAATGTGTGCCCCAGGCTCATTACCTATCAGGGTAATCTGATGTAAAGAGTGGTGGCATGCTGGGGATAGTGCTGTCTGGTGCAACTCTGCTGTATATGAAGACATTTTCTAATGTAAGGGTGGTCCCAATCTGGATCACCCTCACCATACAGATGCAGTCTTCAGCATTTGCCATGACGTGTGGGTCAAAGGATGCCTCCTACGGTCAGGGGCTCCTTTGTGGAGCTAATAGCTCAGTCCAGTCTGCTAAGTGTTCTAAGAATGGCTTCAGCAGCGGTCTCACTGGGGTGAGGTCTGTGCTGCATTAATTTGCTTATGCACTAATTTGCTAGGCAGGTCCGTTATCAAGAGTCATCCACCCCTTAACCTTGCATGATTCCATTCTGGGGTCTGGCTGGCTGTGCTTTGGATTTGCAACCACTCAAGCTTTGTAGCTTGGGGCTTCCTGCTTCTAGAGAGCATATCTTGCTCTCCTTCCCTTGCATCAATCAGTTAGGCAGTCTCCATGTACCCCTCATGCAGTCTAAGTCAATGAGTAGTTTTTCTTTGAGACCATAAATATGGTGACTTACTTTTTGTGCTTGAAGAAGTTTACCCATGCTCTCTACAGGCTGGTGTATGGACTCTCTCTTTCCCAAAACTCCTCAGAGTTTGCCATTTACATCATGTCCATCTCTCCGTACTCCACTTGTCTCTTTCCTATCCTCACTGCATGATAGCCAGTCCTGGACACTTTCTGTGAGACTACTACACCTCCCTGTTTCTTCCATCAAGGGGGCAGACTACTTTCGGTTCTTCTTTATTCCTGTTCCCTTCCTTGAGATATAGGTTGTCCCATCATATCAACAGTCCTAGGCACATAGGGGGTCATTCTGACCCTGGCGGTAATTACCGCCATGGCGGAGGTCGGCGGTAGCACCGCCAACAGGCTGGCGGTGCACCGCTGGGCATTCTGACCGCGGCGGTTCAGCCGCGGCCAGAAACGGAAAGTCGGCGGTGTCCCGCCGACTTTCCGCTGCCCTTGAGAATCCTCCATGGCGGCGGAGCGCGCTCCGCCGCCATGGGGATTCTGACACCCCCTACCGCCATCCAGTTCCTGGCGGTTCTCCCGCCAATGGCATGGGCACTGCAGGGGCCCCCGTAAGAGGGCCCCAAAAAGAATTTCAGTGTCTGCCTAGCAGACACTGAAATTCGCGACGGGTGCAACTGCACCCGTCGCACCTTCCCACACCGCCGGCTCAATTCTGAGCCGGCGTCCTCGTGGGAAGGGTGTTTCCCGCTGGGCTGGCGGGCGGACTTTCGGCGGTCGCCCGCCAGCCCAGTGGGAAAGCCAGAATGACCGCCGCGGTCTTTTGACCGCGGAGCGGTCTTTCGGCGGGAACCGCGTGGTGGGCGGCGACCGCCGTCCGCCGCGGTCAGAATCACCCCCATAGTTGTTCCACTCTGCATTCCCTGCACCCCTTTGCTGTGGGGTGGACACTTGTTTCCTAATTACTCTATCTGAACTGCGCTTTTTTTTACTGGAAGTGCGACATTGTTGATGAAATATGCGATTGATTGTCGGTATCCCCACAACTCTGCTCTTTACTCTTCTCCTCTAAGGGAAAGGTAGGGTTTATTTGCAGTACGAACTGTGCCTCTGTTGGAATTTGCCTTTTCGCAGGGTCATCCCCAATCTTTTTGCCTCCTTCCTCTTATTTTTTCTGACCTGTTTTTGTTGGCTTTAGAACTCTGAGCACTTTACCACTGCTAACCAGTGCTAAAGTGCATATGCTCTCTGTGTAAATTGTAATGTTGATTGGTTTTTCCATGATTGGCATATTTGATTTACTATTAAGTCCCTAGTAGAGTGCACTAGAGGTGCCCAGGGCCTGGAAATCAAATGCTACTAGTGAGCCTGTAGCACTGGTTGTGCCACCCACATTAGTAGCCCTGTAATCATGTCTCAGGCCTGCCACTGCAGTGTCTGTGTGTGCAGTTTTAAACTGTAAAGTGTACCCACTTGCCAGGCCTAAACCTTCCCTTTTCTTACATGTAAGACACCCCTAAGGTAGGCCCTAGGTAGCCCCTTGGGCAGGGTGTAGCGTATCGTTAAGGTAGGACATATAGGCCCTCATTATAACTTTGGCGGTAACTGCCGCCTACCGCCAAGGCGACGGCCACCAACATGCTGCCGCCGTGGCTACTAGCCATCTACGTGCATTATGACCGCTGACAGCATTCTGCCAGAATGCTGGCGGAATACCACTGACGGTCATGACAGCGGTAAGGTGGCTCAGCTGACAGCAGCACCGCCACGCCAGCAAAACACCTCTGACTGTATCATGACCAATGATACAGCCTGCTGGTGTTTTGCTGGCGGGCGCTGCTGCTGACAGCAGTGCTGCAGACCATCTCCAGCTGGAGGATGCCCTGCAAGCAGGTAAGTCAGGTTCTCTGACAGGAGAGGGGGGTCGGGGGTGTTGTGTGTATGTGGTGGGGTGTGTATGTTTTGGTATGCGTGCATGCGGGTGTGAGTCACGTTTAATGCTTATGTGAATGAATGAATGTGAGTGTACGCTGTGTGTTGTGAATGTATGTGTGCAACAAGGTATGTTGGTGTATGTTGCGGTGTGTGGGTATTTATGTGAGCATGCGTGGGTGGTGGTAGGTATGTGTGTGTTTAACACATGCTTTATTCGATCAGTCGATCATCAAAGAGAATATACAATAATAATAATAATAGAAATAAGAATAAAACCAATGATAATAATAATAATAATACATAGATAAAAATATAACACATGGGTGCCTAAGAGCATGATTCAATTAAAATTCTCAGTACACATAAGACACATAATACGGTTTCAGCCCCCCTCCTGCAGTTCTCATAAAAGTAAAAAGTAGGGCTCTAAATTAAAACACAGTCCTAGCAATGGAATTGCGTATTCGCCATGCTACTACTAAATATTTACTGACAGCAAGTATTAAAACAGTGGAATGATGACTTTTTAGGATCCTCAAAGCGGAGGCACAGTCTCTTATCCCCATTTCGTGACAAATGTGACGGATCCACTTAGACCTAGGAAGGGAGTAAGCAGGGCAAAAAAACATAAAATGTTCAACCGTTTCCGATTTTGCACCACAAACCGGGCATGTACTTGTATCTGTTTTTGCACCCCATTTGCACATCAATGACTTCAGCGGCAACGACCCGAAACGGAATCTGGCATATAAGCTTTTACCGAGAATGTCAGGAATATTGTCTAAGTATGGTTCAAATTGTGGATACCACTTAAAATCTGTAAAACTATTTGTTAAGGTGCCATAGGTTCTGTGGGTGATATAATTGTTGCGTACATAGGACCAATATATGCGTTTCAGTACAATGGAGTGAGCCTTTTCTAGTTTATGGGGTTCCTCCCAAAAATGGCTGAGGCCACGTTTGTTAAACCAACTGGATACATGTTTAACCCAAGGAATAGATGTTGAGTTGGAACACATTAGCAGGTCGTGGAGTGAGGTCTTATAAACATCTAATTCAGGGACAGTCCATAGTCTTATCCAATATAATAATGGTCTTAAAATAATGAGATCGGCTATGCGTCTCAGGCCCAGATCTAAGAATAGTGGTATCAATGGAGTACTAGGAGGACAGGTACACAAGGACCTCGCAAAACTGTTCTCACTGATAGTGAGCCTGTTACAGTCAGAAAAACCCCAGACCTCTGCTCCATATGCGGCGGCACCCTGTGCTCTGGCAATATAGATCTTAATTGCCGGGGAGACAGTTTTTGCTGTTGTACCCCTATAGAAACGCAGGATTGATGCCGCACCGTGCTGTAGACGACCCACACTTGTATTAATCTGTTCTGCCCAGTTCAGATTATCAGTAAACCTTATACCCAAATAATCGATGGAAGAAACCTTATCCAGGAGGTTCCCTTCTAAATGTATAGTACATTTCTTCCGCACTCCTGAATGGAACGCCATTAACTTGGTTTTTTTATGGTTCAGCTCTAGGCCGTGATCTTGACAAAAGGAGTTAAATCTATTGATAAGAGTTTGGAGGCCCATGGGAGATTTAGAAATAAGAAGAGAGTCGTCAGCGAAAAGAAGGATTGGAATTTTTGGGGCGCATAAGGTGGGGGCATCATTCTGGCACGTCATTAAAACCTGTACAACCTCATTGATAAAAATAGAGAATAAAAACGGTGCCAACACACAACCCTGGTGAACACCCCTATTTATTGGGATTTTGTCCGTTAGTTCGCCTGAGTTTCCCCATCTCACCTGCGCATATGTGTCCTCATTCAACCGCTTCAAAAGTTGGATTAAGTTGGCCGGAGTCCCTATTTTTTGTAGCACCTCCCACAACTTTTCCCTCGGGACTAGATCAAATGCTGATCTCAAATCAACAAAAGCGATGTATAATGGTTGTTTTGCCAGGGCTGTATATTTCCAGTACAGAATGGCCAGTCTAAAGGCCTGATCTACTGTACTGATCCTTAGTCGAAATCTAGCTTGAAGAGGGGAAAGAATGTGCTGATCTTTGGCCCAATGGGTTAATCTACCTAGGAGTTGCTTGGCAAATATTTTTGGGATGTTATCAATTAGACTGATTGGTCTATAGTTTATCGGGAGGTTTGCGTTACCCTTTTTATGGATGGGGATAATTTCTGCACCCTTCCATGTCGTGGGAATCTGCCCGCCTTCAGAAATTTTATTGGAGAGTGTGTTGATGTACCAGGTCCAGACTATTGGTTCTGACGAATAAAGATGCCCCGGAATTTTGTCTGGACCCGGAGCTTTCCCAAGTTTTAATGTACTAATAGCATTGGCTGTTTCTTTGGTAGTAAAGCGGATATGGCTCTTAGAATCCTGTGGGCCCCCTACGAGGGGAGCTGGCCCGTGATGCTCATCAAGAGTAGAGAGAAAATCTTGGCCTGCTTCCCCTGTAACTGAAATTGTGGGGGTCTCAATTTTTCCATATAGGCCAGAAAAATGCTCGACCCATCTTTCTGGCTGTATATGGCTTCTCACACCAATCCTGCCCTCTTTCTCTCGCTTCCCTAACAATTCCCAAAACAATTTATTGTTGTTGGATTGAGTAGCATCCAACAACTCCTGCCAGGTAGTGTCTTCCCAGATTTTTTTTGCTCGGGTAATGGATTTTTTATAGATACGTCTAGCTAGTAGTATTTCCCCATGGGTTCCTTCCATGAGGGCACCTTTTAGTCCTTTCTTGGCCGTATGGCAGGACTCGTCAAACCATGAGCTAGAAGTAGCTCCTTGGTGTCTTGCCCCAACCTTCCTATAGAATATACGTTGTAATCTAATGATCATATTTTCATGTATGGATAAGAAGGGGATATCATTGGAATCATGGTCACTGTATGGAGCAAGGATGTCTATGAAAGCCTGATAAATCTCGCTTAGCAGATAAGGATTTGACTGGACCTTTGGCCACTTGACCTTTGTAGATGTGATGTTCATGGTAGGAATGGGGACCAAAGTAGTTTGTTTGTTCAAGGTCCTACCAAAAACATCACCTGACATAGAGAGTAGCAAGGGATAATTGTCGCTTTCGGTTCTAACATCCACTTTCATATCATTCAAAAAGGGCCACAATCTCAAATCCACTAGGAAATAATCGATTACGCTTGTAATTGAACCACGTTTGAAAGTGGGTGCAGTATCCAGGTCAGAGGGCATGCGGCCATTACATGCCCTGAGACCATGTTTCAAACAAAGGGATGCCAATTGGATAGCTACACAGGAATTAGAGCAGTTGTTATCACTAGTCAGTTGTGCAATCCCCCATGTTTGATCCTCATCCTCTGTGAGACCGGTTAGTATCACAGGGGGTTCAAAGGTGCAATTACATCCCCAGCTATTATTAGGTAGGAGGTTGATTGTAAGGTGTCTAGAAAATCAAGAAGCTGTTTTAAAACTTGGGACTCAACCCCTCGCGAAACCGAACGGGCATAAACATTGACAAAATTTATGGTAAAATCCTGTTGGAACGTGATTTGTAGCCCCATCAGGTCTAGGCTATCAAACTCTAGAGTCTTGTATGTGCACTGCACAGATTTGTTTATTAACATCAAAAGTCCTCCTTTGGCTCGACCCGTCAATTTTGTGGAGGGTTGAGCAGCCACATCAAAGGAAAGAAACCCATCTAGGGTAGTCAGCTCTTCAGCCCATGTTTCTTGAAAAAGACATATGTCTTGGGTGTTGATGTACAAACACCAGTCAGTATCGTCTAATTTCCTCCCAAGGCCAGCTAAATTCCATGTCATAATTGATATGCCTTTTTCCTCAAAGACCGGGCTTAGTGGCTGTGGGTTGGGCCTCTCAGGAATCAACTCTGTGTTGGTAGGTCCATCAGAAATCATCGGACTGGGTTCCGCTAAACTAGTCCCAAGAGTTGTTCCCTGGGCTGTTGCCAGTCATACTGGGTTAGGCCGGATAGAGTCAGCATACCTGGACTGGTTACTAGTTACATTGTTGCATGAGTAACCAGAAATTTGTGGTTGGCCTTCCATCTCCAGTGCTGTCTCTAAGGTGATATGTCCCCTTCTTTGTTCCATAAGATGGAGAGTTCGGTCGTTGAACAGAATAAGGTTTTCTACCAGGGATCTATTATGAAACTCGATTGAAATTACGTCATGGGTTGACCCTAAAGGACACCACCGCTTAGTGTTACGGATATCTGAACGTATGACCGATAGACAATTTCTTTGGTGTCGTAGCCAGTGGATTACTTTGTTAACCCTAGACTCATGATCCTCGCTGAGTCCTGGTAGCAATTTCGGGACTTGTTTTAAAAAGAGAATATTTGTTCCAAGCTTGAGGCATTGGGGGTTTGACAATAAGACTGGATCATGAGGAGGCCTCTGATAAGAAGGGGCACTAAAACAACCGGGGAAGAGTTTGGGAGCGAATAGGTCGCTGGCATTAGGTATGGCGTAGGACCTCCTGAGTGGGAGATTGTCAATCTGTTTACGGCTCTTTGGTGGCAGGTAATTTGAGGACTCTGGGGGGAATTTGTTAATAGTACTGTGGTTTTCCATAGTATCCCCCTCATTTAATGATCTTTTACTATGTTGGCTCGCCTGTGTAGTGTTGGATTCAGGGCATATTGCATTCCCATCTGAGCCAGCCCGATGTATCTTCCCCTTTTGGTGATCAGTAGCCTGGCCCCCCTGTGCAAGCCGGATTGATAGTGTTGGGTCAGGCATTGTATGACCTAAATTCGCCCCTTCATCCCTAAAATTGCGCTTGCATCCACACTCTAAACTCTCCCGAAAGCATTTGGCCAGTTGTAAGACCAGGGACCTAACTTCTTCTATTCTCTGAAGTATAAGGGCATTGCTAGGCTCATTGGCGGGGTGCATTGAAAGGGAGGCGGGAACTGGTTTTGGGGCGCAGGGGATAGCCTCTTTGTTGATACCATCTGTAGTTGTATCAAAAACTCTGTGAGTTTCATCATCCTCAGCTAGGGCCTCAAACCGGTTTCTACAGGGTATGTTCGAGATCAGATTGATCGCAGAACTCAGTGGTATGACAGGATTAAGAATATTACCCTCTGTTTCCGCATGGGGAGATCCGCACCTGTGCACCAATACATTTGTCATGTTTGTTATATCATTTGAAGGGGGGGTAGGTAGCAGGTGCATTGTTAATAAAGTTGCACCATTGTTGGTCGAAACTAGATCCTGACCTTGGTCCTTTGTCCTTTTCTTAAAGTAGTCTTGTATCTTCCCAGGTTGGACTAGGGCATTTTTTCCGAGGGAGGCACCATTGTGATTGGGTGAACAATTTAATATCGCCTCAACCTCTTCAAACAACAGGTCTATCTCCTCGAAGGGTTTTTTGGGCCTAGTGACCAATTTAGCAGTGCGCTTCCTCTGCTTTTTACGATCTGACAAGGGATCTAGAGAATCGGCAGCTTTCCTTTTCCCCATGGCGTCTGTAGAGTTATGCAATACCAGTAAATTATATAAATTAAGGCTTACTTGGTGTATTTAGACAGCAGGTGAAAGAGAGTAGGCCCAGCCCAGCCTCATCCGGACGAAGACGGGCGCAGGACGGGCCCGCCCGGGCGCCGCCCGCGCACTTCCCGCGGGCGGGAGCACGATAGTTCAATTTAAAGGGCTCCTGCCCTTGAGGTTCTGGCTGCTGCTGTCCCCCGGCCAAAACGCGCTTCCCGCTGGGCGGGAGCGCAATAGTTCAATTTAAAGGGCTCCTGCCCTTGAGGTTCTGGCTGCTGCTGTCCCCCGGCCAAAACGCTCTTCCCGCTGGGCGGGAGCGCAATAGTTCAATTTAAAGGGCTCCTGCCCTTGAGGTTCTGGCTGCTGCTGTCCCCCGGCCAAAACGCGCTTCCCGCTGGGCGGGAGCGTGACAGTTCAATCCAAAGGGCACCTGCCCTTGAGGTTCTGGCTGCTGCTGTCCCCCGGCCAAAACGCGCTTCCACGTGTGTGCATGTGTGTATATGGGTGCGCGTGTGGGTGTGTACATGTGCGGGGGCAGGAGATAGAGGGTGGAGGAGAGCTCTGGGGAGGGGGAGGGAGGTGAGAGAGACCCCTATCAGTGCCAGGGAAGGAATTCCCTGGCACTAATAGTGCCTACCGCCATGTTTTGCGTGGCAGTAAGATTGGCCACGAAAACCATGGTGGTAAGCCGGGTCGTAATCCTGATGGTGTAAATCTCGAATTACATTACATTGTGACGGCTGCCGGGATCTAGCCCAACAGCCATTACCTCCCATTTTTATTTACTGCAGGCCTGTTGGCGGTATTAACACCGCTTTAACACCGACTGCCATGGTCATAATGAGGGCAATAGTATTGTGTTTTATATGTCCTGACAGTGAAATACTGCTAAATCGTTTTTTCACTTTTGCAAGGCCTGTACCTCTCAAAGGTTAACATGGGGGCTACCTTTAAATATGATTAAAGGGTAGATTCCCTTTGGGAGCGGATAGAAATGTGGAGTTTGGCAAAATGGGCAAAATGGGTATAAGAAGGGCACCCAAAACCACAGACTTTAGAACACTTCTGGAAACCAAGTAGAACGTCTGCCTGGAGAAGAGCTGAAGAGCTGAGGAAGAAGAGCTGCCCTGCCTGTGAATGTGCTTTGTGGAGCTATCCTGCAGTTTATGCTTCTGCCTGTGCTAGACTTTGTGTGCCTTCCTTCTTGTGAAGAACTCTCCAAGTGCTTGATTTAGAGCATGCCTCCTGTTGTTTGAAGTCTCAGGGGCAGCAAAGACTTCTCTCTGCCAGTACATGGAGCCTCTGTGGAGAATCCTACTCTGCCAAGTGGTGCCCATCCAGTTCCTGGGACCCTAAAAGGAAAAGCTGGCAGCCCAAGAGTGAGAAATCAACACACTGACTGCTGTGCGGGGAAAAGATTGATGCAACTCCGATCTGCTGCTGAAAAATCAATGAGCCACTGGCTTTGCGGCTGAAGTGTGGCTGGAAAATTGACGCATGCGGTTGGAGAAACGACACGCAGCATTGCTGACAGAGGCTAGTGAGATCGCAACCCGCGCTGCGTGGTTTTCACATCATCGCGCAACAGGATTTCTGATGCAAACATCGCTGGGCGTGTACAAAATTCTGCAAGTCCTGCCCGTACCCGAGAGTGTGGTTCGAATGTAAGCATCGCTCTCCTGCAGAGAGAAAAAACGACGCACGCCAACTCGAATGAAGGAGAAACGACGCACAGTCTCGCTCGTGAGTGATATCAACACATTGCAAGCCCTTTTTGACGCACACTCGCCCATGTGGGGTTATTTTTGACGCACCCCGGTACATTTTTACGCTAACAGCTTTACCATTGTGTTTAGCATTACATGAAGACTGTTTTTGTTTTTTAATTGATAACTTGAATTGTGTATGTTGGATTTTTGTCATTTTGGTTTTGTTTTGTTTAAACCTGTGTTGTGTCATTTTGTTGTGTTTTCATTAAGTTACTCTGTGTGTTGGTACAAATACTTTAGACCTAGCACTCTGAAGTTAAGCTTGCCTGCTCGGCTACCAAGGGGGTGAGTGGGGGTTAGATGAGGGTGATTCTCTTTTACCCTGACTAGAGTAAGGGTCCTTGCTTGGACAGGGGTAACCTGACTGCCAACCAAAGACCCCAATTCTAACAGCCTCTAATTGTCCTAAAAATTGGGTATTCCCTATTTTAGTTTTCTGTCTAGGAGTGCTTACCCTCTTTGGTTTTGGTATTCGTGGGATTACCTTGAGAGTCACTGTAGGGGAATGTGAAGGGGTTTCAATTTTGGAGATTTAAAATCCTACCATGCCTTCTTGCTGCTGCACTAGGCACTGTGGTTGCAGTGCTCATAGGGCCATATAGGCATGGGGGAACAGATGGAGTACTCGAGGTATCTCCCTCTAAGGGATCTTTCAAATCTTCACAACATATTCTCCATAATGCTATGGTGGCTTCTCTTTTCTTTAATTTTGCACCTGCATATATATACTTCACAAGTATGTGACAACATGCTTGATTACTCTATCATTGAAAGTTCCTTCTTTTGGCCAAGTATATATTTGTTTTTGGGTAGCTTTAAAACCACTCCTGGCTATACTCTAGTAATTTATTTCTGTCACTGGGGAATACCTTCTGCATATGTTCTAAGGGGGTCTTCTTTACATTTTACCTTTTCTGCTACCAGATTTAAATAATTTTTAAGTAGATTCACATGACTTTTCTAGTGGGAAAAAATTGTCTACTATTTGTACTTTACTGTTTTAAAATAGGCTTTCAGTTTTTAGTTGTGTTTACCAAGTCTATGGGACGCATTACAGTATAAACATTTTCTTACATGCAATGTACATTTTAAACAACAGTTTGCATATTTATATAATATCTCACAACATCACACTGTGGCCACACTTTGCAGCTGCACATGGTCACCTTCAGTCAATCAACAAACAGAAATTCTACTAGATATGTAAGTGCCTTTTTGCACACAATCCATCCATAGAAAAAGAAAAAGAAGCAATCACATGGAGTGCCCTTCTGGCCTTCTCTGACAAATTCACAAATACATATATTTTTGTTGATTGTGCAATCATGTACACAATCCTTAAACAATAAAAAACGTATCACATGCAGCGCTCTTCTGGCCTTCTCTGACTATGTCACAAATGCATATATTTCCATCAATTGTGCAACACACATGCACAATAAAAATAAAAAAAATGCATGCAGTGCCCTTCTGGCCTTCTGTCACAAATTCACAAATACATACATTTCCATTGATTGTACAATGTACATACAAAATCCTTCAACAATAAAAAACAAATATCATGCAGTGCCCTTATTGACTTCTCTGACAGTCACAAATACATATATTTCCATTGATTGTGCAACCCACATAGACAATCCTTCAACAATAAAAAACAAATCTCATGTGGTGCCCTTCTGGCCTTCCCTGACGAATTCACAAATACATATATTTACATTGATAATGTAACACACTGACACAATACTTCAACAATAAAAGAAAACGAACCACATGCAGTGTCCTTTTGGCCTTCTTTGACAAATTCACGAGTACACATACTTCAATTAATTTTGCTGCGCATGTACACAGTCCTTCAACCATAAAGAACAAATTGCATGCTGTGCCTTTCCATTGATTGTGCAAAGCACATACACAGTCCTTCAACAATAAAAAACAAATCTCATGTGGTGACCTTCTGGCCTTCTGGTCTGAACAAATTCATGAGTACACATACTTCAATTAATTTCGCTGCGCATGTACACAGTCCTTCAACCATAAAGAACAAATTGCATGCTGCGCCCTTCTGGCCTTCTCTGACAAATTAACAATTACATATACTTCCGTTGATTGAGCAATTCATGTACACAATCCTTCAACAATAAAAAACAAATTACATATGGTGCACTACTGACCTTCTCTATCAAATTCACAAATACATATATTGGTTGGTTGTGCAACCCATGTACACAAGCCTTCAATAATAATGTAAAAAAAAAAAAATGTGGTGCCCTTCTAGCCTTCTCTGATACATTCACAAATACATAGATTTCCATTGATTGTGCAACACACATACACAGTCCTTCAACAATAAAAAAATCAAATTGCATATGGTGCCCTTCTGACCTTCTCTAACAAATTCTCAAACACATATATTTCCATTGATTGTGCAAAGCACATACACAGTCCTTCAACAGTAAAAAACAAATCTCATGTGGTGCCCTTCTGGCCTTCCCTGACAAATTTACAAATACATACATTTCCATTGATTGTTCAATGCACATACACAATCCTTCAACAATAAAATACAAATCTCATGCGGTGCCCTTCTTGTTTTCTCTGTTAAAGTCACAAATACATATATTTCCATTGATTTTGCAACCCACGTACACAATCCTTCAACAACAAAAAACAAATCTCGTGTGGTGCCCTTCTGACTATCCTGTCAAATTCACAAATACATATATTTCCATTGATTATGCAACACATGCACACAATCCTTCAACGATAAAAAAAAATGAACCACATGCAGTGCCCTTTTGGACTTCTTTGACAAATTCACAAATACAGATACTTCAATTAATTGTGCAGCGCATGTACACAGTCCTTCAACCATAAATAACAAATTGCATGCTGTGCCCTTCTCTGACAAATTGACAATTACATATACTTCTGTTGATTGAGAAATGCATGTACACAATCCTTCAACAATAAAAAACCAAATCACATATGGTGCCCTACTGACCTTCTCTATCAAATTCACAAATACATATATTTCCGTTGATTGTGCAACCCATGTACACAAGCCTTCAATAATAGAAAAAACAAAATGCATGTGGTGCCCTTCTAGCCTTCTATGACACATTCAAAAACACAAAGATTTCCATTGATTGGCAAACACACATACACAGTCCTTCAACAAATAAAAAAATAAATTGCATGTGGTGCCCCTCTGACCTTCTCTAACAAATTCACAAACACATAGATTCCCATTGATTGTGCAACACACATACACAGTCCTTCAACAATAAAAAACAAACAAATTGCATGTGTTGCCATTCTGGCCTTCTCTGACAAATTCACAAATATATATATTTCTGTTGATTATGCATGAGGTGTCTTGTGGCCTTCTTTGACAAATTAGCAAATACATATACTTCTGTTAACTCTGCACTGCAGATACACACTACTTCAACAATAAAAAAACAAATTGCATATGGTGCCCTTATGGCCTTCTCTGACAAAATCACAAATACATATATTTCTGTTGATCGTGCAAACACATACAAAATCCTTCAACAATAAAAACACAGATCACGTGTGGTGGTCTTCTGGCCTTCTTTGAAAATTAACAAATATAGACATTTCCTTTGATTGGGCAAAGCACATACACAATCCTTCAACAAAAAACAAATTGCATGTGGCATCCTTCTGGCCGTATCTGACAAATTCACAAATACATACATTTCCATTGATTGTGCAACATACATACGCACTACTTCAACAATAAAAACAAACAAATTCCATGTGGTGCGCTTCTGGTTTTCTTTGACAAAGTCACAAATACTTATATTTCCATTGATTGTGCAACCCACATACACAATCCTTCAAAATAAAAAAACTAAATACCTGCAGTACCCTTCTGCCCTTTTCTGGTACATTCACAGATACATATATTTCCATTGATTGTGCAACACATGTACACAATCCTTCAAAAAATTGCATGCGGTTTCCTTCTGACCTTCTCTAACAAATTCACAAACACATATACTTCTGTTGATTGTGCAACACACGTACACAATCCTTCAACAATAAAAAACAAATTGCATGCAGTGCTCTAATAGCCTTCTCTGATTTATTCACAAATACATATATTTCCATTGATTGTGTAACCACGTACACAGTCTTTCAACAATAAAAAACAAATCCCATGCGGTGCCCTTCCGACCTTCTTTGACAAATTCACAAACACATATATTCCTGTTGACTGTGCAACACACGTTCACAATCCTTCAACAAAAAAGATATTGCATGTGACACCCTTCTGGCCTTCTCTGGAAAATTCACAAATATATACATTTCCATTGATTGTGCAACGCACATACACAATCTTTCAACAATAAAAAAACAAATCGCTTGCAGTGCTCTACTAGCCTTCTCTGACTTATTCACAAATACATATATTTCCATTGATTGTGCAACCATGTACACAGTCCTTCAACAATAAAAAAACAAATTGCATTCAGTGCCCTGCTGGTCTTCTCTGACAAAGTTACAAACACATATATTTCTGTTGATTGTGCAGTGCATGTACACAATCCTTCAACAATAAAAACAAACCACATGTGGTGCCCTTCTGGTCTTCTGTGACAAATTCACAAATATATATTTCTTTAAATTGTGCAACGCACGTACACAATCCTTCAACAATGAAATAAAAACAAATCACATGCAGGTTATATTTCACTTACACCTGCATTTAGTATTGCCAAGAAAAGCATGCTTATGTAGCACAAGGACTGCAATTCGCTTGTCTTCATTTTCAAGGGTACCGCGGTCTCTGGAGCCTTCCCAAACAACCATGCACAGGCAGAACTTCAGCTAACCCGGCTTCTGCTCACCTCATCAAATTTATGAACACTGGTCTCTCTGCAATCGGGCAGTCATCAGGTGGGGGTGCAAAGGAACCTCCTGTGGTTGCTCACCAACTGTTGGGGGATGAACGAAAATGCTCTTGAGACTCACAAATGATCGTGCAGACTCATTTTAGCAATCCAAACGCAGTATTTGCAAACTGTCACAACAGGGAGAAAAACAATGCGGACTGCACCTCAGCCCTGCACAACCTGCCTCCACATTTTTTCTCAAATGCCTGTTCACAGACAGGTCTTTTTACACACATCAGTAAAATACTTTATTGCACATGGATAATTATAGATAATTTGCAAGTTTACAGATTAAAATGGAAAAACACTAGAAAACATGTGACCCCCATAACCCCAAATTCCTAGGCTAAGTCATTACTCTCTCTTTATTATACATTCAACAAAGGTTTATGACAGAGAATTCTTTAACCTATGAATTTGAGGTGTGTGCTGATAGCATTTTGTGTCCGGTACCTCTAAGTGTTCAAAATTTGGTGTCTTCCCTGCACCCATTGTAAGTCATGTACCTGTGTGCTTTGGGCTAATTCAATTATGTACCCATTATCTAATCAGTCTGCAATCTGTTTGTAGGCATGGAGAGTGTGCAGGGGATGTGCCGGGGACTCGTATGTTGATGTTTTAAATACTTGCAGGTTGGTTAGACATGAGTTGGCCTTTAAAAGATGACCCTTTCACGTTCCTTATTCCACTAAATCCTTGAATGTACCTTTCACCTTCCACATGTCAGTATGGGGGGTTAGGCTTAACTGTCTTTTGATTGTGAACAGCTGTGTTGTTTCTTCTTGAGCTTGATGGTGTGCAATGTTTTCACATTTCATAGTTACGGTGCTGCACTTATGATTTTTTAATTTCCTACAACAAGGTACTGCATGGTAGCAAGGCGAGCATGCAGGAGAAACACCGCTCCTATGTGAGTGTCAAAAAGAACACCAATAAACTGCAGTCTTTGTGCAGGGACCAGCTGAGACTTTGCTAGATTCAATTTCAAGCCCAGGCACTGGAATATTTTAATGGTTGCTACCACTGCCATTAGAGCTTTAGGAAGAGAGGCAGCATAAATCAAAAATCACCTTTTGAGGAAAACACAGAGCTGAGATTCAAAATAGGGTGGTAAGAACCATCTGGCTTTGGGACCAAGAAGAGAGATGAATAGAAGCGCAGGCCCCTTTCTGCCACTGGTCCCTTGACAATAGCACCCTTCACGAGCAACTTTTCCACTCCAGCCAACATAGCAGTCCTCTTCATGGTGCCTCCTGACAATGGTGTAACCCAAAATGATTATGAGGAGGAAGACCCAAAACAGAATCCAGTACCCCTGACTGGTGACTGACAGAACCCACTGGCAGGAAATTAAGCTGGACCATTGATCCAGCCTGGCATAGTCACTTCTAACCAGTCCCTTGGGGCTGTTGATTCTCGTGCCGGGTCTTGTTCGTAAACGCAGCCTCTGACCACAGGCCCATCCATCAAAGGGCTGGGAAGAGGAGAGAACATCCTGAAAGCTTTGCTTATGGAAGAAAGGCTCCTTCTGCACAGACTGAAAAGACTTCAGCAATTATTTCTCTTTAGGGGATGATGGACCATAGTGTCTAAGTTGTCCCCAAAAAGACTAGGACCTTCAAATGTCAGGTTATGAACCAAGGCCTTCTGTGCTGCTTCCAGACGCCATGGTTTTGTCCATAGTGACTGCCTATTAGCCACCATCACCCCTGCCAGGGAGTAGTAAGCCTACAGAGTATCACATGTGACATTGGATAGAAATTGAGCCAATACCCCCATCTGTGCCAAGATAGGAGTGGGATCCCCTTGATCCTGAAGACAGTCAAATAACTTTTCAAAAACCTTAATAAGAAATTAGTGCTCCTCTTGATCCCAGAATATGATGCAGCTAATGCTCGGTTCAAGGCAGCCTCCACCGTCCTTTCAATAGGGTCAGAAATGGACGTCTCCTCAGAAGACAGGGAAGAGCAAGAAGCCATTGAGGACAGAATGGAATTCACTTTAGGAACTTGCGGAAATTGTTCATCAAGCTGTGCCAGGTGATACCTCTTGCCCAGAAAATGAGGAATCCCCTATTTCTTAATATTATGCAATTCGTTTGACAGAAGCTCCTTAATAATATCACGCAAGTGCAAGTCATCCACCACTGAGGCACTATATTGAGCACAGAAGCCATCATCCTCCCAAGATTTAGGTTTAAATCCTAGCACCTTATGAATATGGGCCAGCATGTCCAAAAAAACTTTGCACTGGACATATTTTCCATTTGGAGAATTGTCCAGTTCCTCATCCTCATCCCCTTTTAGTTTCTTTGCAGAAGGCTCACCCTATGCAGCCTGAACTGCAGAATTGGTCAAGTATAGTAAGCCTATCCTGGAGATCTGGAACAGGTCATTATCCTGCAGCTCCTGAACATGTTTCTTTCAGACTCAGACACCGACTATTCATCCAACATAACTGCAAGAATCAGCAGGAAGTGAACATACGTGACTTCCTTATTAGCACTGTCTCCTACCAACCAAGTCTCAAGCCCCACAAGACTTTGGAAGCCAAAAGGCAGCCTTGCCACCTCCCTGTAGGAAGCTGGCCTGTTGTGTGGTGAGTACCTATGGTACTTACACCTTACACCAGGTCTAGGAATCCCTTATTAGTGTAGTATAGTCAGTGTCTAGGAGCCAGGCTCTCTAGAGGTAGCTGTGGATGAGCAGCCAAGGCTTATCTAGAAGATAAGCAAAGCTCCTGCAATACCACTGCAACAACACATAGGCCCTCATTATGACATTGGCAGCGAATGCCGCCTACCGCCATGGTGACGGCCACCAACATACCGTCGACGTGGCTATCCATGGAATTATGACCATAGCGGAATTCCACCAGAAGGCTGGCGGAATTCCTATGACGGTCATGGCGGCGGACGGTGGTAAGGTGGCGCTACTGCCAGTAGCAGCGCCACGCCAACAAAACACTGGCTACTGTATCATGTACCATGATACGGCCTGGTGGTGTTTTGCTGGTGGATGCTGCTGCTGGCAGCAGCGCCGCGTCCCGTCTCCTGCCGGAGGACCACCTGCAAGCAGGTAAGTCGGGTTCTCCAACAGGAGAAGGGGGTGGGAGGTGTTGTGTGCATGTGTGGGGGGGTGTTTGACTGTGTTTGAATGTGTGCATGCATGTGTAATGCGTGTGTACATGAGTGGGTGTGTGTGTGTACATGCATGTTGTGTCGCGTGATTTTGTGTGTGCCTGGATGTAGGAATGTATGCATGCATGGGTGAATGTGTGTATGTGTGTGTGTATGTATGTGCATGTATGTGTGTATATATGGGGGGTGGGAGGGGCAGGAGGAGGGTGGGAGAGGACTCTGGGGAGGGGGTGGGGGAGACCCCTATCCGTGCCACAGTACAGAAACCACAGAAAAAAACACAGAAAAATGCCATGGGTGGCCTACTGACGACAGCCGGGCTGGAGACCGGAGGTCGTTACCACTGTGGCGGTCAGTGTGTTAACATGGCGGTTTGGCTTTGGCCAAACCCCCAAACCGCCAATCTCATAATAGTAGAGGTGTGTACCACCAGCCTGTTGGCGGAAATACCTCCACTATTGCACCGACCGACGCGGTCATAATGACCCCCATAGTATTTACACACAAGAAAGAAAACACTCAGGGGGTCATTCCGAGTCTGGCGGTCTTGAGAATGCATTGCGCCATTCCTATGCTTTTCTGTGCTTTTTTAGCCCTTTTTCTGCTTGCTTTGCTCTCTGCCTGTTTTCGGCTCTTCTGAGACATTCTTTCCAGCTGCTGCATACCTGCAGCCCTGCCCCCCTCGCGCCCCCATTCGCCCTCAGCTCCCACCTCCCAGCTGCTCCTCCCTCCCACCTCCCCTTCTTAATGGCGCTACTGGCGCACTGGAGGCTGTCTGTGCCTGGACTGCACCTAGCGCCAGTCCCCCTGGCCCTCACGCCCCCCACACCGCAAGACGCTGCTACAGGGTGAATGAACTCCACGCCCTCAACCCAGGCCGTTCCACCACCTGTGTCCAATCCACCCGAGACACACCCACAGACCCTTCTCCTGTCGGTTCTGCAGCTTCACCTGCTGCCAAGCAACCAAGCACCACAACAGCTCTACACACAACCACCTTAGCTGCATCCTCCTCAACACACGGTCCGTACACAAGCACACCGTCAAACTCTGGGACCTACTCACCTCAGCCTTCCCAGACATTGCCTTTCTCACCGAAACCTGGATGAACCCCTCCTTGGAACCCGACATCACCATAGCCACCCCTGAAGGTTATAAGATTACCCGCAGAGACCGTACCAACAGACCGGGAGGAGGAATCACCATAGTCCACAGGAGCACCATCAGGATCTCAACCAACAGCAATGACACCATTGATGCCGCCGATCACTTACACTTCCAGATTCACATCAACGCCAACACCACTCTCAGAGGAACCCTTGTCTACAGATCCCCAGGCTCCTGACCACAGTTCTGAGACACCATCGCCGACACAATCAGCACCCAGGCCCTCGCCTCTACGGACTACATGGTTCTCAGCAACTTTAATTTTCACCTAGAGAATGCCAACGACAGCAATTCCTCCGCCTCGATTGACAACCTCACCAACCTCGGTCTCAAACAACTTGTAACAACGCCCACCCACTCAGCCGGCCACATGCTTGACCTCATCTTCTCTGCCAGCAGCCACATCACCTTCACCCATACCACCAAACTCCACTGGACTGACCACCGCTGTGTCCACTTCACCTTCCAGAAACCCACCGCTCACCACCACCCACGACAGATCCCTCGCCGCAACAGGAACAAGATCTCGGTAGACCAGCTGATCTCCACCCTCACCCGTGCCCCACCACCCAGCACCATCAACCCCAACACTGCCACCCTCAAACTCAAATAGTGGTTAGACGACTGCGCCAACACCCTTGCTCCACTTAGGAAACCCTCTAACAACCGTACCAGCACAAAAGTACTCTGGTTCACCACCGATCTTCAGACCTCCAAGCGGGAGTGCCAGAAAATTGAGAAAATGTGGCGCCTTGAACAAACAGAGAGCAACCACGCCGCCCTCAAGAGAGCCATTCGCAAGCATCACCAGCTCATCCGGACTACCAAGAGATCCTTCTACAAAGACCGCATCAACAACAACACGCATGACAGCAAAGAGCTCTTCAGCATCGTCAAAGAACTTGCCAACCCCAAGTCCTGCTCCATCGACCGCCCTCCTTCGCAAGACCTCTGCGACTCCCTAGCCACATTTTTTTCACCGCAAGATCACAGACATCAATGGCAGCTTCGACTTCTCAACCCCCATGACCACTGTGGCCACCACTAACCCTAACGCACCCAGCCACACCAACCTCTTGAGCACCTGGACCAAACCAACGACGAGGACACCACCAAGACCATGAGCACCATCCACTCCGGATCACCCTCTGACCCCTTCCCCCACCATGTCTTCAACAAATTAAGCCAAATCATCTCCCCCCAACTCTGTGCAATCATCAACAGCTCCTTCGAGACCGCCACTTTCCCGAAGAGCTGGAAATACGCCTGCTCAAAAAACCCAAGGCAGACCCCGAAGACCTCAAGAACTACCACCCCATTTCCCTCCTTCCCTTCCCAGCAAAGGTCATCGAGAAGATCATCAACAGCCAACTGACCCACTTCCTGGAGGACAACAGCACACTAGACATCTCCCAATCCAGCTTCGTAAGAACCACAGCACCGAGACCGCACTCATCGCCGCAACTGATTACATCAGGACCATGCTTGGCAAAGGCAAAACCGCCCTCATCCTCCTAGACCTCTCAGCAGCCTTCGACACCGTCTGTCACCACACCCTCCGCGCATGCCTCTATGACACCGGGATCTGCCACAAGGCCCTGGACTTGGTCACATCCTTCCTCTCCGGTAGAACTCAGAGAGTCTGCCTCCCTCCGTTCCTGTCTGAAGCCATCAAGACCATCTGTGGCGTTCCCCAAGGATCCTCTTTCAGCCCAACTCTTTTTAAAATCTACATGGCTCTGCTCGCCAACATCGTCCGATCTCACGGCCTCAACATCGTTTCATACGCAGATGACACCCAGCTGATCCTCTCACTCACCAAGGACCCCACCACCGCTAAGATCAATCTCCACAATGCACTGCAGGCCATCGCCAACTGGATGAAGATGAGCCACCCCAAACTAAACTCGGACAAGACTAAGGGCCAGATGTAGCAAGGGTTTTGCGAGTCGCAAACGGCGAAAAACGCCGTTTGCGACTCGCAAAAGCCACTTTGCTATGTTGAAATGCATTTTGCGAGTCGGATCCGACTCGCAAAATGCATTTCCGAATCGCAAATAGGAAGGGGTGTTCCCTTCCTATTTGCGATTCGCAATGGTATGCAATTCCATTTGTGATGGCGTATGCGGTCGCAAATGGAGTCGCAGTTACCATCCACTTGAAGTGGATGGTAACCCATTCGCAAACGGGAAGGGGTCCCCATGGGACCCCTTCCCCTTTGTGAATGGACCCCAAAACATTTTTTCAGGGCAGGGAGTGGTCCAAGGGACCACTCCCTGCCCTGAAAAAAACGAAACAAAAGGTTTCGGATTTTCTGAAATGCAGCTCATTTTCCCTTAGGGAAAACGGGCTATATTTCAAAAAAAAAAAAAACAGCTTTATTTAAAAGCAGGTCGCTAACATGGAGGCCTGCTGACTACAGCAGGCCTCCATGTTAGCGAGTGCCTATACTCGCAATGGGGTCGCAAACTGCGACCCACCTCATAAATATTTATGAGGTGGGTCTTTGCGACCCCATTGCGAGTTGCAGAAGGTGTCTGAGACACCTTTCTGCATAGCAAATTGCGACTTGCAATTTGCGAGTCGCACGGACTCGCAAATTGCAAGTCGCAATTTGCTTTCGTCCTGCATCTGGCCCTAAGATTCTCATCCTCGGCTCTGACCGCTCCGCATGGGATGACTCCTTGTGGCCAGCCACCATTGAAACTGCACCAACTACCACAACCCACGCATGCAACCTTGGTTTCATCCATGACCCAGCAAGTCAACGCCATCTCATCTTCTGTTTCAACACCTTCCGCCAGCTTCGCAAGACCTTCAGATGGATCCCCATCGAAACCAGAAGAATGGTCACCCACGCCCTCGTCAGCACTAGACTGGACTACGGCAACGCGTTCTACACTGGAACAACGGCCAAGCTCCAGAAGAAACTGCAATGTATTCAGAATGCCTCTGCATGCCTCATCCTCAACATTCCTCGCCACAAACATATCTCAGCCCACCTCAGAGACCTACACTGGCTCCCCGTCAACAAGAGAATCACCTTCAAACTCCTCATCCATGCCCACAAATCTCTCCACAATGCAGGCCCGCCTACCTCAACGAGCGACTCAGCTTCCACGCGCCCATCTGCCAACTCCGCTCCGCCAACCTCGCCCTCGCTACCGTTCCCCTCATCCATTGTACCACAGCCAGCGGCAGATCCTTCTCTCACCTCACCGCCAAAACCTGGAACTCCCTCCCCATCGACCTACAACTGACCCAGGACCTCCTGACCTTCAGGAAAGGCCTCAAGACCTGGTTATTTGAACAATAGCAACTCTCCCCCCCAGTGCCTTGAGACCCTAACGGGTGAGAAGCTCTTTACAATTGAGTGATTGATTGAAGAAAGTGGGTACTTTCCTTTACTCCCCCACAGCCACATACAAGAAAAAACACAGTTGCAGGAGCCAGGTGCTGCCAGAAATACAACAGTGCCTGAACGGCTTACTCGCACCCACACAGAATGCTCCCTGCCCCAGCCCAGCACATTTGCGGGGAGCATGGTCCCGAGCAGAGCAAGGATCTAACCTACCAAAACCAGCGTGGACCATGTAAAATGGCAGACATGTCAAAAAGGTGAAGAAAACTAAAGATACAAAAAAAGAGTCTGAAATCCAACTGGGAACAGACTCCCAATGTATGTCGCATTCCACCCAGCCCGTCTAGGGACAAGAAAAAAAACAGGAATGGAGGTGTGTTGGAGGGGTTAAAATATTAGACATTAACAACGGACTAGCATTTCAAAGGCCTGTTGGGATGTGGGATCGCCTCATATATTTAAGCACAGGAACAAGGAGGTTCCTTAATGGGGTAATGACTGTACTGTTCAAAGTAAAGGAAAAAGACAAAAATAGTTGTTAACAATGTGAGTAGCTCAGGATAACAAGACAAAAGTAGAAGCGATCATTAGATGAGGAAAGGCTAATGAAACCAAATTCTGACAGAGTATCTTGAGAAGTGATGATGCCCAATTTTAAGGGGTTCAGTAAAGAATAGGTAATATTTAGAGATCAGATGCAGAAAAGTGCTAAGTGGCATGACATCATAAAATATATTAAACAAGTCATAACAATAGAGGCAAAAGGAAAGAAACAATGTTGAGCTAGGGTAACAACAATGAAAGATATGAGGCCGCAAAAAGTCACAAATCTCTCCAAACAGGGAACATGCTGAAGGTCGAACAGTAACGCTGAAGCAAGTGGCAGAATGCACTGGTTACAGGAATAACACGGGGGATGAAGTACCACAGAAGCACTCCTGAATGGCCTACTGAATTAGATACTGAGTATCTAGCAAGCCGAAACACGTGCGTGATGCATGGTAATCTTGAATTAGAGCTAGTAAATTAGGCAGCTGTGAATTGTTTTAATTTAATTCACAACATATGCTGTCAGCTGAGACACGCTACAGAAAATGCAGGTTGGACATAACAATGAACTAGAAACATATGCCTCTCTCATGATCATTCAAGAAGGGTGTTAATAATAACTGCATTAACT
Organism: Pleurodeles waltl; assembly: GCF_031143425.1. Lineage (NCBI taxonomy): Eukaryota > Metazoa > Chordata > Amphibia > Caudata > Salamandridae > Pleurodeles > Pleurodeles waltl. The sequence continues at coordinate 116,093,671 of NC_090440.1, read as the reverse complement.
TAAAATCAAATACAAATTGAAGGAATGTGAAATATAAAAGAGTTTCAGCTTTGTTTAACATATGAGAGTAGTTCATTCCTTTGAGTTATTGGATATTGTAAAGATCTCCAAGGGGACACGTGGTTGTGCATTCCATTGAGCAGGAGAAAATAAGTGGAAAGTACCAAGACTATCAAGAGATAATTAAGGGGAGTCAAGACAGACAGAGGCAGGGTTTTGTGGTGCCTTAAAGATGTGAGTGAGGAGTTTGAGCTCTATTCTTTGCGGCTTATTGACAAGCCCCGTTGTGCAGGCCAGTGCAGCAAGAGACCTTGCTGTGCTGCCCTTCGCCACAGGTGAAGGGCAGAAATACCACCATTCTACAAGATACAACACATTTCTGCCCTCTCGCCCAGTGCTGTTGCACAATGGTTTGCCTAGCACTGATGCAGGCACCCATGCTCCAAGGTGTGAGGATGCCTATATAGCAGGTAGGATTGCTTCTGTGCAGGAAGGGACAACTGCTGCAATAAAACAATCCATGAAGGCTTTTTCCTCTTTCTAAGTGTGCTGCAGAATGCAGAACACATTGAAAGAAGAAGAAACAAGGAGAAATAAAGATATTTCTCCTCATTGCAACTCCCGTGGGGAGGCATAAGATTTTGACACATTTCCAGATTTACAGAAGTTTGTAAATCTGGGAATGCGTCAAAATCCATGGGTGTTGCGTGGGGTCCGCACTCAGCCCTGCTCTTTTTAACACCTACATGACGCCACTAGATGAGATTGTGTGCTCCCATAGACTCCACAACATCTCATTCGCCGATAACCACTAGCTCACTCTCTCCCACTCCAATATTCACACCACCGCAGAGACAACTTCTGCAATGCCATGTTCCAGGTCACTGATTGAATGAATGCCAACTGCCTGAAACTGAACTCAGACAAGACAGAGGTGATCATCTTCGGAAACACCACAGCCCTCTGGAATGACTCCTGGTGGCCCTCCACACTCGGACAAGCCTCATCCCGTCAGACCACATCCGCAACCTCGGCATCATCATCAACAGCAAACTCACCTTTAAGCACCAGATAAATTCAGTGGCCTCCACCAGTTTCAACAACCTCCACTTGCTATGCAAAATCTTCAGATAGATCCCTACATAATCAGGAAAAACAGTAACACAAGCCATTATCACCATCCGGCTAAACTTCAGGAGTGCCCTCTTTGTTAGACTCCCTGCCCAGCTCCTCCACCGCCTCCAGACCATTCAGAACACAGCAGCAAGACTCTTCCTGAACCTCCCCAGGCAGACCACCATCAACCCCCACCTCAGAAGTATCCATTGACTGCTAGTTCAAAAGAGGTGAAAATTCAAGATTCTCACCCTTGCATACAAGGCTCTTAATAAAATCAGACCCAATCTTATCAACCACAGACTCTCCTTCCACTGGACCACCAAGGAACACCAATCCTCCTCCCTCGCTCAAGTCCCAGTAGTCTGTCGCAGCTGCTACGGTGGATGTGCCTTTTCCCACCTCAGTCTGCCACCGCACCCTACTAACCCGTCTCCACGAAGCCGGCATCCAAGAAAAAGCCCTCAACTGGATCTCATCCTTACTCTCCGGCAGAACCCAGAGAGTCCGACTCTCACCCTTCTGCTCCGAAGCCACCAACCTCATCTGTGGCGTCCCCCAAGGCTCCTCACTAAGCCCAACGTTGTTCAACGTCTACATGGCCCCCCTCGCACAACTGGCCCGCCAACACAACCTCAGCATCATCTCCTACGCCGACGACACCCAGCTCGTCCTCTCCCTGACCAAAGATCCTCTCACCGCCAAAACCAACCTCCACGAGGGACTGAAATCCATCGCCGAGTGGATGAGCAACAGCCGCCTGAAACTTAACTCCGACAAGACGGAAGTCCTCATACTCGGGCGCACCCCCTCGGCCTGGAACGACTCTTGGTGGCCCACCACCCTGGGCCCCCCACCCACCCCAGCCAGCCACGCACGAAACCTCGGCTTCATCCTCGACTCCGCTCTCACCATTTCCAAACAGGTCAACGCTGTCTCCTCTTCCTGTTTTAACACCCTCCGCATGCTCCGCAGGATCTTCAAGTGGATTCCAACAGGAACCAGAAAGACGTTGACCCAAGCCCTCGTCAGTAGCAGACTCGACTACGGCAACGCACTATACACAGGAATCCCAACAAAAGACATCAAATGACTACAACGCATCAAGAACGCATCCGTCCACCTGATCCTCGACATACCCCGCCGGTGTCACATCTCCCCCCACCTGAAGGACCTCCACTGGCTCCCCGTGGACACGAGGAGCACCTTTAAACTCCTCACCCATGCACACAAGGCACTACACAACACCGGACCCACCTACCTGAACTCCAGACTCAACTTCTACGTTCCCTCACGCCAACTACACTCTGCCAACCTTGCCCTCGCCACCGTCCCCCGAATCCAGCGCAAGACCTCTGGCGGCAGATCCTTCTCCTACCTCGCCGCCAAGACCTGGAACTTTCTCCCCACCTCACTACGCCAGACCCAGGACCTCCTCACCTTCAGGAGACTCCTCAAGACATGGCTCTTCGAACGATAGCAGCAGCACCCCCCCCCCAGCGCCTCGAAACCCTAACGGGTACATAGCGCGCTTTATAAATCTATTGATTGATTGATTGATTGACCACCAAGCTCTGGAACAACCTCTTCCCTTCCTACATAACATCCACAACCTCCTCAACTTCGGGAGGAAGCTTAAGACCTGGCTCTTCAATGAGTATGCACTGATGCACTACAACCTCCTTCAGCACCTGGATATTATCCGGGGTGAAAAGTTGCGCTTTACTAATCCCTTGACTGATTGTTTGATTGATTGAAAACCCACCTCAATGCCCATGAAACAGCTCCCTGACACACTGTATTGCAACACAGCGACTTGCACTGCATTGCCTCACACCATATCTACAAGGCCATGAAAAGCCACACAAAGTGGCTTTGCGTGGCCTTGTAGATATAGGCCTGCACTATGCGCCACCAGCGGTGCACAAAGCTTGTAAATTAGGCCCCTAGTGTTTAGGGAGCCAGTGATTGGATCGTCCAGACAGGAAAGGATTTGGGAGGCACAGTAGGAGACTATTAGTGAGGCCATCCAGGGATAGACTGATGGCAGATCAGGAAAGTCTTCAGATGTAATGACCAGAAGCAAGTTCTTTATGAGTGAGTGTCATTGACCAAGTGGTACAGACAGATGGAGGACTCACAAAATGACGTTAGATCTACATCTTCTAAGTAGTGTCAGACTTCCTACTGCCCTGAGTAGTCTTGTGTTATTTTTACCTAAGAATAGCTCTGCATTTTGCATAGTTGTCTGCAGTTTTTAAAAGAATCACCCATGATAGTGAGCCACTAGGGTTTGCAACGTTGCATATTCCTAGTGCTAATGTGTGTCTGTGATATATTTGAAGTTTGTGGGCAGGACTATGAGGAGTAGAAAGAGAAGCGATGTGGCAGAAAGAGGTTGAACTCTGCATTGTTGCAAACAATCAGGGCACGTACAATTTCAGGTGAAAATTTATATCCACACAAGTTCCGCAATTAGTATTCATATGGAGAATAATGAAAAGACAAAAACATTACAGGAAGGAAAAGAACACCAAAATGCACTTAATAGTAGCCTGATATGCTGACTGCTTTGTGTCACCTCTTTCAATGTCAAAATCCACAATGGATTAGTAAAGGAAAGAAAGTGATCCAATGCCTATAGAGGCAACAAAGAGATACTTTTACATGTTGCTATTATTTTGATTTTATTCTAGACATCTCTTGTTTTGACCCATCTAGTGAAAGTGTCCTACTGTATGGGCTCAGCCTCCTGTAATCTGTTAAAACAGGATAGCTCATTTGTTTGCACTCTGGTAAAGCAGTTGCCTGAGTGCAGGATCTCTGTACAATTGATCAATGCATAGATATGTAAGCATGAAGGATATATTTTCCCACCTTGCCCTGAAACAACTTCCTGCACATAAACAATCATTAAATAATGACAATTTGATACTTCTATGTGTGCTGCATTCTGCATCGAATTCGAATCGTTTACCTGTCAGTCCTCTCCTGTGATGGTCTTTCCAGATTACACTCTGAGTTCCAACAGCAGAGACGACCCTTTTACCAACATGAAACAAAAGCTACAGGTCATGGAGATCACATATATGCTCCTCTTCCTGGCCTGTCTGAAAGTCATCTTCTAAGACAAGTCATTCTTTTTGATACCCCAGAGGTGGTCTGGGACTGGATTGTGGGGAGCCCACTTTGTAGACTGGGGTTCCTCCACTTAAGGTGTGGTTTGGGAGAGGTGGAAGGGTGCTGGAGGACCTCCAAGGGAGTGGTGAACAGCCTTGGGGAAGCAGCTGCACCAATAGGGATTGGACATCTATGCATGGGCTGCACTCCAGAGGGGTGCCTATGAGACAATCGTATGGCAACAGCAAGATGTGTGCACCTAAGCAAATTACTTGGTATCAGCAGAGCACCCTTCTGGGTAATCTCACCATACTTTCATGGAATGTTAATGGTTTACATGATAAAATCAAATTGAGGGCAGTTCTCAGGGCGTCCTCAGGGACAGATGATGACATTCTGATGCTGCAAGAAACTCACCTTATTGGTGACCACTGTCCCTTTCTGGCTCATCGGGATTACTCCTAGCTCTGTCACTCAGATTTTGTGATGCACATCCATCTTGATTCAATGTTGTGTCTCTCTTGTACCTGAAGTGTGGCATGAAGCTCTTGGCTCACATGTGGCAGTGACAGACACTCTGTAGGGTGCACCAATATCTCTGAAATGTGTTTATGCCCCCCAACCTCTTACTTTTGAGATGACTAGGTGGCTAACCATGTGAATCACCAGATGCCCTGTAGCTCGTAGACGGGGATCTTGATAGGGGGGTGCAACCCAGAGCTCTATCACTCCTCTGCCCCTCGACCACTGACCAGGGTCCAACACTCTTGCTGGCTTTCCTGTACAACCTGACTCTGGTTGATGTGTTGAGGGCACATCATTTAAAAAAGAGGATGTACACATTATACTCTGGAGTCCATCTCTAGACTTGCCCAATTTCTCATTAGGCATGTTGCCAAAATGATATTTTTAGGAGGTCATGGCCCTTAGCTATGAACAAACATTAAAGCTGTGCAATATAGTCACATTCTCTCCTAACTACTTATCACACCCAGAATGTTGCAGTACAAGAATAGCCAGGACAGGATATCTAAAGATAAGTGCATATGGGGAAGTACAGACTTACTATTCTTGATTCCACATCTGCATACCCTGAAGATATGTATTCCGTAGGAACATATATATGGAGTAAGGTAATAAATAACTGTACTTACTTACCTGTCCATATTTTGGATTCACTTTTCTGTCTTCAATATTCTGTGCCATTGATATTCTGGTGCCAATATTCAGGTCCCCACTTGTGATTCTATGTGAAGGAATACGTGGCCTTTTGAGGTACATATTAAAGCACACTCAGTCAACTTTTTACAATTCAAATTTAAATGCTATCAATTAGATTTTATTTAAAGTAGAAGGGAATACAGTTGTAAAGTAGGCTGACTCACAACTTTTTCTATTTTCTAAATTGTTCAACCTTTGTACAATGCAAGTCCAGCCTTCATACTCAAATTATGTTTTGCTAGAAGATGGCCTGCCTGGGATGTTTTACATCAGGAAAATCATCACACCTGGAAGGCCTCAAAGTGTAAACCTTATCTCATGTAAATCTTGAAAATTACATCTGCTTCATAAAGTGTGGAGTTTCATAATGTTATTTCAACATCATAAATGAAGTTTTATTTTATTTTGTCACTTATTTAACTTAACTTTACAGAGAGCTCAGAGCACATCCATCAAGAACAACGTGTGAAAATAGAGGCAAGCAGTGTGTTTTTAGCATTTTAGTGCTGCAACAATCATGTAAACTAAATAGAATTTAAATGTAATTTTACAGGAGAAGTTGGGAAAGCCCCACATTACATTTCACTATAAGGTTGTGACAAAAGATGCATAGTTCAAGTAGATGTCATCAATAGCCCCAGTCAAAACTGCATGGACTTGAAGCAGACTCCAACATATAATGTCAGAGGGGGGAAGGGACCGGGAGATTGATTGGTCCAGTGTACACTCTCCCTATAATAGTGCAACACAACTAAAGTACACTGTTCCATAAAAAGAAAGAGAAACTAGGGTGACCTGAGATATCAGGAGCAAGGACCCTCAAGCATCACGATGGATGACTGGCATCATCATTGGGTAATGTTCCTCGCCAGGCCGGCAGTGCAACGCCTGACGGGCTCCCCACACGGAGGAGCACTGAACCGTATTGTTCTGATAGTTACTGGTGAGTACTAACTATCTAAACGGGCATGCTTCCATTCAAGCACCAGTACCCAAAGGAGAGAACAAAAAGAAATAAGGGTAAAATTGGTTAATCAACCCTATATATATCATCATTTTAATCAATAGTCAGGGATGAACCAAGATTAAAAACAAGAGAAAGTAATATAATGAGTGTCAATGCTCAATTACTTTCAATGAGAAATAAACTCGGAGGAAAAGCCCTCTAGGAATCCTCCTTAACCAGGGTCAACATGTTTCGCGTCGTGTGGTCCCCACGGATCCAATGACGCTTCATCAGGACCAAAATGTTAATAAGCTCTTCTCAGACTCCAACATAGCCATACACTCTTCAAAGTCACAGGCAGGGTGTGCTGAAGGCATTGTTCAAAGGGAGAGCTTTGTTAGACATCGACCAACAAGACAGGTAGCCATGGTAATGAATTTGTGATTTTGAGACCCCAAGATGGGACCATTTGCCACCTGTGGCCTGGCTGAGAAAACTAGTTCCATCTCCAGTTAGAGGAGCAGTAATTGGGCATGCAGTAGCACTGCCTCCATAGGTGTGAGCGGTGCTTTTATGGTTTGCATCTAGGATCGCACTTTGTGATAACATCTCTCTTTAATACTGCTTGAATGCTACCTCTTGTAAGGATGCTCTACAAAGTTGTTCTCTTCCAGAATTATGGGCATTCTATACTCTTTCACATGCAGTAAATTTCTTGCATAAATCCTCAATATGGCACCCTCTATGCAGCTGACATAGTTTGGATGAGCATACACTTTTCTGGGTGCTGAATGTAGAAAGCATGGAGGCCTGTCATGTGTGCTAGAAATGGGAAATATTTTCTTGCAGAAATATTGTTCTGCTTTACTACGGGGCAGATTAAATTCATACTTCATGATGTGAAACAGAAGACTGACATATTTAAGTGTACACAAGACAGCCAAAACACCTCCTTAATAGAACCTGGACATCACAGCACGTATGTTGTATTTTCCAGCATCTATACCCGCTAACATAGACATTAGCTTATATGCAATAAAAGAGAAGGAATTCTCACGAAGAGAATATAGTAACAAATAAGAAGGGTAAGTAATATGTAATGTGGATCAGGTCATGGTTGGACCTTACAAGGATTTTGAGGACCACTCTGCAAGGTGATTTTGAATCTTACACTTAGATCTGTTTCAGAAAATAAAGTACAGAATTGTGTTTTGAAATGACATTTGGCCAGGTGTACTGGCCAAAATATAATACGTTTTAAATTCAACTTAACATCTCTAATCACAAATTCTCTGAGTGTATCTAGCTCTCATGTTCCTTCTTTAGCCTCTCTCTTACTTCCTCTATTCTCTCCAAGTATCACAATCTCTGCCCCTACTGCCTCTTTCAACTTTTCCCCCACTATCCCTTTCTGTTTGGTGTTGCATCTATCTCCCCATTCTTGCCTCTCCTTGTCTTGCTTTTTCCTAATTACTCTCCTTTATCTCAATCCTCTCTTTTCTAGAACCTCTTCTTTCTACTCTTCTATCTTCTTTGTACTTCTCAGTGTTTATTATTCTCTCCCTAGCCCTCTTCCATGCATGGCAAATTAAACTCTCTCTTTACTGCACATGACCATTAGCAGCACCTGCCACCTTTCTTTGACCACTGCACATTTTGCTGTTCCCCAATCACAGAAGTCTATTATCCTGGGGGAAGCCCCCTTTAATTATGGAGCAAAGAAGCAAATAGCAAAGAAGTTAGTGCAACATGGCCATCATACCCTGCAGCTTGCTGTCAGTTCTTGTAAGACATCAGACAGCATAAATCTGGTGTGTTTTTACTTTTCGCAGCAGCCAGTGATGAATTGGGATCCACCACGCTACCTTCACAGTGCGGAGGGATTGAGTGGGTCATCCACAGAACTGGAAAAAAAAAATTCTCATAAAAACACCAGAAATATTTTCTCTGCCAAAATCTAATTCGGAATGCAAGGGAAATGCTTTTTTGTTTTGCAAAGCACGCTGTGCCTACTAACATTTCACCACAAAACAAAACAAAACTCTATCTGCAGGGATCCACATATGCCCTACCACACAGAATTCCCACTGTTCTCCAGACAACAGTGATACCCCACTTCTGTGACTGAGCTATCCCCATCAAAGAAAAGGCTCTGAAAGGCAAAAAGAAACATACTTTACATATTGACCAACTCAGGCAATGTGGGTAGCTGTGGTATTTATACCTAGGGCGCAGTTGGCAGGGAAAGAAGCCAGGCCCACATGTTCATGAAAAACAAGGTACTTAGGGTACGGTATTTAGGCTTGGGCTCTTTTGACACCCAGGGAACCCTGCCAGGCACAGACATTTCTGAAAACAAGTTACCTAGGGTGGTGTGGTGTGGCTTGCCTGAATTCCAATACATTTTCTTGTGCAGAATGCCTTGCAAACACTGAACTTTGGCTAAATCACAAAGTTTCCTCATATTTCTGTGAAGGAATATTACATAGGCCCTCATTCCGAATTTGGCGGTTTTTTCAAAGACTGCTGAGGAACCGCTGTGCTGAAGACCGCCAGTGCAGGCGGTTTTCCGCGCGGCGTATTATGACTGCTGGCAGCCCTCTGTCCTTTTTTGGATGGAGAGGTGCCAGCAGCCATACTGGTGGACGGCGGGGAAGTGGAGGTTGCTCCACCTCCACCGCCCCGTCATCAGAACACCGCCCACCGAATCACATTCCATGATTCGTGTGGTGGTGTTCTGGTGACGGGGTGCTGGCGGTGGAGCAGCCCCCATGGATCCCGTCCCCTCCCGGAGGATCAACGGACAAGGTAAGTTGATCGTCCGTTAGGGGAGGGGGGTGGGGGGGGTGTTGTGTTTTGTGTGCGTGCATAGGGGTGTGCGGGTGAGTATGTAGAAGGGGTGTGCGTGTGCGTGTATGCATGCAGGGGGTGTGTTGTGTGTATGGGAAATGTGTGCGGGTCGGTCTGTGTGCATGTCTGTTTGTATGTGTGCGGGTATGTGTTGTTGCAGTGTATGTGTGCGTGTAGGGGTGTGTGTCTGTGCATGTTGGGGGTAGGGGTGGGGAGCGGGGTCCTGCCACCTTTGGGGTGTGGGGGGTGTGGGGGGAGGACTCGGTTTGGGGGAGACCCCTATCAGTGCCAGGGAAGGAATTCCCTGGCACTGATAGTGCCTACCGCCATGGATTTCATGGCGGTTCCAAACCACCCGAAATCCATGGCGGTATGCAGGGTTATGATACCGCCGACGGTATGGTGGCGGCCACCGGGCTGGAGACCGACGTCTCCAGCCCAGTGGTCGTCACCGCCCTGGCGGTCGGAGTGGAGAAGTGGCGGATGACCATGGGGTTAACCGCCATGGTCATAATTCCATTTGTTTTCCGCCGGCCTGTTGGCGGTATTACCGCCACTTCTCCCGCGTCCGCCAGGGGTGTAATGAGGGCCATAATCTGTGAAGATCCATACAATTGCTATCACCCAGAGTTCCCACACTTCTCCCAATAAAAAGCACTATCCCAAATGTTCAAATATTATGCATTGAGTAAATTAATGACATAAGACCTCAAAACAGCAATTTATTTGCTATGACCATGAATTAGATAAAGGTTTAATGCAATTTCAAAGGATTAACAAATTTTAAAAATCAGATTCATACTAAACAGATCTTAAATTACAATATAAAATACTCAGAAAACGTTAGTTGTTGTTCTGCAGAAATGTGTAGAGAGGTCAAATGCTCTCAGCCTCATATTCCCTGATTATGGTTTCCACAATCTTTGGCTCACAGAGATGAATCCTCAGCATGTTGTGCCTGGCAGAGATATCTAGATACAGAACCATTTTTGAAAGATAGTCTTTTACAGGAGCTGTTTGGGTCATTTGAGATTCACACTACTCTAGCTAGGGTATTTGCCTCCCTCTGCAGCAGGCATATTAACCTAACAAACTATATGGCTCCTACAATTAAATTAACTATCTCTAGAGCAGATACATTATCTCGCCAACAGATATTTCACAATATGCCAGTGTAGACTGGAGCAATGTCAATCAAATATATGTCATACGCTAATCAAAGCACCATGCCATACTGGACTCTGGAGATTCCTGATTGGACATTGGTTTTGAATGACTGGTAGGTTTAGGTCATAACAGCCACATATGTATCATCTATAGGAAATGTCATGAAAGTTGCTGGCTTAAGAGCAACATGACTCAATGTCCTGGACAGTTGTACAGCAAATTCTTGTTTGGCATACCATGTGTGAAATGTGTCATGGGAGTCCAGCTGATGCCCATTGAATTCTTGGACTCCTGGCTGTGACAGTGAACTTTTGTTGATACCACCTATCATATCAGCTCCCCACACACAACACAGTGGCATCCCACAGGTGTCCATCATACCCCTATATTTGTTAATATGTACCTAACCGGCTTAACAAACCTAATTAAAGTAATTTAGCCCCCCTTATTACAACCATGTAGAGGACCCCACATCACTTTTTAAAATAGATGATCTGGAAGACCTCTACAACTTGATGACTGCCTTTAGGCCATAAATATATGGATGATGAATAACCATTTAAGGCTAAATACCATAAAGACAGAGCTTATGACCTGCTGAGAGTGGCAAAAATGCCAGCCCTCCGCCATATGACTTAAGGATCGTGAGTCCCCTTCAACAATATCAAGAGAAGTCTGTAATCTAGGCATAACCATGGAGTGCCTTCTATACAATGAAAACACTATGATGCATCCTCCCATACCATGCATACCAATAGAAACTGCAAGTCATCATCACACTCGTAATCTCTAAGCTTGACAAAAGCCTATACCTTGCTGCACCTGCATTCATCATATACAAAATACAACTCATCCAAAATGTTGTTGCAAGGCTTCTTCTCTCCCTTCCCCCAAGTGAACACATCCCTCCACTGGCTATCTATAACAAGAAGGGTATTGTTCAAGGCACTTTGCACTGTTCATAGAACCTCCAACGAAAATGACTCTTAAACCAGAAGCTAAATTCAAGGAACACAAAGAAATCAGGACATTGCACTCCACGATGGATCCACGATACCACCTTACCATAAGAAGTACGTGGGAGGCAGTGCTTTCTCATTACCCAATCAACAAACTACTTTCAATAAGCAGGTAAGTTAAGGGTGGTGGACCGATGCTTCGCTGGGGTATTATACATTAATTTAAGTTCATACAATATATTTCTGGCCCACAGCAGTCAGCAGCCAACTATGGAACACCTCTTACATTCAAGTAAGACATAATAAGCCATACTTGCTACAAGGGTTGTCCATCACCAGTACTGTGCAGTACTGTGCAGCCAATGAACCAGCCAATGCTAAATAAACAGGCATAGAATAACTGGCAAGATCTGTCTCACACAGCAAATCATTTAAGGACTTCAATCTAGTCCATGACTACAGGTCCAACATACGTATACACTATGGCTGCTTCTTTCATCTTACAACTGGTATCAGATTTGAGATGATAGTAACAATCTACATCCCAGCAGATGTCTCACGTCTGTCTCCCTCCACCAATGCCAGCTCTGTCCCTGAACAGTGCAGTTGGCGGCAGGTTTACCCATATTTTACAACAGGGTTACATCACTTTTCTGGCTCAGCCCCAAATCAAAATCATGTTTGGCATTTACTAAGCTATCAAAGCCACTTTGCATGGTTTAGTAAAGCGTAGCACGTAGTGCTGCCTTGCATTAAGTCTTACTATGAGACTTTTACCATACTGACCCTTCGGGCACTAATTGGTTCATATGCCAATTTGTGGAAAACCTGCAAGGCCCCTGCCTTTTGTCTGCACATTGCGAATCCTTGGAGGTTGAGGTCACATGCATTGCACCATGAGTGGCTCTCAGGCAGGCGAGGTGCCGGGACCTAATGGTTTTCCAGCAGGATTTTGGCATCTGATTTTGCTCCAGATGGGACACTTGTTGGTAGCGCCATTTATGGAGGTGGTGTCACAAGGTGAGTTGCCTCTGGCTCTCCAAGAGACTGAAATGATCATGATTCGGAAACCTGGAATAAAAAGTACACATTGTGAGAATTATAGGCCAATATAGTTGCTAAATAGGGAGGCGAAGATTTGGGCCAAAATGCTGGTCACTATGCTTTCAGGAGGTATTACCCACCTAGTCTGCTTGGATCAGGCTGGATTCATGCCCCGTCAAGCTACTCACCACAACTTGTGTAGGGTCCATAATACTATTGAATTGAGTAGGGGCTGTCTCCGGAACAGAGCTTTACTATCAGTTGACTTTAAAAAAGCCTTTGATTCAGTGGACTGGGCATATTTATTTGCTCTGCTGTTGGTCTCGGATTTGGGCCAAAGTTCACAGGGTACATATGCTTGCTCTATACCAACCTCAGAGTTAGGGTGCACATTGTGGGGGGAGTCTCAGACTGGTTCCCGATAGAGAGGGGCACCAGATGAGGCTGGCGGCTATCCCCCTTGCTATTAGCACTGGTGATTGAGCCTCTGGTAGCGTGGGTACAGGTGGATGCACTGTTTCAAGGCTTCCAATGGTCCCCTGGCATAAGTGATTAAATATCACTGTTTGCCGATGACGTCCTAATGATCCTTGAAGATCTGGAGTTGACAGGAGCCAGGGCACTCCAGATCCTTGAAAATCGTTGGCACATACTCTGGCCTGCACATAAATGCCAGAAAATACTTAATTTTGTTCATTGCCTCTTGTCCCCTGGAAATGTCTTGCTCTCTAGAGATACGAGTGCTCCCTAGGTTAAAATACCTAGGTGGTGTTCATCACAGACAATTGGACACAGTAGGATGAGGTCAATCTTATTCTGCAGTTTGAGGTCCTCGTGAAGTATTTGAAATTTTGGCCCACCTTTTCCGTATCACTTCTGGGCTGCTCCACTATTTTTAAAATGTTTTCTCTTCCACAGCTCCGTAATCAATTGCAGAATGAAGTTTTCCCAGTGGAAATACATTTTTCTACAAAAATGAACACACTGACTAGGTCATTGTTGTGGAATGAAGGTCTCCCCAGAATATCTCTGAGGAAATACTGCCGGCCTGTTTATGAGGGCGGGATAGCTACTCCATACATATTGTTGTCGTACTGGGAGGCACACATATTGGTAATAAATGAGTGCTGGTTCAAGGGCTTTGACAATCTGACATATGAAACTGAGGCTTGGGAATCCCCCCACTCAGATTTTCTTTTCGCCCACAAGAGTATCATTAATGTCCTGGACTGACGCTGTGTGAGCCGTGGGGTGGACTGGTAGTCTGATGCTGGACACTCCGTTCTGGCAGGGCCACACACTTTCAGAGATTGATGTGCTCTGTGGCTTATCCATTTGGGATGCTATAGGCATACTCATTGGGGGGGACGTGATGCACAAAGGGTCACTGAAGTCTTTTCAAGAATTACAATCAGTATATAGTATGCACTGGGCACAACTGTTCCCGTACCTCCAGCTCCGGCATGCACTTTTGCCATTGATACAGGCCACAGAAGACATCCCTGAGAACTCCCCCTTTGATGCTAAAATTCTACTCACAAGCACTAAAGATCATAAATGATCAGACATACCGGTACATAAAATGCTTCTTCTAAACTGACCTGATCCAATGACAAGGGCAAGGGTGGCGTGGGAAGGGGACCTAGAACCAATGAATGACATGGACTGGAGGTGGTAGTGGCTCCTAAAGAAATGGTAATAGCCTCCCAATTTTGATTGATACAGATCAAGCTATTGCAACGCACACATCTCACCAGAGCATGTTTACACCACATGAGATTAATAGCCCCAGGGAACTGTTTGTGGTGCAACAACCCACACTGGGACATATTTCATATGTTCAGTTTTCGGCCTGCACTCTCACACTTTTGGAACGGGGTCCTAGGAAGCTTGGAGGGAGTGTTGAGTTTGAATATACCCAGTGATCCCAAACATATTCTCTTTCATATCACAGATGACCTAGAAGGCAACAAAGGTCAGAAAGCATTGTTGTAGTTGGGCCTAATCGTTGTTAAATGTGATGTGGTACATGCATGGAAGGACGCTGAAGCTCCCTCAGTTAGGTAATAGGTCAAGGGGCATGGATTACTGCATGGGTCTAGAACACCTGATTTATCTGTGTTGTGACGAGCTTGCTTGTGCCCTCTTAATGTACTAATGCTATGTAACCTTTTGATGTTGTGTATTAAAGCCAATACAATTTTGTTTCAGAAAACAATCCAAGTCCTGTTGAAATGTTACCTTCCTTAGAATTGGGTCGAGTCCCTTTTGTGGGGAAGAAGGTCACTGGGAGAAAGAAGGGCATCACTATCAGTGGTCCACGGGCACTGGGAGTCAATCAGGCATTGCAGGCGGGGGGCTGGAGCCTTGTGGTTGTGAGGGGCATTACTTGCTGTGCAAAGAGACACTCTTGTGGTGGCTTTCACTCATTCTTCGAATGTGGAGTGCTGTTCTGGTGCAAACATGCTTTTCACGGTTGCTAAGAGTCAAAAAGCTTGATTTCTTCTTCCAAGGGCCCAGGACCTAAGTGGCACCTCTTGGGGTTCAGGAGCTTGTTTAAGACTAGTCCAGGAGCTGGTGTTGTGAGGTTCTTATAAGAAAAAATACTGCATGTGTGGAACGGCAGAACTTCAGAACTTCATGGGTTGCTCCCCATAGAAACAGTCCAGCTTGAACTGCCAGCCCTGGACCAGAAACAAGCATCCTGGGACCGGCTTCATGCCAGCACTGGACAAGAAACAAGCATCCTGGGACCGGTTTCAGTGCATCACCCCTCATCAGCCAAGCTAGCTTGAATCCAGTGACACAGTGAGAAAGGATCACATCTCTGGGCATACCCTGGCCACTCAGAGCTACAAATGTAAAAGGAACAGATGATGGATTGACGGACAGCTGGTCATGCTCTGCGCATGGGGAGCAGGGTCAAAACTGATTGGCAAATGACTGGGTCCAAACTGGGGTGACATGGCAAGGAAAATAATGATGGATTAAACACAAGTCTGAGTGTTTTTTGTGATTCTGCACCAAATGGCAAAACTCAGAAAAAGCAAACTTGCAAGTGGCATTTTCAGAATTTTCAGAATTGTAATTTAAAATTTGACTTCACCATAAGACACCAAACTTAAAAAGTCTACCTCTCCATAATTGGAAGTTATACTTATAAAATGTAATAAGGTAATCCCAATGGTATCCTTTGGGAGAGATAGGCCTTGCAGTAGTGAAAAATGAATATAAGAGGTTTTCACTATCAGGGCATGTAAAACTTAAAAGTACATGTCCTACTTCTTAAATACATTGCTCTCTGGGCTGCTTACGGCCTACCCTAGGGATTACATATGTATTAAAAAGGAAGGTCTGGGCCTGTCAAAAGGCTCATCTTGCCAAATTGAAAGGGACGTTAAAACTACACATACAGGTACTGCAATGACAGGCCTATGTCCCTGAGACTTCAATCAGGAGGCCACCCCACTGATCTTTATAGTCACCCTGGGTTTTAGGTTTCAAGGTATGTGGGCCCAGTCCTTCTCACCCAGGCAAGGAGGGCAGCAGGTCAGGAGAGCAAGAAAGTAGTTTTTCCAAAGCAGCAGTTCAGCAGAGTGGCTGTCCTTCAGCAGCACACCATTCCTTCCTGGCTGAGTTTCCATAGGTCCAGAAGTGTACTGAAGTGTTGGGTTCTGAATTCAAGTTCCTTCAACTAGTTGTGCCTTTGAAGTAGAGGAGACTTCAAAGAAGAGTCTTTGAAGTGCACAGAAGTCTTCGCTTCCTACCGTGGCTCCAGACTCACTACAGGGGGTATGCAGCCCTTTGTGTGGGGACGGAACACAGCCCAGTCAGTTTTAAGTGAGGCAGTGGTCAGCTTGGCCCCCCATCAAGCCAGTTAATGACCCATTGAGGCCCCTGAAGTCACACTTAAGCTCCCATTGTCTGTCGCTGTCCAGAGGGAATACACAAAGATCAGCTGTCACCCAGCTCAGACATGCAATCAGAGCAGGCTGTAGACACACAGGGCTAAGAGCAGAAAAATGCCAGCTTTCTAAAACTTGCATTTTCACAATTGTAATGATAAATTTGACTTTGCCATTAAAGATAATTTATTATTATAATTCCATAGGTACCAAACATGATAGATTCACTTCCTCCCAATTAGGAGTTACAGCTTATTAAATGTAATAAGGTTTCCCCAATGTTATCCTATGAAAGGGGTTGGCCTCACATTAGTGAAAATGAATTTGGGCGGTTTCCACTACCAGGACATGTCAAACTAAAAAGTACATTTTCTACCATTTACTTACACATTACCGTGCCCTGTGGGCTACTTAGGGCCTTCTTTAGGAGTTATTTTTATGTACATGGGAGGCTTGGCAAGGGCTTTTAAATTTCATGCCGACATGGCAGTGTACTGCTGCATTCAGCCTGCAATGGCAGGCCTGGGACAAGTGTTAGAGTGCTACTTAGGTAGTCGCACAATAAGTGCTGCAGCCCACTAGTTACATTTATTTTACAGGTCCTGGGCATATTGTATACCACTCTACAAAGAATTTACAAGTGGATTAAAATTGACAATTGGGTATAAACCATTTTGACCATGTTTTAGGAAGAGAGCACAAACACTTTAGCACTGATTAGCAGTGGTAAAGTCCAGAGCATCCTGAGGCCAACAAAAATGAATGTAAGAAAAAGTGGAGGGTGACATGCAAAATATTTAGGGTTGATGCTGGTAGCTTGGCACAAATACAGTCAGTCTTAACATAGAAGGAAAGTGTAAAGTATTTATGCAGCACTGAAACAGTAATTATATTAAAACACAAAGCAAGAAAAATGCCAAAACAATTAAAACATAGAACACATTTTAATAAATTAAATTATACCAGAACAACAAAAATCCAATCAATAGAACTGGAGATATGCAATTTCAAAGTTTTAAGTAGATATACTGACTAAAAACATACAGTGGTACTTGCAGTCATCTGGCCATGCTAGACTGGGAGAAGTCACAAGTTCAGACTGACTAGGATGAAGTGTGGGCCAGATACACGGACCAGGTTAGTCGAGCTTAAAAAGTTACCTCCTTAATGTCCCGGTAAAGAGTAAAATTTTCATTGGAGGAGGCCGCAAGGTGCAGGGAGAACATTGTAGATGGTCATGGCTGCATTGCAGTGACTAGGCCTAGCTTTAAGAATCATTGGTTGTGTAGCACAAAGATCTGGTCGGGGGTCCCAGAAGGTCGTTCCTCAAGCTTCGCATTGGTGGTCAATGCATGATGTCATTTCTGTAGCCCGAAGTGCAGATGTCTCATTCCCCATCTTCGCTGGTTGCAGAGTGAAGTTCACTGAACTTTGTGTCAACAGTCATCCCGGGCAGCAGAGTCTCTGCATGAACGGGTGCATTCTCATTCATAAAGTGCCCAATACATCAGGAAGGAGGAGGAGTGTACTCGGCAGCCAAGGGTCCAGGACCTGAGGAAGCACCTCTTGGGGATCAGGGAATCACTCCAGGAGAGGCCAGCAGGCAGCAGGACACAGGTAGATGTCAGTTGTAGGCCAAGGCAGGTCCACTTGTAACAGGCAGTTGCAAGGAGGCCTCTGGAGCTTGTTGTGTCTTTATGGCTCAGACAGAGAATGTCAGTCGAATGACACTTGGACTCACTCAGGTAGCCTGGGAGGAATGGAGCAGGTCCAGTGTTCCTTCTCAAAGAGCAGGACAGGCCTCAAGCAACAGGGCAGTCCTCTGGGGAACCATGCAGGCATTAAGCCTCAGGACAGTCCCTTCGGAAACAAGGCAGACCTCAAGCAGTAGAGCAATCCTCTGGGGAACATGGAAGGCAGTTAAACCACCATGAAAAGACTGGCAGAAAGGGGACCTATGACCAGCATGGCGGTACAGAACTCAGCGCCACCGTGGCTGACCATGTTTCCAACCACCGTCAGCCCGTCGGGATCCGTGTCCATGTTGAAGGTTGTGGGTCGACCACCAGGGGTGTAATGTGGCAGTCAGACCACCTAAAGTGCGGTGGTCGAACCACCACCATCGTAATGAGGCCCATAGTCAATAATACCGGTAACGTGAAAGATGAAATCAAACTTCATTCAATGAGAAGCCATGTAGGTACGTTATTCACATCTGTATTAGTAAACCTAAAAAATGCTTTGTTTTAATATATACGCTTTATGATAATTAAAGAAGTCTGGAAATCCAAAACAAACGTTACATTTTGCCATTTTTAATTTTGCATATTTTATACATGATAGCTTATTATTATAAACAAAAATAGATACACATTTATCTAAACTATTATAAAACCTGAGAGGGAGTTGAATGGGGATCCTGGAAAGGAGATAAAATATTTTGAAGCAATATCCATTTTAATAGAATCAACTTTGCCTCACCAGGATAAGTGTAAAGTGTCAACTTTAGCAACACAAAAAGATGATGGACGGAGTGCTGAACAATGCAAACACTCACTCCCAGTCACAGATCTGGGTTTAATCCATCGTTCTTCTGCTCACCATGCCACCCCAGTTTTGATCTAGCCGTATGCAAATCAGTCTTGACCCTGTTCCCCATGGTGAACAGTCCAGCCCAAACTGCCAAGCCAGGTCCTCCCTGGACTGGAAACAAGCATCTTGGCACCGGTTTCAGGGTATCACCTTTCATCAACCAGGCTAGTTTGAATCCAGTGGCACAGTGAGCAAGGGACCCACGTCTGGGCATACCCTTCCCACTTAGGGCAACTTTAGCAACACAAAGTGGTTTTTCTGTGAATTTTAAGTGTAGAAGACCAGGAAACAAGGTTTCCAAGTATTTCCTTCAATCTTTGTTTTTCAATATTTCTGGTGAATGAAAAGTGTTCTGTTTATATTGTCTGTTGTGTTTTTCTAAATCAAATAATAGTTTATTCATGGGTTCAATTTTTGCAGTAAGAGATGTTATACTATCAGCTTTTGCCTTGTTATCTTGGATTTTTATTGTGTTGTCAGAAACTTTCATTGAGAGGCTAGCAATATCCTTGTGCATTTTTAATTTCTGACTCAATGTTATCTGTATTAGAGCGTGCTGTTGTAGCTCTTCTAATATAGAAGGTAAAGAAGGTTCAGTAGAATCTACAGTTCTTGACTTTACTGGTGGCGGAGAAGTTGTTTGTTTACATTTGTTATTTATAATATGCATATTTTTTATTTCCATATTGATATAATATCAGTAAATAAGATACACTATGTCAAATTCACTTTAAATGAGGAAAAAGTAACGTTGCTCAAGATAGCACGGTAATTGCAGGCTGTGCAGTAGCGAGAACCAGCTGTGGGTGTGGTTTAGGACTCAGCTTCGCCCTTTCCTTGAACTGTCTTCACCCTCCTGACAGGAAACTCCAGCAGCACTTCACTGGACAGATCGCAGGAAAGGCTCTGACCAAGAAAGCCCTTCAACATTCTTGTCAGAAAACTCACTTCCCTTGCAAGCACTGGACATACAAAAACATATATGCCCCTAAATCAAGTAAGAAATGCTTTGAAATAGCAAACATTTATGCCGATAATGCAGGCTTTCTTTGGAGATTATCGAAAGGAGGCCATCTTGTTTTGCACACTTGCGTGACTCTAACGCATTATCCATTATATTGACAGCTGTGTGTTACTCCATTTTCCTGGGACCATAAATGCATAGTTTAGAGTTTAGGGGAGGGGAGTCCAGATGACAGCAGCCTCGAGCACTGAGGAAAGTCTGGGTGGACCAAGAGTAATGGTGTATGGAGCAGTGAGTGGAAGGTGATTCAATGTGTTGCCATATGCTGCCATAAACTAACACAGCTTGGTCCCTTGTTCTTTTGGAGCACCAATATAAGTTCACAGTTACAGAATTATGTGGGAAAAATGCCAGGAAGCAGTGGACCACATAGTAGCAGCATAATCAGCATGGAAATATGACATTTATTTTGGGGTTCAGAACTGGTGGCTAGTTGGCAGCCACCAAATTTACTAGTGCAATCTAACCACACCTCTATCAAAGCTCACTTATGCAGAGACTAAGCATGTGTTCATTAGAGAACTGTGCTCTTTGCTACATTTGAGAAAATATCCGTACTTTAAATCACTCCCAAAATTAGTATGCTCGATTTTCATCCACAGTGACATTGAGAATCACTCTTTGTTATTGGCGTGAAGGTGTATTACCAATGAGAAACTTGAAACCTTCACTCCGCTACCTAAAGTCCTCCAATTTGGAAATGTTAATAAACTTTCCCTAAACAAGATCTAATTTAATAGCCAATTAAAGACTAACTGATAGGGCTGGGGTTGCATATTCCATAAATAAACATTATTTATTTTGACCTGAACACTGGGTGTTGCTACTCATAATAATGAGGTTGGGAAATGGTGACAAATATGGATGGGCTTTTTAGAACTTCGTTCTACATGGATTTCTTCTGAAATATATTTTAGATGATCATTTTATTATCTTAAAGCAACCGGGAAATACTTTAAATATGTTTCCCGATCCTAATAGCACATTTTCAGAACAAATGTGTATTTTTCTGGCTTATTGCCCATTTCACACTACAGTGAACACATGCATTCACCAAATGTATTAATATGAATAAAAAAAAAAAAAAAAAGGATGCATACCTCATTATATCGTGCTTAAGTTATATTTAATTATTAACATCTGCTCCATTTTACATTCATGAAATTTAAACGTTGGCTATCCTTTAGTAAAATGTTATCTATGGCATTAAGCAAATGATCCTCTTGTTTTAAAGATTTCTTGTTGTTTACCCTAAGGCTGCATCAGTCATGTATCCTTTTATGCAAATCAGTTTAATTACGTTCTGTAATAGTAATCACTAAGGTTTATATTGCTTGGAAAAGTTGTTAATTTTTCTATATTATATGGCAACCTGCAATATCTGCACAAAAGCCTGTCTAATTTTCTGATTACTGCCAAGCTGTGCTGTCAAAAGTCACCTGAAATAACAACATAGACGCTCAAGTCTAAGGGCCTGATTTAGATATTGGAGGATGAGTTACTCCATCACAGCAGTGATGGATATACTGTTTGCCAAAATCTAAATCGCATTATATCTTATGGGGCTTAGATTTGGGCGATTGGGATATCTGTGACCCTTACGACAGAGCAACTCCTCCGCCAATATCTAAATCAGGCCCTAAATCTGTATTACAGTTAAGTTGGGTCATACCAACGCATCATGCAAGAGCCCAGAGGCAAAGTGAAAGGCTTGCCACACAACATAATTACAACTGCAGTTTAACCAAGTAAAAGAAGAATTGACTTTTCCTTCTTGTTATCTGTTTCATTTATGATGAGCAGTGATCCGCAGAAAGGAGATGTTCATAGCAACATATTTCTTTTTTCATGCTATGAGCGTTTAAAGGTAAGAAATAATTTCTCTGCATGGTTCCACACATTCTGAGCAGAGAATGTTTTAATTTATTTATATTAAACTATGTTTAATATATATTTGCAACAAATTAACCTCTTAGCTGCTGGGCCTCCCCCACCCCCAGTGCTGAGCCCCTTTTTTGGCTATTTGGGGTAGTTCGCGCTTAGGCCTTCATAACATTTTGTCCACATAAGCTATCCACACCAAATTTGCGTCCTTTTTTTTCAACATCCGAGGGATTCTAACGGTACCCAGAGTTTGTGGTTTCCCCTGGAGGAGACCAAGAAATTAGCCAAAATACAGTGAAAATTTAGTTTTTTTCAAACAAATGGGAAAAAAGGGCTGCCGAAGAAGGCTTGTGGTTTTTTCCTTGAAAATGGCATCAACAAAGGTTTTCTGGTGCTAAAATAAACATTTTCCACCTTTCAGGAACGGGCAGACTTGAATCACAAAACCACATTTTTCAACACAATTTGGGCATTTTTCTGGGACATATCCCATTTTTACTATTTTTGGTGCTTTCAGCCTCCTTCCAGTTAGTGACAGGAATGGGTGTGAAACCAATGCTGGATCCCAGAAAGCTAAGCATTTCTGCAAAGTAGACAAAATTCTGAATTCAGCAAGGGGTCATTTGTGTAGATCCTACAAGGTTTTACTACAGAAAATAACAGCTGAAATAAAACAATATTGAAAGTGAGCTGAAAAAAACAGCAATTTTTCTCCACGTTTTACTCTGTAACTTTTTCCTGCAATGTCAGATTTTTTTAAAGCAATATACCGTTATGTGTGCTGGACTCTTCCAGTTGCGAGGATATATAGGGCTTGTAGGTTCATCAAGATCCCTAGGTACCCAGAGCCAATAAATGAGATGCACCTTGCAATTGGTTTTCATTCTATACCGGGTATACAGCAATTCATTTGCTGAAATATAAAGAGTGAAAAATAGCTATCAAGAAAAGCTTTGTATTTCCAAAATGGGCATAAGATAAGGTGTTGAGAAGCAGTGGTTATTTGCACATCTCTGAATTCCGGGGTGCCCATACTAGCATGTGAATTACAGGCCATTTCTCAAATAGACTTCTTTTTTACACACTGTCTTACATTTGGAAGGAAAAAATGTAGAGAAAGACATGGGGCAATAACACTTGTTTTGCTATTCTGTGTTCCCCCAAGTCTCCTGATAAAAATTGTACCTCACTTGTGTGGGTAGGCCTAATGCTCGCAACAGGAAACGCAACATGGACACATCACATTTTTACATTTAAATCTGACGTGTTTTTTGCAAAGTGCCTAGCTGTAGATTTTGGCCTCTAGCTCAGCCGGCACCTAGGGAAACCTAGCAAACCTTGGCATGTTTTAAAACTAGAGACTTAGGGGAATCCAAGATGGGGTGACTTGTGGGTCTCTGATCAGGTTCTGTTACCCAGAATCCTTTGCAAACCTCAAAATGTGGCTAAAAAAACACATTTTCCTCATATTTCGGTGACAGAAGTTCTGGAATCTGAGAGGAGCCACACATTTTCTTCCACCCAGCATTCCCCTAAGTCTCCCGATAAAAATGGTACCTCACTTGTGTGGGTAGGCCTGGTGCCCGCGACAGGAATAGATCACACAACGGTCAATGTTGGTCCTTACATGAGGCAGCTGTTGACCCTGGGGTGATCCATTCCTGACGCAGGCACTAGGTATAGGCACTCAAGTGGGGTAGTGTTTTTATCAGGACAGGTGAGGAATCACTGGGTGGTAGGAATTTTGTGGATCCCAGCATATTCCAGCATATTCCTGTAGTTTCTGTGACAGAAATGCGAGAAAAATAGAGTTTTTATTCAACATTTCAGCTTTGCGAGGTATTCTGGGTAAGAAAACTTTGGGGAATCCACACAAGTCACACCTTTGTGGACTCCCCCGAATGTCTAGTTTCCAGAAATGTTTGGGTTTAGTATGTTTCTCTATATGGCCGCCGAACCCAGGACCAAAAACACAGGTGCCTGCCTTACAAAACCGGTTTGTTTTGTGATAGATAATTTTGACGTCTCCACAATACGATTTGGGCAGTGGAATTTGGGGCTGAACTAATTTGGGGAGCTCCCAAGAGAGCACTCTCTCTCTCTGCTTGCCACCGCATTCACCTGCTCTCTGGGTTGGGCTAACCCACTATTACCCCATTGCACAGACAGTGCTTGCGAAGGGACAGAAGGACTGTCCTCATCACCTCCCTCCTAATTTACTGGAAGAGGAGTTATCGAATGGGACTCCTCCGACTGAAAAATCACTCCCAGAGTCTGCGCCATTGTCCTATCCCTCAGATGCTGTCTCAGTATCTAATGTCTCAGTCTCTGATCCTATGTCAGAGCTGTCCTCTATAACCCGAGTGATGGCAGGAGTCCTCCATCAAGATGCCATCTTTGCTATTGGCTAAACTGTTGCTCTAAAACACTAGTCAACGTAAACAGTCACAAAATCGATGGTGTGTGTGAGATACGTGCAACAGTAGAGGCCACCTTACCTGTGCTTCTTCCCTCAATCAGCACGTTCTTTCAAGACACTCAAAAAACACCTTGTCACATACCATTCATCACAGTCTTTAGCAACTCCTGCGCCCAGTCCAGCAATCATTATTGGTGCTCCCACTCCCTCCTCCTCAGATTCCCTCATTACCACCCAACAAAAGTGCCCTTCATCTCTCCATAGCCTCCCTCCACCCCGCACATACATTTCATTTGTATTATAGCGCAGGTAATGGCTGACTTTACTAATGTACTCAGCTATTTACATAAAATACAGATTTGCTTTTTGCAGTAGGCACATAAACCTTCTGCGCTTCTTTATGGCACTAAAACTGCCACTAGACAAAAGTCTGATCCTTTTGTAGCAGAAACATAATCCCAATACTTACTTGACTTTTTTATTGCTGCCTAAAAGCTACAGTTGAAATGTGTCAGTTGAAGTATGTGCACTGCTTTGAAGACGCAAGCTGCAACTGCAAGACAACTGGTGGCAAATATATATATATATATATATATATATATATATATATATATATAGATCACTTTTATATGTGGGTCTGGTTTTCCTGGGGGGCGATCGCAGCCCCCGGGGAAACCACACATGTACCGACAAAAGTGATTTATATATATATATATATACATATATATATATATATATATATATATAGATCTATCTCAGGGGTGTGGAATTTATTAAAATATCTACTTGTCCAGGGGACAGGTTGCTTCTCAAATCTACTTGTCCTGTAAAAAGATCTACTTGTCCCTTTGGTGCCATGTAGTGTGGCGACAAACTATGGCAGCAATCTCATTATGTAAGAGCTCTGATAATAGCCTCTCTGATTATGCCAGGGCTACTACCATAGTAGGGCTTGAATACTTGCAGTTTCAATCCCTACTGTAGCAATTTCCTTATTTTGCCACCTTTCTGCAGATCTGCATACTGGGGCTGGAGGAAGCAGTAAGCAATAGTTCCAGGGCTGGAATGCCTTCGAGACAGCAAACCTACTAACCTGCATGCTTTAAAGATTTTCACCAGCTTCTCTCTAATATTTTCCCCTATTAAGAAAGGTTGGACATTTACTCCTGACAATGGCAGAATTAGAACTTCTTCCAGGGTTGGGAAGAAAGTGGCTGGAGGGAAAATGAACTTGCAAATGCTCAATAGATTTTCACATGAGCAAATCTACACATGCTTATTTACCCATGCTAAAATACAATTCACAAATATTTTATAGGGGTACGACATATACTATGGGTGCACTTTTGTGACTTTCTTTAAGAATTTGGGGCCACATGTAGGTAGGTTCAGATTTGTGACCCGCAAATCCGAATGTAGGATGGTGTCCCTGACACCATCTGTGATTCGCAAGGGCTTCGCAAATGCCCACCTCATGAATAATCATGAGGTGGGTCACAATTTGCGACCCCCTTGCGAATGGCGGCCCTCACAGGGATGGTGGCCTGCTGGAGACAGCAGACCACCATGTCTGTGACTGCTTTTCAATAAAGCTTTTTTTTTTTTTTGTAATGCAGCCCGTTTTCCTTAAAGGAAAACGAGATCCATTACAAAAACGAAAAATGAAACATTTTCGTTTCATTTTTTCAGAGCAGGCAGTGGTCCTGCGGACCACTGCCTGCTCTGAAAAAATGATTACAGTGACATTCACAATGGGGAGGGGGTCCCATGGGGACCCCTTCCCTTTTGCGAACGTGTTAGCACCCATTTGAAATGGGTGCAAACTGCGATTGGTTTGCGCCCGCGGTCACAAAACAATCCTACATTGCACTGCGAGTCGCAATTAGGAAGGGAACACCCCTTCCTAATTGCGAGTCGCAAACCCGTTTTGCGATTCGGTAACCAGGTTACCAAATCGCAAAACTGGGTTTGTGCATCGCAATGTGCTTTTTGCACGTCGCAAACAGCGAAAATCGCTGTTTGCAACATGCAAAAAGCTACCTACATGTGGGTCTTGGTCCCTAATTAGGTCTGGTGTTAACAAAGACATTTTGTTTTTATTAAACTTTTATTTCTCTCTCTTCCGGCTGGCTTTAGTGTGAGTGATCGCATTCTGCTCTTCCACAAGGAGCATATTGGCACACAAAGTAGTTTTGTTCAGTGTCAGGAACTACAGTGGCAATCAGTGACGTAACAAAACTGGAGGGTGCCCCTTTGCAAAGAACATGGAGGACCCCCTCTCCAGACTCACTCAGGGCAGGTGCTGTGCTGAAGGGGCCCCCTGGAGGGCGGCTGCGGGGCCTTTGTTATGCTACTGGTGGCAACGTGTGCTTTTAGAGTTCAAAAACCTTTGGGTTTTTTTTTGCCAGTGTTTGTTACAATGTTGAGGGCCTGGTAGCTCCCACAACAATAAAGTGTTACAAAAGCCATGTCAAAACAAGACACGCATTGATGAAACTAGAACACTTATAAAAATATGTCAGATCAGTTGGCTTTGTCAGTGTTTGTTTATTTTCATGCTTCCCATAATCGTGTTGAAAATGGTTACACTGATTTTCCATTAGAAATATTTTTGGGAAATACAAGCATGCATCAACACATTTTAATAAATGACACTTCATTTGCATCTAATCAGAGAGCATTCTGGGAGCATTATACTTAGCCCCATAGCCTAAACATTTCCAACATGCGTATACACGTTTTTTTTTTTTTTGTACTGGAACCAACGTCAGTAGTGAAGTGTGACCTTAAAACATTTATTTACAGCACTCACCCTAATAATGAAGGCTTTCAAATAATGAACCATAAATACAAGTTCAAACAGCATTATCTTTTGGAAACACATTACCTCAACTGCAGAGAGTTCCTCTCTCTGTAAACAGGCAGCCAAAGGGTTTGTGTTGCAGAGGGTTGGGCCTACTTGTCCCAAGGACAAAGTAAACATAAAAACTTGTTGCCCTTGACCCCAAACAAGATGTCCTGGGTGTCGGGTGATAGGAAAGGCCTCATAAAAAAGGGGAGAGTCTCCCCTTTCTTACGGGGCGGGTGGGGGAGTGGGGAGACACGGAAAAGCTTCCCGCACCCGAGTATTTATTAACCCCCTCCCTGGTGTCGGCCACTGGTCGTGACCCGCACCAGGCAGGTAGTGCGGGCGTCGACCAGTGGCCGGCGCCCGCACCCAAGGGGTTAAAAATTGCTGTTGCTGTGGTTAGGTTCACACTCCATATCTCACTTTTATTCTCTACATCTGCAATCATACTCTTTTTCATATGGAAGAGCAGAACAGCATAATCAATTTTTATTACGGACCTGCTCTAGCTCAAAGCATTGCAAAGTGGTACATGTTATGTACTTTCCAGCATAAATAAAATTGGACCTCATTTATGAGGCCCTAGTGCCACAGGAGCGTCACTTTTTGCAACGTTACATTTGCGCTGTGTAGTGCATCATATCTACAAGGCGGCTTTAAGCCACTTTTCCTGTTGAATGCAGCCTAGCAGATATGGGCCACCGACATAGTTTTCAATGGCTAAGGAGCATGCAATGGGAGTTGCTGCGCGTGTAGCCTTGCAATTCCTATTGCTTTTTGAAATGCCTCAGATTAATGAGAAATCCCTGTGGGGCAAGGGGACATAGAGTGGCAAATACTTTTATTTCTCCTAATTTTTTGCTCTCTCTTTCTATGTGTGCAGCATTTTGCACACACAGGAGCAAATCACCATTAAAGATTGTTTTTGTACAGGAAGGTATCACTGTCTGAACAAAAACAGTCTCCGTTCCCCGCAACGGAGCCATCCTTGCACCATGGCGCAAGGGTGGCTGTGTTGGCACTAGGCAGCTAATTTAGTGCCAGCACGGGGGAAAACACAGTTATGCGCATCTCTGCATTTTGGAAATGATGCAGCTTGGCACAGCAAGATTGCTTATGGCACGGTGCTGTACCATTTTCCTGTAGATGAGGCCCATTATACGCTGAAAGATGTAGTTTTGTCAGCAAAAAAGTACTTTCTACTGCTTTGCTCACTTTGCAATAGAGGGTGTTACGGGTGTGTTTCTTAGGCACCCAGACCACCCCAGACTCATCCTTTTGTAATTCCCCAAATTAGGTGTCATTCACCCGGTATCCAGCTACTAAGAGTTCCTCCGCAAACATATGTATAAGCAATCCACAGATCCAGTTGGGAAAAAGCACAATCCAAAGAAGACCAAAACAACTCGCGTAATGACCAACATGTTTCCTTCCTTGAGCATTATGGCACTTTATTAGGATGAGAGAAAGAACAGCACAATATGTTTACCTGTCAATATTGTTGTGATGTTTTGGGGACTTTTTCATTATTTTTTTTTATTTGAAGTGTGCTCTTCCCCAGCTCGATTTGTGGTTTTGATCAGAACATAATGCCTCCTTGAAACAGTTGGTATCAAGGTAATTTTTTTTCTATTTCTCAAAAACTGCTATGCATTGCATGCATGCTCTGATGAGCAACATAGATTCAGTGTGTGGGATTCTTCTGTGCTTTTATAGACATTGGAATATGCATTGGATATGTACAATAGTAATGTAAATCCTGTGCTATGCACCACACAAGTGGCCAGATGTAGCACTTTCAGACTTTGCGAATCGGAAATTGCGAGTCGGTGCTAATCGCAATTTCCGTTTCGCAAAATTGGATGCAGTACGGTGTCTCAGACACCGACTGCGAGTCGCTATGGGGTCGCAAAGACCCACATCATTAATATTAATGAGGTGGGTCGCATTTTGCAACCCCATAGTAAGTCCTGCACTCACAGGGATGGTGGCCTGCTGAAGTCAGCAGACCTCCATGTCTGTGACTGCTTTTTAAATAAAGCAGTTTTTTATTTTATTTTGCAGCCTGTTTTCCTTAAAGGAAAACGAGTTGCAAAATAAAAAAAATAACAAAACCTTTTGGTTTCGGTTTTTCAGAGTAGGCGGTGGTCCATTGGACCTCTGCCTGCTCTGAAAATCTCTTTTTGGCAACATTCACAAAGGGGAAGGGGTCCCATGGGGACCCCTTCCCTTTAGCGAATGGGTTACCACCAGTGTGACACTGGTGGCAACTGCGAATTGCTTTGCGACCGCATTCGCGGTCACAAAGCAATTTAGCATAGCGATGTGAGTCGCAAATAGGAAGGGAACACCCCTTCCTATTTGCGAGTCGCATTCACAATTTGCGAGTCGGTACCGACTCGCAAATTGTGAATGTGCATCGCAAAAGGCATTTTGCATGGCGCAAACTGCGATTTTCGCAGTTTGCACCATGCAAAATGTTTTCTACATCTGGCCCAAGATGTTTGTGAGGCTGTGTCTTATGCAAGGACAACTTTAAGTGCAAATACATAGGAAATGACACCAACAACAGGCCAGTTTTAATCGCTGAGATAATAATCTTATTTACACATAGGCTTGTTGATGAAAAATGTGGCCCCACCTCCATTGTAAAACATGTGTTGGGTGTTTGTCACTGTGAGGGTAAACACTCCCAATATGTAGTATGCACCTTTGTATATATTAAGCAAACAGCCCTGTAGTCTGACAAGGCACACTTTTTACTGTATAAACGTAAGTTTGCGCACATGACCAAGGCATCTTTACCTGCCATGTTTCATGTTAACATTTTAAACCTCAATTCATCCAGAGCCCAGTGCTGTTCCTGGCAGCGATATATGTGATCAAATATATAGAGGGTGTTTGTAAAAACTGTACCCCACAGACGTAAATTAACTTCTAGAAAAATGCAGTAATCTTTGTGTCAACTAATATGGCCTTACCAGACAGTAAATATGCCAATTTAGTTTAACCAATTTGAACACTACCATTTTAGGGGCACAGCACAGACACTATGGCATTCAACAACCATGTCATGGTGCTTAGGCAAATAGCAATAACAGGATCCAGAAAAGGTAGAAAATAATGGGTGACACTGCAGAATAGGCAGAGTTCCTACAGATGACATAGATGGTGTTATGATACCCAAATCAAACTTCTCCACTTCTTAGGTTCGGGTTTATCTAAACTTGATAACGTCCTGCTATTAAATCCAAACACCTCCCTATCAGAGTTTACGGGTACCCCCTGACATTCCATATGCCATATGTTCGATGATAGCTCATTATGTAGACTTTTTTTAAGTAGTACTGATTTGTACTACGGGGCATATTTTTAAGGAATTGATGTAGGCCAGCACTGCAGGTCTTCTTGCTAGGTTGCCTTATGCCAATTCAAATGTGGTGCATTTCTGTCTTTTCACCCTGTGCCGGTGCACAATTTGCTGCCTAGCGCCAATGCAGGCACCTTTGCACTATTATGCAAAGATGCCTGCGTTATTGGCAGGATTATTTTTATGCCAAAAAAAAACCTAGAGAGGCATTTTCCTCTTTACATGTCTCCTGCAGACTGCAGGACACATGGAAAGAGGAAACAACAAGGGGAAATAAATATGTTTCTCTTCGTTGCACCTTCCATGGGGAGGCATACAGTTTTGACACATTCCCAAGTTTACAGATCCTGGTAAATTTGGGAATGTATCAAAACCTATGATTGTTGCGTGGGAACACTCACCACAATGCCCATGGAAAGCCTCCCTGAGGCAGTGTAAGGGAGCATAGCAACTTGTGTTGCACTGCCTTACACCATGTCTACCAGGCCATGAAAAGCCATGCAAAGTGTCTTTGCATGGCATCATAGCAAGGGGTCTTAACTCTGTGCCACCGGAGCATCAGAAAATGTGATGCACCATCGGAGCAAGGGGCTTGAAAATATGCTCATATGTCTTCTGCATATTTGCCTGACAGATATTCAGGTGTGTCCTTTGAATACGGAATCAACAATATTGATGGACAGAATATTGAATAAAAACATATCAACAGGTAAGTCCCTAAATTATAGCTAGCTCCACACACACGTACCTTTGTGGTACATACATCTTCAAGGTACTTAGATGTGGAGTTAGGAACAGTAAATCTGTACTTCCCTATATGCACTTACCTTTTGATATTTTATCTCTTTTTAGTCTGTCCTCAATATCAGTATGCCACAATATTGTTGGTGGCAATGTTCATTAGTAAAATCAGATATTCAGGCTTAGGGCCAGATTTACAAGAAACTGGTGCAGAGTGGTGCTGCACCAAAATCAGGTGTCCCTTCCTGCACATAAACAGACTACAATGGTAATTTTGCACTTCTATGTGAACTGCAGATTGCAACACACATGGAAAAAGCAAAAAATGAGGAGGAATAAAAGTATTCCTCCTCGTTTTGCCATGCTAATGCCA
This sequence comes from Pleurodeles waltl, assembly GCF_031143425.1. Taxonomy (NCBI): domain Eukaryota; kingdom Metazoa; phylum Chordata; class Amphibia; order Caudata; family Salamandridae; genus Pleurodeles; species Pleurodeles waltl. Next base: position 116,062,092 of record NC_090440.1, on the reverse strand, counting down.
CACCTGGATTTCTCGTAAATCTGGGGCAGCGCCAATAGCAATGGGTGTTGCAATGAGACACCTACTATAACACCCATTGCACACCCCTCTGATACAAAAAGTGCTGTTACACCTCCTCGTAAATAAGGAGAAGTGGTTAGAGCCACCGGAACATGGCAAAAAGTGGTGCTCTGGTGGCAATAGGGCCTTGAAAGTCTGGCCCTTAATTTCCCTAGCAATACCTGCTAGATATCAGTTGAACACAATTGTGGCAAAAATGCATGCTGTTTTAGATTAATATTGCCACCATTGTTACTTCAGCAGTTCTGTATGGATTACTGTGGACTCAATGCGGTTATGAAGACTGACGTGCACCCCATCCTCGAACTGATGAGTTCGTTGATCGGTTAGGGGCTGTCAAATATCTCAGCACGTTTGACTTAATGTCTGAATAATGGCAGGTTCCTCTGACGAAGGGGGCAAAGGAGAGGTCTGCATTTTCTACCCCAGATGGGCACTACCAGTTTAGGGTGATGCCCTGTGGGATGAAAAATGCCCCTGCCACCTTTCAGAGGTTGGTTAACCAGGTTTTGGCTGGGCTGGAGGACTTCAGTGCCACCTACCTAGATGACATTACTGTGTTCAGCTCCACATAGGTGGAACACTTACAGCACATCTGCAAAGTGCTAAAGGCCCCGCAGAAGGCAGGCTTCACTATTAAGACAAGTAGGTGTCAAATAGGGCACGATTCTCTGGTGTACTTGGGACACCAGTTGGGGAGTGGCCAGGTAGCACCTCTACAGACAAAGTTCTCCCCACTTTCAGCTGGGTGTTAAACTTGGCAACCTTGGCGTGGTCTCCCATAACTTTTTTCCTCTGCTTCCCAGGTTGTTGCTGTGTGCTGGACTCTGATTTTTGCTGTGTCTCTTGCTCTGGACACTTCACCACTGCTGACCAGGGCTAAAGTGCAAGTGTTCCCTATGTGTAAGTTGTATGTGTTATTGGCTTTTCCATGATTGACATATTTTATTTACCAGTAGGTCACTAGTAAAGTGCACTAGAGGTGCTAGGGACTGTAAATCAAATGCTACTAGTGGGCATGCAGCACTGGTAGTGCCACCCACATGAGTAGCCCTGTAAACATGACTCTGACCTGCCACTGTAGTGTCTGTGTATTTAGTTTTAAACTGCTAATTCAACCTGGCAAGTGTACCCACTTGCTAGGCCCAAACCTTCCCTTTTTATACGTGTAAGGCATCCCTAAGGTAGGCCCTAGGTAGCCCCATGGGCAGGGTGCAGTGTATGTAAAAGGTGGGACATATACTGATGCGTTTTACATGTCCTAACAGTGAAATGATGCCAAGTTAATTTCTTACTGTTGCAAGGCCTGTCTCTCTGATAGGTTAACGTGGGGGCTGCCTTTAAATATCCTTAAAGTGCAGTTTCCCTTTGAGAGCAGATGGAGGTTGGTATTTGGGGTCTCTGAACTCACAACTTAAAATTGCATCCTTTGATACAGTTTGTTTTTAAATAATCTGTTTTAGAAAGTGGCCATTTTCTTGCTTAAACCATTTTGTGACTCTGCCTGCTTGTGTATTCCCTGTCTGGGTCAGACTGACAGTTGGGCTGTTTGTGAATCCCCTCTAGGCAGTGACACAAAGGGAGCTGGGGTGCATCCTGCAAATCATGATCAGCCATCTGGGCTAGAGTGGAGGGAGTAGTGGTCACTTACACCTGAATGGGTTGTGCCTGCCCTCACACAATACAGTTTCCAGTCCCTTGTTGTGAGTCCAGAGCCAGGCCTTGGCAAGGCAGGATCTTGTGAAAAACAGAGACTTACCTTTGAATTTTGCCTACCTCAAGGGCAAAAAGGGTATAAGAAGGGGACCCCAAACAGCAGAATTTTAGATAAATTCTGGAATCAAGAGGAACCTCTGCCAAGGAGAAGAGATGAAGAGCTGGAGGAAGAGTACTGTCCCTTTGCCTGTGACTGCGCTTTGCTGGGTCGTCCTGCAGCTACTTCTGCCTGAGAGAGGACAAAGACTGGACTTTGTGGTATATTCCTTCTTGTGAAGAATCTCCATGGGCTTGGACTGAGGCTGCCTCCTGTTTTGAAGTCTCAGGGCCATCAAAGACTTCCAGCACCTGGACTCTCTGCTGAGACTCCTGCCCTGCCAAGCGGTGCCCTATCTAGCCCCTGGGCCCTTGAAAGATGAAGTTGGCAGAACAACGACTGAAATCCATGCACAAAACTCCATGCTGGAAAAAGTTTGATGCACCACCTGTAACGTGGCTGAAAAGCGATGCTCTACCCGCTTCACAGCTAAAATCGACGCTCCACCTGCATCATGGCAGGGAGATCGATGCATCACAGCTGGAGAAACAAGGCAACACCTGCTTGCAGCTGCTGATAATGACGCAAACCCCACGCAGCATTTTCCAACGCCGTGCACCGGATTCCCACGCATCATTGCAGGGCCTCAAAAATCAAAGCAAGCCTCTGCAGATCCGAGGTGCCCCGTCTGGAAATCATGCATCGCCCTCTTGTGGGGGAGAAAAACGATGCATTGCTGACCCGACCGGAGAAGAAACAAGGCATGTCCTCACTTGCGAGCAAGGAATCGACGCATTGCTGATTTTTTTGATGCACGCTCACCCATGCAGCTTTCTTTTGACGCAAACCATGTACTTTGTAGATATATCCTACCTATTTTTCTAAACTGGTGTGGTGTCCATTTTGTAGTGTTTTCACTGTATTACTGTGTGTGTTGGTATAGATACGCTACACATTACCTTTGAGATAAGCCTGACTGCTTGTGCCAAGCTACCAAGGGGGTAAGCAGAGGTTATCTTAAGTGTGTATCTCCATTGCCCTGACTAGAGTGAGGGTCCCTGCTTGGACAGAATACAAACTGACTGCCAACCGGAGACCTCATTTCTAACACAATCATTTAAATTATTAGAACATCCATGCCAGCTCTTTCATTTACCTGTGCATCTGTTAATGACCAAATTGTTCAATATATGCATATTACATTTTTCATGGTTTTCAGGAATACCTCATTCTAATGGCACAAGTTGGATACTGCAGAGGTTAGACACTTCAGTGTTAGGCTCTGTAATTCTCTCGATGCTCAGCATTAGCGGTGAAAGAGCATGATTAATTTCATGCTTCAAAGGGGTGGAAGCACACAGCAGGCACTCTCCATTTGTTAACAGCAAGGCACAACAGCTGTGAAATGATCCTATAGGAGAAACCTGTGCGCCTCGTTCAGCACACAGCTATATGAACTAATTATATTGGAAACCTCCAGTTCTCATACTAAGGGAAACCACTGCATCCATCATGGAATGCTACTCATTGAGGGGGTCGCTCATTTGAAAGCATCTTTTGTGGCTCATGATTAAACATGACAAGTAACTACATTTCTTTCCCCAAGTTGCTGTTTGTGTACCTTGCTTTATGGCTATAACAATTATGCTGTTTTGTGCTTAAGAGTTCAAGTGCTAATAACTATGTTGAGACTCAGATTAGAGAAAAAGAGGGGGGAAGGAAAGAAAGTGACACTTTAAAAATGAAGTTCATAAAGCCTGAGTACACAGCCCTCTTTGCATTTGTGATTCTATTCGGGGAATATTTTTAACTTCTTACAGACATCAATTTACAGTCTCCTTCCTGGTTGCTGAGACAGCAGATGGTGCAGAAGCAAGGGAGCTGGAAAAATCTGAACTCCAATCATAGTGCAGGATGGACAAGGCAGCGCTGGAGAATGAGGCTGACAAACGTCATGCCAACCAAAATAGTCCCACACACTAACAAATATCTGTAAAAAAACACTACTAAATGTTCATAAAACCACCATCACACACCCATGCACCCATCATCCCATGCAAATAGACTTAGCAGCATTTGTCTAGAAGGTCCACAGTATATGGTAACATGCATTTAGGATCATACACCTTCACTGTTTCTATCATATGCCCAGATATCTGCCCACTATACTTCAGCAATCCCACTATCAAATGCCTATACAGCTACCATCATACCCACAAACAGACAATCATACACTCACACATCAATCCATATACATCCATACAAACAGCATCAAATGCCTCACTCTCACCATCAAGCAGCCACCCAACCTACCCATACCTTCAAATGTATAAAACATACTGGATTATAGGAAGTAGATTAATGAAGAAATCAGAAATGAATGTGTCATTAACATTCAGAAAACAAACTAAAGCCACAAGCAACTTGCAAAGTACATTCTCACATTCACTAAAGGAACCCTATATTTGTTTCAACTAAATTACTTATTAAGTACATGTTAATAGTATTTCAATAATAAAATAAAACAGTGCATGATGTGTACAACAATGAAAAAATGATGTTAAAAACTCTCCTATGTGGACAACACATAACTCATTCTCTGCCTCATGGACAAGACACACAGTGGCATCTTTATGGGAGGCTTTTATTACGTTTGCACCATGCAACATGGTACATGCATGACACAAACCTCTAAATCTAATTCTCGAAGCCACGTAAAGCCAGTTTCCATGGCTCTGATGGCTCAAGAAATCTGGAATAATGCAACACAGGAAAAATAGTTATGCTGCATTACTGTGCCCTGGGAAGGTGTTCCATGGGTGTTGCATGGATGTTCCCACGCAACTCCCATGGTTTTTAATGCATTCCCAGATTTACAAGAACTTGAGCCAAAACCTTACACCTTCCCAAGCGAGGTATAATGAGGAGAAATATCTTTATATGTTCTCCTTTCTTCCTCTTTCTATTTATAATTCCTATTCTATTTATATTTATATTCATTCTGCAGCGCGCATAGAAAGAGGAATATGACTCCCAGGATTGTTTTTGTGGCCCTTCCTACACAAAAACAATCCTGCATGCAATGCAGGCACCCTTTCAACACTGTTCAAGGGTACCTGCATTGGCTCTAGGCAGCCAAAAGAGCACCAGCACAGTGAAAACGACAGGAATGCACCATAGTGCCTTACATATGACAAATTCCTGCCCCTTCCTTGTCACAGAGTGTAGGACAGGAGGGTGACTTGTTGCACTCCACTGCTTGACTTGTCCATAAATATGGCCTCTAGTGCCTGCATGACTGAAATGACACACTGGATGAAGACCAAGGGGCATATTTATGAGCCCCTTTGCATTGCTCTTGCACTATGCAGCATGGTGCAAGAGAGAGGCAAATGACAAATGAGATTTATGAAGCCATGCAAGGCCACCTTGCATTGTCCTGTGTGGCTTCCTAAATCTCAAATAATGTAACACAGCTCAAATCACTGTGCTGCATTACTCTGCATTAAAACTGAACATTAACAAGACTGAAATTGTGATCTTTGGGAAGAACACTTCACCATGGGACTCCATCTAGTGGCAAACAGAGCTGGGATCAACATTCACCTCACCATCCATGCCAAGAACCTCAAGATTGTCATCAACAGTAAACTCAACTTGACTGCTCAAGTCAACAGCATCATGGCTCATGCTTCCATGTCCTGAAGACAGTGAGGAAGATTTTTCGAATGACTCCAAGTCAGCAACAGGAAAACTGTCACAAATGCCTTGGACACAGGCAAGCTAGATTACAGGAACATCATCTATGACAGGTTCAACAATAAACTTATCAGAAGGCTGCAGGCCAATAAGAACTCACTCAGGTCAAAAAACACTTGAAGGAGCGCCACTGGCTCCCCATACACAAATGAGCACAATTCCTCACCCATACTTTAAAGGCACTACATAACATCTATGACAGCTTCAACAATAAACTTATCAGAAGGCTGCAGGCCAATAAGACCTCACTCAGGTCATAAAACACTTGAAAGAGCACCACTGGCTCCCCATACACAAATGAGCACAATTCCTCACCCATGTTTTAAAGGCACTACATAACACTGGCCTCAGCAATCACATCTTCTTTTACAAACATTCCAGACAATGTCACTCATCTGAACTCCTACTTGTACACATCCCACTCATGTGGAACACCAAATCCGACTGTGGCTCCTTTTCTACTTCTATCCTTAAGCATGGAATGACCGGCCATAAACAAAAAAAGCCTCTTCCTCACTTCTTGAATATCACAAGAACCTGAGGTCCTAGCATTTTGAGTAGTCCTACTAGTCCTAGCTTTGGGTAGGCTCTCACTTGCTCAGCACCAGGCTACCCTCCCGGGCGACAGTTTACTCTACAAACCTTCATCACATAATATAACAAAATTGACATTTTTGCTGCAGAGGACAAAGGTCCCTCTCTTCATTAAAACACAGGATACAAGACACACCAATTTAGCAAACAGAAAGTAGCTTCCACAAAGCATGATAGTTTGCCACAGCATCAAATAAAAGAGGTAAAAAAGCTCCACAATACATACAAAGCATACAATAACGTGGAGACTATGGTTAAAAGTAATGAAAGCAGGATGTAATTACAGTACAAAAAGAGAGATAAAGTGCATTTAGTTGATACATATGGTTGGTCACATTTGGTCTGGTCAAATTGTTGAGAGTCAGTGGTGTCACTTTGATATTTCATAAAATAATATTGGACATCCGACGAAAACAAATTTTAATCCAATCTAACACTTTTCCTCCTTCTGAAACAACATTTAGATTTGCACGAAATGCAAATTGCAACCCATTTTAGATCATGGCTCCATGATTCCCTGCGCAACTAAGTCCCAGATTTATACTTTTTTAGTGCTGCATTTGCGTCATTTTGTTACGCAAAAGCGGTGCAAACTTACAAAATTCAATTATGGCCCATATTTATACTTTTTGACATAAAAACTGCACCTACGCAGTTTTGCGTAAAAGTTTTTAACTGTGGCTAACCCCATTTCTTAGCGCTGCTCGGGCATCAAATTTATACTTTGACACATGGCGGCGCAAACCACTGATGTGAGTCATTTTTTTTTACTCAAACCAATGCGTTACGTCGTAAAGAAAAACGACGTTAACGCAGTGAAAATGACTTTGATCCGGTTTACAACGTTGCAAACCGGAGAGGCACAATTTTTTGACACAATTGCGTCAGAAAGCTGCACAAAAATGGATCCCATAAGCTTTGAGAGACTCCAGGAAGATGACAACCGACCAGGAGGGCCCGCACAAGATCCAGGAGAGGGAGAAGAAGAAAAGGAAGTGTCGGCTCAGTGCAGAGGAGCAGTAAATACTGGTGAAAGAGGTGACAGAACACCAGCACCCACTTTATGTCACGCCTAAATTTCCAATTAGTACGAGAGAGGCAACTTGGCAACAAATTGTTGACAAGATAAACAGTGTGGCAGAAGTACGGAGAACAGTCATCGAGTGCAAGAAACGCTGGCATGACTGCAAGTGCATGACCAATTAAAAGATGGCCAGGAACAGGAAGGCAGCATTGCAGACTGGAGGTGGGAGTCCAGCACTGCACGGGTCCTGGACCACATGGAGGAGATGGTGGCAGCCATCACCCCTGAGGAGATTGTCACAGAGATTCAAGGACAGGACAGCGCAGACTACCAGGAGACAACACAGATGCAGGGTAAGTTGCATGGGGAACTAAAATGCCTCTTTGTAAACTGTAAGCGGGGGGACATACCTACTACACAGTGCATGGAAGTCATGATATTCAGGGAGTGGAATGGGCAAAGGGGCATGGCACGGGGGCATGGGTTGTGCAGGGCAAACATGGGGCACAGTTCTACACTACACCAACAACCTTTGCATTGGGCTATGCTGCCATGCCAAGGATGATGGAAAGGTAAAGCCAGTCCAGGAGGGTAGGGTACAACGTAAAACTGGCCTGCTGTCACACAACAGCTGGCATTCTCCCTACATGAACTAGGGCTCAATTAACAGTCTCAGGCCATATCCGCAAGTGGAATTTAACATTGTCAACAGTTGCCACTACCACCTCTGCTGTGTGTGCAAGTCAAGTAGCTAATGGCAGTTACGTGCCCATGGACAAACACACCCAAATTAGAGGGTTCAGGATGACAACGTTATCAATCCCCTGTAATCAATAAAAGTCCATAGTCGCTACAAACATCAGCCATTGTCACAAACATTATGGGGTACACAGCAGTAATGTCTTACCCATGCTGCATATGTCAGGGTCCACCCTGTGCCTGGGTCACAATAGCTGCGATGACACCATGCAACATCCCAACTGTCATACTGCTCAAACAACAGCATTAAGGGGGAGGACATATGTTAACGGCTAGTGAAATACACCCGCACAGTCAGACGAGGAAATAGAACACTGCTAGGACCATCAGTGCAATCCAATGTAGCACACATTCCCCAACATCAACATTACACACTACCAATGCTGACATCTGTAGTGTGCCATGCAATGCTATACATAGTATATCCTAGGTCTCAGCAACATATAACTTGATGTGAAATATCAGAGACTGTGGCAGTTCCACATTGTTAAGTATGGTGCAAGTGGCAACAGAACACCCACAGCAAGTGCAAAGTCACAACATGAGAATGGAAGTAGACGGAGGGTTGAGTAGGACAAGAAGGTAGCAACATACAATTTGGGCAGAACCTACACCTAGACGATGTGACGCAGACAATTCCCCAAACTGCCCACACTACATGTGACATGCAGGTGGGGCATAGACCTGGGAGAATGCTAATATTAAAGACAGGAACAATGAACAGGAACCAATATCACAATGTGCAACTAATATGAAGTCAGGCATGTCACATTACAAATGCCACAACACAGACACACTAATTGTACTATATTTCATTGCAGAGGACGATGGCTCTTCTGTGGATATGCCTGTTCTGGACTTCCCTGATGACATGGATGACAAGCTGACAAACATCAGCCAGCAGACCCTCCAAGATGTGCTTGGACCCTCCAGACCCCACCTTCAGTTGCAAGGAGAAGCACAGATACAGCAGCCATCACAGAGGAGCCACCCACCATTCCAATTGTACAACCTGCCAGCTCCAACCCAGCTGAGGACTCTGACAACACTGGCACCAGCTTTGAGAGGACTGTAGTTGGAGTACAGCGAGAGCTGGCCAAGGAGGTGCGGGTGGGGATGCAAAATATGGCAGCCAGCCTAGAGGGGGTGCGTTTGTGCATGATGTCAACTGCAGAACAGGCAGCAGCCATGCAAGGGTGAACATCAATCTTACAAGAACCTCAACAAAGTGTGAAGGAAATCAGTACAGCAGTAAGAGAGTTGACACAACACCTCCAACAACAAACCTTTCAACGCGTGCACAAATGCAATATTGACCCCCTCAGGGCCGACCTGGCTGCCTACCACAGTGATGTAGCTGCTATCCTTAAGAACCAGCAGCTTCTTCTTGCTGCAGTACTGCCCTTAGTAGCCCCACAGTTGGCAGCTACCGGGATTTCTGACCCCACGTCTTCAAACACTGAAGTGTGTGTTGCCCCTTCAAAACCACCACCACCAAGGGCAGGAGAGACAACACACACATCAGAAGATGAAGACGTGGAACAGATCACCTTCACCCGTAAGAGTACCCGGTAGCACTAGTCCCTGCCACATAGGCACTTATAACCGAGGTCCTATGCTTTGTAACATGCTCACAAGCACTGTTCTCCAGCCCACTGTTTACCTTCTCACTATGCCCTGTGATTGTCTCTCACTACCTCATTGGTAATTCATGTCCCTCTGCACTGTATGGCTCTTCATCCCAGCATGTCCAATGACATGTCCTTTTGCATTTGTGTAGGATCACAATGGAAGGTATCACACTAATGGACTCACAATCCTGGTCAATGTAAATATAGCACTACAGCACTTTAAAATAAATATCACTTACACAACCACTTTGTCTCTGTGTAATGTGACACATCAACCATGAGGGAGATTAGTGATGTTTGCCTCATGTCAATGCCCATAGAATGTCAATACAACTGCCCTAAAAGACTGTGGGCTGATAACTATGCAATGTGGTCTGGATTGTACCATCATCTGCCCTTCCTGAGGGTTAATTCTGAAGTAAATAGAAACATTACAGTATAATGCTGTGCTGGACAGAATAAGTCTTCTTCGAAGGATGTCTAAGCAGAAAATCATTGTCTTCAAATTTTTCTTCCAGACAATCTTTACGTATGTGACATTTGACGCAAAGGTTTCCTCACACACACCATACAGCAGGAATGGATGTGTATGAGTGTACATACAAATAAGTAACCTGGCTGTACAATGTTACAAATGATAGGTGTGAGTTATGTATACTATACTACATGAGATTATACCATAACTCATCATATCCGGGTTTACATGAACATCATGCTGCAGGCAGACGTAACACAGTGTCCTCAATACCAAATCTTCTCTCAAAGTACGTCAGATTGAAAACAGTGATCCAAACTTAACAATACATTGGGAACCATATTAACTTTGAGTGGTGGGTGCAATGGATCGCAGATTCCTAGCGAAGTAGCTTTAGTGTAGCTGGCAATGTGACAGCTCAATTGGGATTTGGATGCAGGATGGAACACAAATGCAAATACTAAATTGACACTGTTCACCCATGCCAAGGCCCTGATCCCCAAGCATATGACACATACTGTAAAGGAGTACCTACGTATTTATTAAAATGTAAAATTGGATGCTGAAACTAGGGGAAACACCTTAGCTAACCTAACCTATCCTAACTACACATTACCCACAAATGGAGGACAACATATACTAACCTAAACACATAAGGGCATATTTATACTCTGTTTGCGCCGAATTTGCGTCGTTTTTTTCGATGCAAATTCGACGCAAAACTAACTCCATATTTATACTTTGGCGTTAGACGCGTCTAGCGCCAAAGTTCATGGAGTTAGCGTCATTTTTTGGCGTGAACACCTTCCTTGCGTTAATGAGATGCAAGGTAGGCGTTCCCGTCTTAAAAAATTACTCCCAGGCATGTGCGTGGTATTTATACTCCCGGGCGGAAATGACGCCCGGGAGTGGGCGGGGCAAAAAACCCCACATTTGCGCCTCTTTTTAACGCCTGGGTCAGGGCAGGCGTTAAGGGACCTGTGGGCTCAGAATGAGCCCAGAGGTGCCCTCCCCTGCCCCCAGGGACACCCCCTGCCACCCTTGCTCACCCCAGGAGGACACCCAAGGATGGAGGGACCCATCCCAGGGAAGAAAAGGTAAGTTGTGGTAAGTATTTTTTTTTTAAAAAAATTGTGGCATAGGGGGGCCTGATTTGTGCCCCCCTACATGCCACTATGCCCAATGACCATGCCCAGGGGACAGAAGTCCCCTGGGCATGGCCATTGGGCAAGGGGGCATGACTCCTGTCTTTGCTAGCAAAGACAGGAGTCATGTTAATGGCGTCTGGGCGCCAAAAAAAAAATGGCGCAATTCGGGTTAAGACGATTTTTTTGCCTCAGCCTGACTTGCCCCATTTTTGGACGCCCAAACGCCATTTTTCCCTACGCCAGCGCTGCCTGGTGTACGTGGTTTTTTTTCACGCACACCAGGCAGCACCGGTCGGCTAACGCCGGCTAACGCCATTCAATAAATACGGCGCCCGCATGGCGCTTCAGAATGGCGTAAGCCGGCGCTAATTCTTTTGGCGCAAAACTGCGTTAGCGCAGTTTTGCGTCAAAAAGTATAAATATGGCCCATACTATCTTATACTAAACAAATATATATATATATATATATATATATATGTTTCTTATTTCATACACAAACAACCCACTACTACTAACTAAACTTTCATTCATTCATTCGCATTTATAAAGCGCGCTACTCACCCGTAAGGGTCTCAAGGCGCTGGGGGGGGTGGGTGGGGGGGGGTCAGTGCTCAAAGAGCCAGGTCTTGAGCTGCCTCCTGAAGGAGAGGTGGTCAGGTATGGTGCGAAGGTGGCTGGGCAGAGAGTTCCAGGTCTTCGCTGCCAGGAAAGAGAAGGATCTTCCTCCGGCGGTGGCTTTGCGGATGCGGGGTACGGCTGCCAGGGCTTGTCCGGTCGAGCGTAGGGTGCGCAGAGGAGTGTAGAAGGAGATGCGGTGGTTGATGAGTTTTGGTCCGAGGTTGTGAAGGGCTTTGTGTGCGTGGGTGAGGAGTCTGAAGGTGATCCTCTTGTTGACTGGGAGCCAGTGAAGTTTCTTCAAGTGTCCGGAGATGTGGTGGTGGCGGGGTATGTTCAGGATGAGTCGTGCAGCAGCGTTCTGGATCCGTTGAAGTTTCCTCTGCAGCTTGATGGTGATGCCGGCGTACAGAGTGTTCCCATAGTCCAAGCGACTGGTGACGAGGGCGTGGGTGACGGTCTTTCTAGTATCGGTGGGGATCAAGCGGAAGATCTTGCGGAGCATGCGGAGGGTGTTGAAGCATGCCGAGGTCACCGAGTTGACCTGTCTGGACATGGAGAGGGATGAGTCCAGGATGAAGCCGAGGTTGCGTGCGTGGTCGGTGGGTTGGGGAGTGCTGCCTAGGGCTGGAGGCCACCAAGAGTCGTCCCAGGCGGTGGGTGTGGGGCCGAGGATGAGAACCTCCGTCTTCTCTGTGTTCAGTTTCAGCCTGCTGTCTGTCATCCAGTTCGCTACTTCCTTCATGCCTTCGTGTGGTCTGGTCCTTGCTGAGGTGGGGTTGTTGGTGAGGGATAAGATGAGCTGGGTGTCGTCGGCGTAGGATATGAGGTCGAGTCCGTGTTTTCGTGCGATGTTCGCCAGGGGGGTCATGTAAATGTTGAAGAGGGTGGGGCTGAGGGAGGATCCTTGGGGGACGCCGCAGATGATCTCCGTGGCTGTAAATCTGAAGGGGGGGAGGCGGACTCTCTGAGTTCTTCCGGAGAGGAAGGAGATGATCCATTTCAGGGCCTTGCCTCGGATGCCGGCGTTGCTGAGGCGGTGTATCAGGGTACGGTTGCAGACCGTGTCGAAGGCTGCAGAGAGGTCCAGGAGTATGAGGGCCACGGTTTCTCCCTTGTCGGTCAGGAATCTGATGTCGTCCGTGGCTGCGATGAGGGCGGTTTCGGTGCTGTGGTTAGCTCTGAAGCCGAACTGTGTGGGGTCGAGTGAGTCATTGGTTTCCAAGGCGGTGGTGAGTTGAGCGTTGACGATTTTCTCAATCACTTTGGCGGGGAAGGGTAGGAGGGAGATGGGCCAGATGTTTTTGAGTTCGGTGGGGTCTGCTGTTGGTTTCTTTAAGAGGGCGTTGAGCTCTGCGTGTTTCCAGCTCTCTGGGAAGGTGGCGGAGGTGAGAGATGCGTTGATGACGTCTCGGAGGTGGGGTGCGATGATGTTGTCGGCTTTGTTGTAGATGTGGTGCGGGCAGGGGTCGGATGGAGATCCCGAGTGGATCGAGTTCATGACGCGGGTGGTTTCCTCGGTGGTGGTTGGGTTCCAGGTGAGGATGGTGGTGATGTCGGTGGCGGGTTCTAGGGGTGGGTTCGTGTTGGTAGTGGTGAAGCTGTTGTATATGTCGGCGATTTTGTGGTGGAAGAAGGCTGCGAGGGAGTCGCAGAGGTCCTGTGAGGGAGGGATGGAGTTGTTTTCTGCGTCGGGGTTGGAGAGCTCTTTGACGATGCCAAAAAGTTCCTTGCTGTTGTGGGCGTTGTTGTCTAGTCTGTTCTGGTAGGCTGATTTTCGTGCGGCGCGGAGGCGTTGGTGGTGTTGGCGGGTGGCGTTCTTAAGGGCTGACATGTTCTCCTCGGTCTGGTTGAGGCGCCAAGACTTCTCGAGGGTGCGGCATTCTTTTTTGGAGTCCTTGAGGTCGGGGGTGGACCAGAAGTTTTTCTTGTGGTTGTTGGTGTTAGCTTGGGTCTTCAGGGGGGCCAGGAGGTTGGCGCAGTCTGAGATCCAGCTCGTGAGGTTGTTGGCGGCTTCGTTGGGGTTAGTGGTGCTGGTGGGTTGGTTCTGGGAGAGGGTTGATGCGAGCTGTTCTGTGGTGATTCGATTCCAGTGTCTTCTTGGTGGTTGCTGGGTGTGGTGGTGCATGGTGGTCTTCTTGAAGCTGAAGTGGACACAGCTGTGGTCTGACCAGGTGAGTTCGGTGGTGTGGCTGAAGGAGATGTGTTTGCAGGAGGAGAAGATGGTGTCGAGCGTGTGTCCGGCGTAGTGGGTGGGGGTGTTGACTAGCTGTTTCAGTCCTAGGTTGGCGAGGTTGTCCAGTAAGGCTGTGGTGTTGTTGTCGGTGTGGTTCTCCAGGTGAAAGTTGAGGTCCCCTAGGAGGATGTAGTCGGTGGACGAGAGTGCGTGAGGGTTAATGAAGTCTGCGATGTCTTCGCTGAACTTGGTGCGTGGTCCTGGTGGTCTGTACATGAAAGTGCCTCTGAGGGTGGTCTTGGGGTCGCTGTGGATCGCGAAGTGGAGGTGTTCGGCGTTGGGGAGTGAGTTGTCGATGTGGGTCGAGATACGGATGGAGCTTTTGTGTGCGATGGTGACGCCTCCTCCGATGCGGTTGGTGCGGTCTTTCCGGATGATTTTGTAGCCGTCGGGGATGGGTATGGCGATGTCGGGTGCCGATGAGGGGTTCATCCAGGTCTCGGTGAGGAAGGCGATGTCCGGGTTCGTTGAGTTGATGAGGTTCCACAGTTCGATGGCGTGTCTGTGGACGGAACGGGTGTTGACCAGGATGCAGTGGAGATTGCTTCCGGGGGAGTCGTTCTTGACGGGAGCGGTGTGAGTCCGTAGGCAGGTGAAGCGGCAGCTGCTGCAGGTGAAGGGTCTGTGGGTTCGTTTCGGGGTGGCGCGGTAGCAGCCCGGCGTGCAGCCGGGGTTGAGGGTGGTGAGGGTGGTGGAGTCGTAGGTCAGGCGGGGGTCAGGGGGGCCAGGGGTTCGGGCGCTGGGCACGGTCCAGGCGCGGATGGGCGCAGATGGGCTTGCCTTCGGCGCCAGCGGCGCGGTCGCGCAGCGGCCGCCATTTAAGGCTAGCTGGGAGAGGGGTCAGCTGGGAGGCGGGTGGCGGGAGGGTAGGGGCCAATGGGATGCGGGCAAAAAACGGCGGGAAAAGCGGGAGAGGGAATGAAGCAGCGAGGGCCGCAAAAGGTGGGAAAAAACGAGGAATAAAGCGATCGAGAAAACGAGGCAGAAAAAAGGCGACGGGCACGGCGAGGGGGGCACACACAGGCAAACAGGGGTACAAAAGGCAAAAAAGGAGAACATTCGCTCAAACAACCAGGGGTACAGAAGGCAAAAAGGAAAAACACTCGCTCAGACAACCAGGGGTACAGAAGGCAAAAAGGAAAAACACTCGCTCAGACAACCAGGGGTACAGAAGGCAAAAAGGAAAAACACTCGCTCAGACAACAAGGGCACACTCACGCTCAGGGGCAGCAGTAACCAGGGGGGCAGGGGGCAGAGGTGGCGCTCGCTGTCGCGGCGCGGGGAGCGACCTACCCAGGGGTCAAAGGTCGCTTACCTGCGTCGCGCAGCGGCCGCCATCTAAGGCTAGCTGGGAGGAGGGGTCAGCTGGGAGGTGGGTGGCGGGAGGGTAGGGGCCAATGGGATGCGGGCAAAAAACGGCAGGAAAAGCGGGAGAGGGAATGAAGCGACGAGGGCAGCAAAAGGTGGGAAAAAAACGAGGAATAAAGCGATCGAGAAAACGAGGCAGAAAAAAGGCGACGGGCACGGCGAGGGGGGCACACACAGACAAACAGGGGTACAAAAGGCAAAAAAGGAGAACACTCGCTCAAACAACCAGGGGTACAGAAGGCAAAAAGGAAAAACACTCGCTCAGACAACCAGGGGTACAGAAGGCAAAAAGGAAAAACACTCGCTCAGACAACCAGGGATACAGAAGGCAAAAAGGAAAAACACTCGCTCAGACAACCAGGGGTACAGAAGGCAAAAAGGAAAAACACTCGCTCAGACAACAAGGGCACACTCACGCTCAGGGGCAGCAGTAACCAGAGGGGCAGGGGGCAGAGGTGGCACTCGCTGTTGCGGCGCGGGGAGCGACCTACCCGGGGGTCAAAGGTCGCTTACCTGCGTCGCGCAGCGGCCGCCATCTAAGGCTAGCTGGGAGGAGGGGTCAGCTGGGAGGTGGGTGGCCGGAGGGTAGGGGCCAATGGGATGCGGGCAAAAAACGGCAGGAAAAGCGGGAGAGGGAATGAAGCGGCGAGGGCCGCAAAAGGTGGGAAAAAAACGAGGAATAAAGCGATCGAGAAAACGAGGCAGAAAAAAGGCGATGGGCACGGCGAGGGGGGCACACACAGGCAAACAGGGGTACAAAAGGCAAAAAAGGAGAACACTCGCTCAAACAACCAGGGGTACAGAAGGCAAAAAGGAAAAACACTCGCTCAGACAACCAGGGGTACAGAAGGCAAAAAGGAAAAACACTCGCTCAGACAACCAGGGGTACAGAAGGCAAAAAGGAAAAACACTCGCTCAGACAACAAGGGCACACTCACGCTCAGGGGCAGCAGTAACCAGGGGGGCAGGGGGCAGAGGTGGCGCTCGCTGTCGCGGCGCGGGGAGCGACCTACCCAGGGGTCAAAGGTCGCTTACCTGCGTCGCGCAGCGGCCGCCATCTAAGGCTAGCTGGGAGGAGGGGTCAGCTGGGAGGTGGGTGGCGGGAGGGTAGGGGCCAATGGGATGCGGGCAAAAAACGGCAGGAAAAGCGGGAGAGGGAATGAAGCGGCGAGGGCCGCAAAAGGCGGGAAAAAAACGAGGAATAAAGCGATCGAGAAAACGAGGCAGAAAAAAGGCGACGGGCACGGCGAGGGGGGCACACACAGGCAAACAGGGGTACAAAAGGCAAAAAAGGAGAACACTCGCTCAAACAACCAGGGGTACAGAAGGCAAAAAGGAAAAACACTCGCTCAGACAACCAGGGGTACAGAAGGCAAAAAGGAAAAACACTCGCTCAGACAACCAGGGGAACAGAAGGCAAAAAGGAAAAACACTCGCTCAGACAACCAGGGGTACAGAAGGCAAAAAGGAAAAACACTCGCTCAGACAACAAGGGCACACTCACGCTCAGGGGCAGCAGTAACCAGGGGGGCAGGGGGCAGAGGTGGCACTCGCTGTTGCGGCGCGGGGAGCGACCTACCCGGGGGTCAAAGGTCGCTTACCTGCGTTGCGCAGCGGCCGCCATCTAAGGCTAGCTGGGAGGAGGGGTCAGCTGGGAGGTGGGTGGCGGGAGGGTAGGGGCCAATGGGATGCGGGCAAAAAACGGCAGGAAAAGCGGGAGAGGGAATGAAGCGGCGAGGGCCGCAAAAGGTGGGAAAAAAACGAGGAATAAAGCGATCGAGAAAACGAGGCAGAAAAAAGGCGATGGGCACGGCGAGGGGGGCACACACAGGCAAACAGGGGTACAAAAGGCAAAAAAGGAGAACACTCGCTCAAACAACCAGGGGTACAGAAGGCAAAAAGGAAAAACACTCGCTCAGACAACCAGGGGTACAGAAGGCAAAAAGGAAAAACACTCGCTCAGACAACCAGGGGTACAGAAGGCAAAAAGGAAAAACACTCGCTCAGACAACAAGGGCACACTCACGCTCAGGGGCAGCAGTAACCAGGGGGGCAGGGGGCAGAGGTGGCGCTCGCTGGCGCGGCGCGGGGAGCGACCTACCCGGGGGTCAAGGGTCGCTTACCTGCGTCGCGCAGCGGCTGCCATTTAAGGCTAGCTGGGAGGAGGGGTCAGCTGGGAGGCGGGTGGCGGGATGGTAGGGGCCAATGGGATGCGGGCAAAAAACGGCGGGAAAAGCAGGAGAGGGAATGAAGCGGCGAGGGCCGCAAAAGGCGGGAAAAAAACGAGGAATAAAGCGATCGAGAAAACGAGGCAGAAAAAAGGCGACGGGCACGGCGAGGGGGGCACACACAGGCAAACAGGGGTACAAAAGGCAAAAAAGGAGAACACTTGCTCAAACAACCAGGGGTACAGAAGGCAAAAAGGAAAAACACTCGCTCAGACAACCAGGGGTACAGAAGGCAAAAAGGAAAAACACTCGCTCAGACAACCAGGGGTACAGAAGGCAAAAAGGAAAAACACTCGCTCAGACAACAAGGGCACACTCACGCTCAGGGGCAGCAGTAACCGGGGGGCAGGGGGCAGGGGGCAGAGGTGGCCCTCGCTGTCGCGGGGCGGGGAGCGACCTACCCGGGGGTCAAGGGTCGGTTACCTGCGTCGCGCAGCGGCCGCCATTTAAGGCTAGCTGGGAGGAGGGGTCAGCTGGGAGGCGGGTGGCGGGAGGGTAGGGGCCAATGGGATGCGGGCAAAACACGGCGGGAAAAGCGGGAGAGGGAATGAAGCGGCGAGGGCCGCAAAAGGCGGGAAAAAAACGAGGAAAAAAGCGATCGAGAAAACGAGGCAGAAAAAAGGAGACGGGCATGGCGAGGGGGGCACACACAGGCAAACAGGGGTACAAAAGGCAAAAAAGGAGAACACTCGCTCAAACAACCAGGGGTACAGAAGGCAAAAAGGAAAAACACTCGCTCAGACAACCAGGGGTACAGAAGGCAAAAAGGAAAAACACTCGCTCAGACAACCAGGGGTACAGAAGGCAAAAAGGAAAAACACTCGCTCAGACAACCAGGGGTACAGAAGGCAAAAAGGAAAAACACTCGCTCAGACAACAAGGGCACACTCACGCTCAGGGGCAGCAGTAACCAGGGGGGCATGGGGCAGAGGTGGCGCTCGCTGTCGCGGCGCGGGGAGCGACCTACCCGGGGGTCAAGGGTCGCTTACCTGCGTCGCGCAGCGGCTGCCATTTAAGGCTAGCTGGGAGGAGGGGTCAGCTGGGAGGCGGGTGGCGGGAGGGTAGGGGCCAATGGGATGCGGGCAAAAAACTGCGGGAAAAGCGGGAGAGGGAATGAAGCGGCGAGGGCCGCAAAAGGCGGGAAAAAAACGAGGAATAAAGCGATCGAGAAAACGAGGCAGAAAAAAGGCGACGGGCACGGCGAGAGGGGCACACACAGGCAAACAGGGGTACAAAAGGCAAAAAAGGAGAACACTCGCTCAAACAACCAGGGGTACAGAAGGCAAAAAGGAAAAACACTCGCTCAGACAACCAGGGGTACAGAAGGCAAAAAGGAAAAACACTCGCTCAGACAACCAGGGGTACAGAAGGCAAAAAGGAAAAACACTCGCTCAGACAACCAGGGGTACAGAAGGCAAAAAGGAAAAACACTCGCTCAGACAACAAGGGCACACTCACGCTCAGGGGCAGCAGTAACCAGGGGGGCAGGGGGCAGAGGTGGCGCTCGCTGTCGCGGCGCGGGGACCGACCTACCCGGGGGTCAAGGGTTGCTTACCTGCGTCGCGCAGCGGCCGCCATTTAAGGGTAGCTGGGAGGAGGGGTCAGTTGGGAGGCCGGTGGCGGGAGGGTAGGGGCCAATGGGATGCGGGCAAAAAACGGCGGGAAAAGCGGGAGAGGGAATGAAGCGGCGAGGGCCGCAAAAGGCAGGAAAAAAACGAGGAATAAAGCGATCGAGAAAACGAGGCAGAAAAAAGGCGACGGGCACGGCGAGGGGGGCACACACAGGCAAACAGGGGTACAAAAGGCAAAAAAGGAGAACACTTGCTCAAACAACTAGGGGTACAGAAGGCAAAAAGGAAAAACACTCGCTCAGACAACCAGGGGTACAGAAGGCAAAAAGGAAAAACACTCGCTCAGACAACCAGGGGTACAGAAGGCAAAAAGGAAAAACACTCGCTCAGACAACAAGGGCACACTCACGCTCAGGGGCAGCAGTAACCAGGGGGGCAGGGGGCAGAGGTGGCGCTCGCTGTCGCGGCGCGGGGAGCGACCTACCCGGGGGTCAAGGGTCGCTTACCTGCGTCGCGCAGCGGCCGCCATTTAAGGCTAGCTGGGAGGAGGGGTCAGCTGGGAGGCGGGTGGCGGGAGGGTAGGGGCCAATGGGATGCGGGCAAAAAACGGCGGGAAAAGCGGGAGAGGGAATGAAGCGGCGAGGGCCGCAAAAGGCGGGAAAAAAACGAGGAATAAAGCGATCGAGAAAACGAGGCAGAAAAAAGGCGACGGACACGGCGAGGGGGGCACACACAGGCAAACAGGGGTACAAAAGGCAAAAAAGGAGAACACTCGCTCAAACAACCAGGGGAACAGAAGGCAAAAAGGAAAAACACTCGCTCAGACAACCAGGGGTACAGGAGGCAAAAAGGAAAAACACTCGCTCAGACAACCAGGGGTACAGAAGGCAAAAAGGAAAAACACTCGCTCAGACAACCAGGGGTACAGAAGGCAAAAAGGAAAAACACTCGCTCAGACAACAAGGGCACACTCACGCTCAGGGGCAGCAGTAACCAGGGGGGCAGGGGGCAGAGGTGGCGCTCGCTGTCGCGGCGCGGGGACCAACCTACCCGGGGGTCAAGGGTCGCTTACCTGCGTCACGCAGCGGCCGCCATTTAAGGCTAGCTGGGAGGAGGGGTCAGCTGGGAGGGTAGGGGCCAATGGGATGCGGGCAAAAAACGGCGGGAAAAGCGGGAGAGGGAATGAAGCGGCGAGGGCCGCAAAAGGCAGGAAAAAAACGAGGAATAAAGCGATCGAGAAAACGAGGCAGAAAAAAGGCAACGGGCACGGCGAGGGGGGCACACACAGGCAAACAGGGGTACAAAAGGCAAAAAAGGAGAACACTCGCTCAAACAACCAGGGGTACAGAAGGCAAAAAGGAAAAACACTCGCTCAGGCAACCAGGGGTACAGAAGGCAAAAAGGAAAAACACTTGCTCAGACAACCAGGGGTACAGAAGGCAAAAAGGAAAAACACTCGCTCAGACAACCAGGGGTACAGAAGGCAAAAAGGAAAAACACTCACTCAGACAACAAAGGCACACTCACGCTCAGGGGCAGCGGTAACCAGGGGGGCAGGGGGCAGAGGTGGCGCTCGCTGTCGCGGCGCGGGGAGCGACCAACCCGGGGGTCAAGGGTCGCTTACCTGCGTCGCGCAGCGGCCGCCATTTAAGGCTAGCTGGGTGGAGGGGTCAGCTGGGAGGTGGGTGGCGGGAGGGTAGGGGCCAATGGGATGCAGGCAAAAAAAGGCGGGAAAAGCGGGAGAGGGAATGAAGCGGCGAGGGCCGCAAAAGGCGGGAAAAAAACGAGGAATAAAGCGATCGAGAAAACGAGGCAGAAAAAAGGCGACGGGCACGGCGAGGGGGGCACACACAGGCAAACAGGGGTACAAAAGGCAAAAAAGGAGAACACTCGCTCAAACAACCAGGGGTACAGAAGGCAAAAAGGAAAAACACTCGCTCAGACAACCAGGGGTACAGAAGGCAAAAAGGAAAAACACTCGCTCAGACAACCAGGGGTACAGAAGGCAAAAAGGAAAAACACTCGCTCAGACAACCAGGGGTACAGAAGGCAAAAAGGAAAAACACTCGCTCAGACAACAAGGGCACACCCACGCTCAGGGGCAGCAGTAACCAGGGGGGCAGGGGGCAGAGGTGGCGCTCGCTGTCGCGGCGCGGGGAGCGACCTACCCGGGGGTCAAGGGTCGCTTACCTGCGTTGCGCAGCGGCTGCCATTTAAGGCTAGCTGGGAGGAGGGGTCAGCTGGGAGGCGGGTGGCGGGAGGGTAGGGGCCAATGGGATGCGGGCAAAAAACGGCAGAAAAGCGGGAGAGGGAATGAAGCGGCGAGGGCCGCAAAAGGCGGGAAAAAAACGAGGAATAAAGCGATCGAGAAAACGAGGTAGAAAAAAGGCGACGGGCACGGCGAGGGGGGCACACACAGGCAAACAGGGGTACAAAAGGCAAAAAAGGAGAACACTCGCTCAAACAACCAGGGGTACAGAAGGCAAAAAGGAAAAACACTTGCTCAGACAACCAGGGGTACAGGAGGCAAAAAGGAAAAACACTCGCTCAGACAACCAGGGGTACAGAAGGCAAAAAGGAAAAACACTCGCTCAGACAACCAGGGGTACAATAGGCAAAAAGGAAAAACACTCGCTCAGACAACAAGGGCACACTCACGCTCAGGGGCAGCAGTAACCAGGGGGGCAGGGGGCAGAGGTGGCGCTCGCTGTCGCGGCGCGGGGAGCGACCAACCTGGGGGTCAAGGGTCGCTTACCTGCGTCACGCAGCGGCCGCCATTTAAGGCTAGCTGGGAGGAGGGGTCAGCTGGGAGGTGGGTGGCGGGAGGGTAGGGGCCAATGGGATGCAGGCAAAAAACGGCGGGAAAAGCGGGAGAGGGAATGAAGCGGCGAGGGCCGCAAAAGGCGGGAAAAAAACGAGGAATAAAGCGATCGAGAAAACGAGGCAGAAAAAAGGCGACGGGCACGGCGAGGGGGGCACACACAGGCAAACAGGGGTACAAAAGGCAAAAAAGGAGAACACTCGCTCAAACAACCAGGGGTACAGAAGGCAAAAAGGAAAAACACTCGCTCAGGCAACCAGGGGTACAGAAGGCAAAAAGGAAAAACACTCGCTCAGACAACCAGGGGTACAGAAGGCAAAAAGGAAAAACACTCGCTCAGACAACAAAGGCACACTCAAGCTCAGGGGCAGCGGTAACCAGGGGGGCAGGGGGCAGAGGTGGCACTCGCTGTCGCGGCGCGGGGAGCGACCAACCCGGGGGTCAAGGGTCGCTTACCTGCGTCGCGCAGCGGCCGCCATTTAAGGCTAGCTGGGTGGAGGGGTCAGCTGGGAGGTGGGTGGCGGGAGGGTAGGGGCCAATGGGATGCAGGCAAAAAACGGCGGGAAAAGCGGGAGAGGGAATGAAGCGGCGAGGGCCGCAAAAGGCGGGAAAAAAACGAGGAATAAAGCGATCGAGAAAACGAGGCAGAAAAAAGGCGACGGGCACGGCGAGGGGGGCACACACAGGCAAACAGGGGTACAAAAGGCAAAAAAGGAGAACACTCGCTCAAACAACCAGGGGTACAGAAGGCAAAAAGGAAAAACACTCGCTCAGACAACCAGGGGTACAGAAGGCAAAAAGGAAAAACACTCGCTCAGACAACCAGGGGTACAGAAGGCAAAAAGGAAAAACACTCGCTCAGACAACAAAGGCACACTCAAGCTCAGGGGCAGCGGTAACCAGGGGGGCAGGGGGCAGAGGTGGCGCTCGCTGTCGCGGCGCGGGGAGCGACCATCCCGGGGGTCAAGGGTCGCTTACCTGCGTCGCGCAGCGGCCGCCATTTAAGGCTAGCTGGGTGGAGGGGTCAGCTGGGAGGTGGGTGGCGGGAGGGTAGGGGCCAATGGGATGCAGGCAAAAAACGGCGGGAAAAGCGGAAGAGGGAATGAAGCGGCGAGGGCCGCAAAAGGCGGGAAAAAAACGAGGAATAAAGCGATCGAGAAAACGAGGCAGAAAAAAGGCGACGGGCACGGCGAGGGGGGCACACACAGGCAAACAGGGGTACAAAAGGCAAAAAAGGAGAACACTCGCTCAAACAACCAGGGGTACAGAAGGCAAAAAGGAAAAACACTCGCTCAGACAACCAGGGGTACAGAAGGCAAAAAGGAAAAACACTCGCTCAGACAACAAAGGCACACTCACGCTCAGGGGAAGCGGTAACCAGGGGGGCAGGGGGCAGAGGTGGCGCTCGCTGTCGCGGTGCGGGGAGCGACTTACCCTGGGGTCAAGGGTCGCTTACCTGCGTAGCGCAGCGGCCGCCATTTAAGGCTAGGTGGGAGGAGGGGTCAGCTGGGAGGCGGGTGGCGGGAGGGTAGGGGCCAATGGGATGCGGGCAAAAAACGGCGGGAAAAGCGGGAGAGGGAATTAAGCGGCGAGGGCCGCAAAAGGCGGGAAAAAAACGAGGAATAAAGCGATCGAGAAAACGAGGCAGAAAAAAGGCGACGGGCATGGCGAGGGGGGCTCACTCAGACAACCAGGGGTACAGAAGGCAAAAAGGAAAAACACTCGCTCAAACAACCAGGGGTACAGAAGGCAAAAAGGAAAAACACTCGCTCAGACAACCAGGGGTACAGAAGGCAAAAAGGAAAAACACTCGCTCAGACAACCAGGGGTACAGAAGGCAAAAAGGAAAAACACTCGCTCAGACAACCAGGGGTACAGAAGGCAAAAAGGAAAAACACTCGCTCAGACAACCAGGGGTACAGAAGGCAAAAAGGAAAAACACTCGCTCAGACAACCAGGGGTACAGAAGGCAAAAAGGAAAAACACTCACTCAGACAACCAGGGGTACAGAAGGCTAAAAGGAAAAACACTCGCTCAGACAACCAGGGGTACAGAAGGCAAAAAGGAAAAACACTTGCTCGGACAACAAGGGCACACTCACGCTCAGGGGCAGCAGTAACCAGGGGGGCAGGGGGCAGAGGTGGCGCTCGCTGTCGCGGCGCGGGGAGCGACCTACCCGGGGGTCAAGGGTCGCTTACCTGCGTCGCGCAGCGGCTGCCATTTAAGGCTAGCTGGGAGGAGGGGTCAGCTGGGAGGCGGGTGGCGGTAGTGTAGGGGCCAATGGGATGCGGGCAAAAAACGGCGTGAAAAGCGGGAGAGGGAATGAAGCGGCGAGGGCGCAAAAGGCGGCAAAAAACACGAGGAATAAAGCGATCGAGAAAACGAGGCAGAAAAAAGGCGACGGGCACGGCAAGGGGGGCACACACAGGCAAACAGGGGAACAAAAGGCAAAAAAGGAGAACACTCGCTCAAACAACCAGGGGTACAGAAGGCAAAAAGGAAAAACACTCGCTCAGACAACCAGGGGTACAGAAGGCAAAAAGGAAAAACACTCGCTCAGACAACCAGGGGTACAGAAGGCAAAAAGGAAAAACACTCGCTCAGACAACCAGGGGTACAGAAGGCAAAAAGGAAAAACACTCGCTCAGACAACAAGGGCACACTCACGCTCAGGGGCAGCAGTAACCAGGGGGGCATGGGGCAGAGGTGGCGCTCGCTGTTGCGGCGCGGGGAGCGACCTACCCGGTGGTCAAGGGTCTCTTACCTGCATCGCGCAGCGGCCGCCATTTAAGGCTAGCTGGGAGGAGGGGTCATCTGGGAGGCGGGTGTCGGGAGGGTAGGGGCCAATGGGATGCGGGCAAAAAACGGCGGGAAAAGCGGGAGAGGGAATGAAGCGGCGAGGGCCGCAAAAGGCGGGAAAAAAAAACGAGGAATAAAGCGATCGAGAAAACGAGGCAGAAAAAAGGCGACGGGCACGGCGAGGGGGGCACACACAGGCAAACAGGGGTACAAAAGGCAAAAAAGGAGAACACTCGCTCAAACAACCAGGGGTACAGAAGGCAAAAAGGAAAAACACTGGCTCAGACAACCAGGAGTACAGAAGGCAAAAAGGAAAAACACTCGCTCAGACAACCAGGGGTACAGAAGGCAAAAAGGAAAAACACTCGCTCAGACAACCACGGGTACAGAGGGCAAAAAGGAAAAACACTCGCTCAGACAACAAGGGCACGCTCAGGGGCAGCAGTAACCAGGGGGGCATGGGGCAGAGGTGGCGCTCGCTGTTGCGGCGCGGGGAGCGACCTACCCGGGGGTCAACGGTCGCTTACCTGCGTCGCGCAGGGGCCGTCATTTAATGCTAGCTGGGAGGAGGGGTCAGCTGGGAGGCGGGTGGCGGGAGGGTAGGGGCCAATGGGATGCGGGCAAAAAATGTCGTTAAAAGCGGGATAGAGAATGAAGCGGCGAGGGCCGCAAAAGGCGGGAAAAAAACGAGGAATAAAGCGATCGAGAAAACGAGGCAGAAAAAAGGCGACGGGCACGGCGAGGGGGGCACACACAGGCAAACAGGGGTACAAAAGGCAAAAAAAGAGAACACTCGCTCAAACAACCAGGGGTACAGAAGGCAAAAAGGAAAAACACTCGCTCAGACAACCAGGGGTACAGAAGGCAAAAAGGAAAAACACTCACTCAGACAACCAGGGGTACAGAAGGCAAAAAGGAAAAACACTCGCTCAGACAACCAGGGGTACAGGACGCAAAAAGGAAAAACACTCGCTCGGACAACAAGGGCACACTCACGCTCAGGGGCAGCAGTAACCAGGGGGGCAGGGGGCAGAGGTGGCGCTCGCTGTCGCGGCGCGGGGAGCGACCTACCCGGGGGTCAAGGGTCGCTTACCTGCGTCGCGCAGCGGCCGCCATTTAAGGCTAGCTGGGAGGAGGGGTCAGCTGAGAGGCTGGTGGCGGGAGGGTAGGGGCCAATGGGATGTGGGCAAAAAACGGCGGGAAAAGCGGGAGAGGGAATGAAGCGGCGAGGGCCGCAAAAGGCGGGAAAAAAAAACGAGGAATAAAGCGATCGAGAAAACGAGGCAGAAAAAAGGCGACGGGCACGGCGAGGGGGGCACACACAGGCAAACAGGGGTACAAAAGGCAAAAAAGGAGAACACTCGCTCAAACAACCAGGGGTACAGAAGGCAAAAAGGAAAAACACTCGCTCAGACAACCAGGAGTACAGAAGGCAAAAAGGAAAAACACTCGCTCAGACAACCAGGGGTACAGAAGGCAAAAAGGAAAAACACTCGCTCAGACAACCACGGGTACAGAGGACAAAAAGGAAAAACACTCGCTCAGACAACAAGGGCACACTCACGCTCAGGGGCAGCAGTAACCAGGGGGGCATGGGGCAGAGGTGGCGCTCGCTGTTGCGGCGCGGGGAGCGACCTACCTGGGGGTCAAGGGTCGCTTACCTGCGTCGCGCAGCGGCCGCCATTTAAGGCTAGCTGGGAGGAGGGGTCAGCTGGGAGGCGGGTGGCGGGAGGGTAGGGGCCAATGGGATGCGGGCAAAAAACGGCGGGAAAAGCGTGAGAGAGAATGAAGCGGCGAGGGCCGCAAAAGGCGGGAAAAAAACGAGGAATAAAGCGATCGAGAAAACGAGGCAGAAAAAAGGCGACGGGCACGGCGAGGGGGGCACACACAGGCAAACAGGGGTACAAAAGGCGAAAAAGGAGAACACTCGCTCAAACAACCAGGGGTACAGAAGGCAAAAAGGAAAAACACTCTCTCAGACAACCAGGGGTACAGAAGGCAAAAAGGAAAAACACTCACTCAGACAACCAGGGGTACAGAAGGCAAAAAGGAAAAACACTTGCTCAGACAACCAGGGGTACAGAAGGCAAAAAGGAAAAACACTCGCTCGGACAACAAGGGCACACTCACGCTCAGGGGCAGCAGTAACCAGGGGGGCAGGGGGCAGAGGTGGCGCTCGCTGTCGCGGCGCGGGGAGCGACCTACCCCGGGGGTCAAGGGTCGCTTACCTGCTTCGCGCAGCGGCCGCCATTTAAGGCTAGCTGGGAGGAGGGGTCAGCTGGGAGGCGGGTGGCGGGAGGGTAGGGGCCAATGGGATGCGGGCAAAAAACGGCAGGAAAAGCGGGAGAGGGAATGAAGCGGCGAGGGCCGCAAAAGGCGGGAAAAAAACGAGGAATAAAGCGATCGAGAAAACGAGGCAGAAAAAAGGCGACGGGCACGGCAAGGGGGGCACACACAGGCAAACAGGGGAACAAAAGGCTAAAAAGGAGAACACTCGCTCAAACAACCAGGGGTACAGAAGGCAAAAAGGAAAAACACTCGCTCAGACAACCAGGGGTACAGAAGGCAAAAAGGAAAAACACTGGCTCAGACAACCAGGGGTACAGAAGGCAAAAAGGAAAAACACTCGCTCAGACAACCAGGGGTACAGAAGGCAAAAAGAAAAAACACTCGCTCAGACAACAAGGACACACTCACGCTCAGGGGCAGCAGTAACCAGGGGGGCATGGGGCAGAGGTGGCGCTCGCTGTTGCGGCGCGGGGAGCAACCTACCCGGTGGTCAAGGGTCTCTTACCTGCATCGCGCAGCGGCCGCCATTTAAGGCTAGCTGGGAGGAGGGGTCAGCTGGGAGGCGGGTGTCGGGAGGGTAGGGGCCAATGGGATGCGGGCAAAAAACGGCGGGAAAAGCGGGAGAGGGAATGAAGCGGCGAGGGCCACAAAAGGCGGGGAAAAAAAACGAGGAATAAAGCGATCGAGAAAACGAGGCAGAAAAAAGGCGACGGGCACGGCGAGGGGGGCACACACAAGCAAACAGGGGTACAAAAGGCAAAAAAGGAGAACACTCGCTCAAACAACCAGGGGTACAGAAGGCAAAAAGGAAAAACACTGGCTCAGACAACCAGGAGTACAGAAGGCAAAAAGGAAAAACACTCGCTCAGACAACCAGGGGTACAGAAGGCAAAAAGGAAAAACACTCGCTCAGACAACCACGGGTACAGAGGGCAAAAAGGAAAAACACTCGCTCAGACAACAAGGGCACACTCACGCTCAGGGGCAGCAGTAACCAGGGGGGCATGGGGCAGAGGTGGCTCTCGCTGTTGCGGCGCGGGGAGCGACCTACCCGGGGGTCAAGGGTCGCTTACCTGCGTCGCGCAGCGGCCGTCATTTAATGCTAGCTGGGAGGAGGGGTCAGCTGGGAGGCGGGTGGCGGGAGGGTAGGGGCCAATAGGATGCGGGCAAAAAATGGCATTAAAAGCAGGATAGAGAATGAAGCGGCGAGGGCCGCAAAAGGCGGGAAAAAACCGAGGAATAAAGCGATCGAGAAAACGAGGCAGAAAAAAGGCGACGGGCACGGCGAGGGGGGCACACACAGGCAAACAGGGGTACAAAAGGCAAAAAAAGAGAACACTCGCTCAAACAACCAGGGGTACAGAAGGCAAAAAGGAAAAACACTCGCTCAGACAACCAGGGGTACAGAAGGCAAAAAGGAAAAACACTCACTCAGACAACCAGGGGTACAGAAGGCAAAAAGGAAAAACACTCGCTCAGACAACCAGGGGTACAGAAGGCAAAAAGGAAAAACACTCGCTCGGACAACAAGGGCACACTCACGCTCAGGGGCAGCAGTAACCAGGGGGGCAGGGGGCAGAGGTGGCGCTCGCTGTCTCGGCGCGGGGAGCGACCTACCCGGGGGTCAAGGGTCGCTTACCTGCGTCGCGCAGCGGCCGCCATTTAAGGCTAGCTGGGAGGAGGGGTCAGCTGGTAGGCTTCTGGCGGGAGGGTAGGGGCCAATGGGATGTGGGCAAAAAACGGCGGGAAAAGCGGGAGAGGGAATGAAGCGGCGAGGGCCGCAAAAGGCGGGAAAAAAAAACAAGGAATAAAGCGATCGAGAAAACGAGGCAGAAAAAAGGCGACGAGCACGGCGAGGGGGGCACACACAGGCAAACAGGGGTACAAATGGCAAAAAAGGAGAACACTCGCTCAAACAACCAGGGGTACAGAAGGCAAAAAGGAAAAACACTCGCTCAGACAACCAGGAGTACAGAAGGCAAAAAGGAAAAACACTCGCTCAGACAACCAGGGGTACAGAAGGCAAAAAGGAAAAACACTCGCTCAGACAACCACGGGTACAGAGGGCAAAAAGGAAAAACACTCGCTCAAACAACAAGGGCACACTCACGCTCAGGGGCAGCAGTAACCAGGGGGGCATGGGGCAGAGGTGGCGCTCGCTGTTGCGGCGCGGGGAGCGACCTACCCGGGGCTCAAGGGTCGCTTACCTGCGTCGCGCAGCGGCCGCCATTTAAGGCTAGCTGGGAGGAGGGGTCAGCTGGGAGGCGAGTGGCGGGAGGGTAGGGGCCAATGGGATGCGGGCAAAAAACGGCGGGAAAAGCGTGAGAGAGAATGAAGCGGCGAGGGCCGCAAAAGGCGGGAACAAAACGAGGAATAAAGCGATCGAGAAAACGAGGCAGAAAAAAGGCGACGGGCACGGCGAGGGGGGCACACACAGGCAAACAGGGGTACAAAAGGCAAAAAAGGAGAACACTCGCTCAAACAACCAGGGGTACAGAAGGCAAAAAGGAAAAACACTCGCTCAGACAACCAGGAGTACAGAAGGCAAAAAGGAAAAACACTCGCTCAGACAACCAGGGGTACAGAAGGCAAAAAGGAAAAACACTCGCTCAGACAACCACGGGTACAGAGGGCAAAAAGGAAAAACACTCGCTCAGACAACGAGGGCACACTCACGCTCAGGGGCAGCAGTAACCAGGGGGGCATGGGGCAGAGGTGGCGCTCGCTGTTGCGGCGCGGGGAGCGACCTACCCGGGGGTCAAGGGTCGCTTACCTGCGTCGCGCAGCGGCCGCCATTTAAGGCTAGCTGGGAGGAGGGGTCAGCTGTGAGGCGAGTGGCGGGAGGGTAGGGGCCAATGGGATGCGGGCAAAAAACGGCGGGAAAAGCGTGAGAGAGAATGAAGCGGCGAGGGCCGCAAAAGGCGGGAAAAAAACGGGGAATAAAGCGATCGAGAAAACGAGGCAGAAAAAAGGCGACGGGCACGGCGAGGGGGGCACACACAGGCAAACAGGGGTACAAAAGGCAAAAAAGGAGAACACTCGCTCAAACAACCAGGGGTACAGAAGGCAAAAAGGAAAAACACTCTCTCAGACAACCAGGGGTCCAGAAGGCAAAAAGGAAAAACACTCACTCAGACAACCAGGGGTACAGAAGGCAAAAAGGAAAAACACTCGCTCAGACAACCAGGGGTACAGAAGGCAAAAAGGAAAAACACTCGCTCGGACAACAAGGGCACACTCACGCTCAGGGGCAGCAGTAACCAGGGGGGCAGGGGGCAGAGGTGGCGCTCGCTGTCGCGGCGCGGGGAGCGACCTACCCCGGGGGTCAAGGGTCGCTTACCTGCGTCGCGCAGCGGCCGCCATTTAAGGCTAGCTGGGAGGAGGGGTCAGCTGGGAGGCGGGTGGCGGGAGGGTAGGGGCCAATGGGATGCGGGCAAAAAACGGCGGGAAAAGCGGGAGAGGGAATGAAGCGGCGAGGGCCGCAAAAGGCGGGAAAAAAACGAGGAATAAAGCGATCGAGAAAACGAGGCAGAAAAAAGGCGACGGGCAGGGCGAGGGGGGCACACACAGGCAAACAGGGGTACAAAAGGCAAAAAAGGAGAACACTCGCTCAAACACCCAGGGGTACAGAAGGCAAAAAGGAAAAACACTCAAAACACTTCCACTTACAGCCTATTCTAACCTAATACTAAGCCCCCTAAACCCACTAATTAAAAGAACCTGGAAATAGGAGGGAGGGGAGGGAATCATGGGTGACAGTATCAAATTCACAAATTCGCCCACCGCAGGGTTTTCTTAATAGCACGCACTCTCTTATTTATCTGCGACACCTCCTGCTGCAGTCTGTCCAGTCTGCGCAACATCCATTGCATGTCACGTTGCATAGCACACAAATCACCAGTGTCAATGACTGCAGCAGGGGTGGTCTGAGTGCCAGTGGTCGAGGGTTGTCCAGTTGGTGGTGCCATGCTTGGAGGGGGAGGTGCAGGTGCTGCTGTCAGTGGTCGAGGAGCTGAGGAAGTTGATGGACCTGCAGTGGTGGCTGTCATCCTTGGTGCCTTCAGTGTTGTAGTGGTGGTGCTGGTGGTAGCGGCTGTTGTGGACACAGAAGGGCCCCCTTGGGCAAATGCCCTTCACACCCCTGAGGCTCTTTAATGGCGATAACACCGTGCCATGTGGTGGAACCCAGACTCTACATCCAGAATGTGGCGGTAACGCATCATCCTTCGCTGAAATTCACGGATCTGTTTGGCATCCATATTGGCTGTTGTTAAAAAAGATAAAGCCAAACATTAGGTGCATCATTGTGTGATACAGCTACTGATGAATATCAGACACTAAATCTATGTAGCTGAATCAGGCCATATCACCATACAGATCACAGATTCTCCCTGAGGAAGTACATGCCAACGCAGCCTACACATGTCCTATCTAACAGCACAGCAATGGTCTAAAAGATGTGTACCAACTTAAATGATCTAAGCATCATTGTTCTGCCATTAGTCATGTAACAAATGCTGCAAGTCATCCACATGTGAAAGGCCAACTAATGAATATCTTCTGGATAACAATCAATGGCCACAAGATGTGTGATTTGTAAATGGAATTGCCAGGATGGTATGCAGTTGCTAATCAAGAGTGGGTATCCTAGGTTGGAACAAATGATTTACAGATTTACATGTCTGTGTAGTACACTTGGATCCTCACACCTAGGTACACGTATTTCATAACCCTAAGCCTGTGCCTCAGGGGGGGATGGACAAGCAACACATACTTTCAAACATCAAGGACAGCCAGGAAGCTTTGGACAGCTGTACATGGGTTTAGTCTGTCCAACACAGGTAAGGAGGGTGTCCAACTAGGATAGACGCAAACCTTGGACAATCCCATCCACATTAATGTTTGTAATTGCAGACAATTGTCAACATCATTTGATACCACCAATACCTGTCCTACAACAAGCAGATAGACACAAGCACACATCTGGGCATGAGCTGCATGCACACCTATGACATTGTACTCAAGTGCCACATACACGTAGCACAACATGTGGAGCTAAATGCTGCTAGGAAGTCAAACATACAGTGGAACATGTTCATTAGTGTACAGGGAGGCTCAAGTCTGTTGGTAATACTTTGGCATTCCTATTCTATGAGATTCAGGGAATGACTTGCTGACTAAATCATGAAAATGGCTCTCTGCAAAATTTTCTTCACAAGAAATTTAACAACAAATGTCACCCTATTCACATGGCCATGCCTACAGGCCTGCACTACAATCCCAAAATATGACTCTACACTACTGATTGTCCAACTCAAATATGGAGAAAAAAAATGGAAACTCCAGTCAAGTTACATATCCGATCATTTGCCTGCACATCATACCTTGTTATGGGTCCAACACACAGGAGTCAATCACACAACAGCTGCAAACACAACACAGAACAGAAATATCAACACTTACTGGATATGTCTGGGTCTGCAAATCGAGCCACTTCACCAATTGTGTAAGGGGCAGGTCCACCTGTAAAGCATGGAAGGGTGAAACCTGCTCAATGTCTGTGCACTGTACAACACTTTCTAATAAAATTACTGTGTGTGACATTATATCTGAAAGTCCAGCCCCTCAGGCATGATGATACTCCAACATACATAGCACTGCAAACATGTATAGACCCTGTCACTCCAGTGAGTGATACACACACATCTGCACACATGCAGTGGCACTAACTATCATGTGGTGACAAATATGATCCGTCAATTGGTTGCAGACTCATTTATGGAGTGTACTCCTTTCATCATTTGTTGTAATGAGAGACATGCAAAGCCACATTCCTGGAGCACTGCAATACCAGTCACTCAGGTATTGTGTCTTGTGCATCAAGGGACAATCAGCTGTGTGATGCTCATGTGGGTTGAGTGAAGCTCATGATTTATTATGCTTTCTATGGTCCCTTACATGTAGGGCCTGTGTTGTGTGTAGGTTGCATATGCTACATTTACAGTGTACCCTGAGCCACATATGCCCCCTATGACACCATAATGGCAGGGATCCTGTGCGTTATTTGGTGACAATCTGACGCAAAACATGGATTGGCCATTTTTCAAAAATGAATACAACAAAGAAATATATGCTGACAGTGTATACTATGGTCATCCATGACAGAATGCATGGGCACACGTGTAGTCATTGCACCTGAAATGTGTCACTCATTGCCCTGTGTACCCATATTTGGTTTTGGAAATCACAGTTAGCCACATTTAGCATCTTACAATTGCCAAGTTGGGAGATCAGCGGGTATACAGCAAACTGACAGTGTCCCATTATTGAAACATGGTTTAGCAAATATCCTACTGTGTCAATCATAATGATGTAGGTTTCAATTTGTATGTACCTTCGGAATGGCAGCAGTCACAGGAATGCTGATCTTCTGATCTTAGCATACACCCATGTCTGTGATAGCCTCCATACTGGGAAGTTAGCTATTGTACATATGCTGTACTAGATCAACAGGGGTGTACCAAATGTAAACTAGCAAAGTATTAAGGAACTTTATATGTGTGATGGAATTGGTCAGGGGTCCTTTGCACAACATCATGCAAGTAATACATTGTGACCATGCATTCCCCAATGTCAGGTATCACATGATGACCCAATAACTTATGAGAAGTGCATGGCTAAAGAGTAACACAGATGCGAAATGCATCAGCTCTGTTCCAGCTATGGTGCCCAAGCCCAATTTAAAACACACAGATACAGTGAACAGAGGGCCAGGGATAGTTGTTATCCATCCATTTGTATCATTTTCTTCATGTTTTACGCTACAGCTATGGAAAGTAGCACCAAACATTTAGATATGAACCCATGTGCATTACTTTGGCATCCATTCCTAATTTAATTGCGGCAGAACCAAGTCAAACTATCAGCCTAAGATATTACCGGAGGTTAGAAAGAAATTGATACGTATGGGCCAGAATACAGTTCAGACATGTATTCAAAATAATTGGGGAACACATTAATTCTTTGCTTTAGCTTGTGAAAAATATCTCTTTCCTGGTACACTCACAGACCATGGATAAAACATATGTTTGAGCCGCATTACCATCATCTATTGACGTGATGGCAGCACTAACTTACAAGATCGAGTTGTGTTTTGTAAGTTAGTGCAGCTGTTGCGTCAAGAAATGACGGTAATGTGTAGCAAATATTGTATAACTCAGGACCACTGTATGGTTAACTTGTATTCCACATGTCCAAAAACATTGCCTGCAGCATATCAACAAATGTGCTACTGTCACTACAGAGCATTTAAATGTGCACATTACTCTGAATTGTACTCACCAACAGGTCCACCAATCACAATACCCAGGTGGACCAGCAGGTCTTGTTCTCTGGCAACAAGGTCAGCCCAGCGGTGCTTCAGTTGATGGTTGTTGCGCGGTGTGTTGAAGATGCGACACAAATAGTACAACATCCTTGGACCACCGGAGCCTCCTCGCCTCTGTGTGATACCCCTGTATCACCCTGCCACCTGCTCAATCATCAAGAGGAGGAAGTGGCACACCAGCCAAATGAATGCCCCAAGCTCCCCCTCACCCATTCTCCCCAGACGTGGCCTACCTAACATGACAGAAATAATAGAAAAAATAAAGTGTACAGAGGAAAATAAAGGGAAAGGAGGGAGGAAAATGAAAGAAAAGTAACCCTCAAACAGCCCAACTACCCTCAAACTAACAATACCCACAACAGACTCCCAACAGTACAAAGAGAAAATTAGAAACCAAATATGACAATGAAACACTTACAAAGAACAACTGAGACAATTACAAATAAAACAGGTGACAAATAGGATGGCACACAAGAGACAAAAGCACAATTGGGACAGACAAAACTCTAAGCACAGCCACACAGTCTAGAAAAATCACAGACTGGAAAGTGAAAGTACACCCACTGTACCAATTCTGTAAACAGGATATCCTATTACATCACTTCCTGCCTCAAATGCTGTGCGTTTTTATTATGATGCGTCAAAATTTTATGACGCTTACAGTTTGTGTGTCAATATTGTTTTACGCAAATGCTTAAAAATTACCCCGCATCCATAGTTAAAAATATTTAGCATTGGCAACCAATTTCATGGGGTACAGTGCAGGAATTACCGCTAGGGGCCAATGGATGTATCATGGCTGTGAGCGTCACTTTTCTACGCATATGCGGTGATTTTTGATGCATATGTGTCTTTTTGACGTGTTTGCGTAATACTTTATGTCTTTTAATGGGCTTGTGTCATTTCTCACATTTTTTAAGTAAATGGCAGCTGTAACTGTACAGAGATGGGCTGTTTGCACCTGCATTGTGTATTTGAGTGTTTGGGCACATGTGTCAGATCACATTACTGCGGACAATGATACTCCAGTTGTTGTACCGGATGAGCACTCTTCACTCACGCAAGAGATACCCAAACTTTTTGACTACAAATTAGTATTTCCCAGTTTGAGCAGGCTGTGCGTCAATAGAGGATAGCAAGGCTGCGCAAGTTAATACATCAACTTGTTGCCTGTGTGTCAATGTCTGTGAATTGGCTATTTCAATTTTAGTTGGGCTTCTATGTGAACGTCACAAGACGTGCGTTCATTAATGTGCTTGTATGCATGTGTTGTAAATGTGGATAACCATCAGATGCTATTCAGTGTGGAAATGAGTCAGGATATGTGTTTGTCATATCCTAGCAACTAATGCTGTGTGAAGGGAATTATGACCCTGGCGGAAACCGCCAACAAAGACAGCCACTTTAACACTTCGCCCGCCACGGCGGTACAGACAAGAAGCGCGGCGGTCACCGCCAACAGACAGACAGAAGACAATGTACCGTCCACACTATTACAACCCGCCAATCCGCCACCTTTTCCGGGGCGGATTCACCGTGGATAAAAACACGGTGGAAACAGCTTTTGCAATGGGAAAACGCTCACCTTAACATATCCCACGAGGAACGAGGAATCCATGGAGCCAGAACTCCAAATACTTCCTGCCCTTGTGTTTCTGCTCTTCTACGACCAACAGCTACGTAGGCGCCGGAGACAACGGTGAGTACTGCACCTACGACATGGGGGAGGGGGGAGGCAAAAGTTAGGGGGACACACACCAAACACCCCCACCCTTGCATATTACAACATACACACCAATGCATTCACAAAAATCACAGAAACAACCCACAATCCCCCCGGAAGAATGAATACACAAAGCGAAAATCGGTCAAACAATGTAATGTGCCAATATACATGTCATACAAAAATATATAGATATATTTTTGAAAATTAGTCATAATTATATATAATACGAGAAGTAGTGCAGATATGTACATAACAATGTCCGTGCAACATCAGTCCAAAAATATATGGGCGAGGCCCACAAACGATACCTGACCACAATCGGAGAGAACACTGCCGGGGCATCAGATAGAAATATTACAGGCACCTCAGGGGGAAGGGAAGGGGGGGCACCTCAGCCGGATGACTGCAAAGCCAGATCCACGACGGGGATCCATGCCCATTTATGCCCTCCTGGGGAGTGCAAAGCCACAGTCTCCCAAGTCTATACAGTGGGTGGTTTGCCCACTGTGCCATCCTGGGGAGTTCAAAGCCACAGTCTCTCAAGTCTCTACAGTGGGTGGGTTGCCCACTGTGCCATCCTGGGGAGTGCAAATCCACAGTCTCTCAAGTCTATACAGTGGGTGGTTTACCCACTGCTTGGTCCTGGGGAGTGCAAAGCCACAGTCTCTCAAGTTTCTACAGTGGGTGGGTTGCCCACTGTGCCATCCGGGGGAGTGCAAAGCCACAGCCTCTCAAGTTGATGCAGGTCTCTACTGGTACTGGGGGGGACTGGTGCCCAGACTGGATGAGTCTCCCCGTGAAAGGTCGTGTCCTGTCACTGTCCCAGCTGCACATGGGATAAGGATGCCTGATGTGGCGGGCCATTCATTCCTACCGGGTGCATTGCCCTGTTCAGCGGTGCTTTGCCATGGCGGTATTTGCCCTGTTCAGCGGTGCATTGACATGGCGGTCTTTGCCCTGTTCAGCGGTGCTTTGACATGGCGGTCTTTGCCCTGTTCAGCGGTGCTTAGCCATGGCGGTCTGTGCCCTGTTCAGCGGTGCTTTCACATGGCGGTCTTTGCCCTGTTCAGCGGTGCTTTGCCATGGCGGTTCAGGACTGTTCAGCGGTGCTTTGCCATGGCGGTTCAGGACAGTTCAGCGGTGCTTTGCCATGGCGGTCTTTGCCCTGTTCAGCGGTGCTTTGACATGGCGGTCTTTGCCCTGTTCAGCGGTGCTTTGCCATGGCAGTCTTTGCCCTGTTCAGCGGTGCTTTGACATGGCGGTCTTTGCCCTGTTCAGCGTTGCTTTGACATGGTGGTTCAGGACAGTTCAGCAGTGCTTTGCCATGGCGGTTCAGGACAGTTCAGCGGTGCTTTGCCATGGCGGTTCAGGACTGTTCAGCGGTGCTTTGCCATGGCGGTCTGTGCCCTGTTCAGCGGTGCTTTGCCATGGCGGTTCAGGACTGTTCAGCGGTGCTTTGCCATGGCGGTCTTTGCCCTGTTCAGCGGTGCTTTGCCATGGCGGTCTTTCCCCTGTTCAGCGGTGCTTTGCCATGGCGGTTCAGGACAGTTCAGCGGTGCTTTGCCATGGCGGTTCTGATAAGGACATTGGTGTATGGCATGACGTTCTATACACTGGACATTGGTGTGTGGCATGACGTCTTCTACACTGGACATTGGTCTGTGGCATGACGTTTCATCATTGCCCAGCGGGGCTGTGGCAGCCGGGGCCCTCCAGGGCACTGACTCCGGCGGTGGCAGTGGTCACCTGACCAGTGACGATAGTGGGGCCCTCCTGGGCTGTGACTCTGGCGGTGGTCTCTGGACCAGTGACGATAGTGGGGCCCTCCTGGGTACTGACTCCGGCGGTGGAGGTGGTCTCTGGACCAGTGACGATAGTGGGGCCCTCCTGGGCTGTGACTGTGGCGGTGGTCTCAGGACCAGTGACGATAGTGGGGCCCTCCTGGGCTGTGACTCCGGCGGTGGCAGTGGTCTCCTGACCAGTGACAATACTTGGGCCCTCCTGGGCTGTGACTCCGGCGGTGGTCTCCTGACCAGTGATGATACTTGGGCCCTCCTGGGCTGTGAGTCTGGCGGTGGTCTCTGGACCAGTGACGATAGTGGGGCCCTCCTGGGCTGTGACTCTGGCGGTGGTCTCTGGACCAGTGACAATAGTGGGGCCCTCCTGGGCACTGACTCCGGCGGTGGTGGTGGTCTCCGGACCAGTAACGATACTTGGGCCCTCCTGGGCTGTGACTCTGGCGGTGGTCTCCTGACCAGTGACGATAGTGGGGCCCTCCTGGGCTGTGACTCTGGCGGTGGTCTCCTGACCAGTGACGATAGTGGGGCCCTCCTGGGCTGTGTCTCTGGCGGTGGTCTCCGGACCAGTGACGATAGTGGGGCCCTCCTGGGCTGTGACTCTGGCTGTGGTCTCCGGACCAGTGACGATAGTGGGGCCCTCCTGGGCTGTGACTATGGCGGTGGTCTCTGGACCAGTAACGACGGTGCTGGCGGTTGTGTCTCTACCGCCGGAAATGATGGCGCACTTCTCCGCCGTGACACTCACAACAGGCTGGGCAGACTTCCTCTGGCCCTTCCCCACCTTTGGTGGAGTCACAGCTGACTCTCCAATCCCCTTGGAACCCATGTTAGTTGTTTTCCCTCCTGGAGTCTTAACACGGTCCCGTCGTCCACTCTCCAATTTTATTGCCTTTACAGGGGATGGGCTGCCAGTGCCGTGGCTCCGGGTCCTACTGCCTGCCCTGGTGGCCGGTGCACTCCAAAAACCTTGAACAGGCACCACTGGTATTGGAGGCTTTTTGGCTGAGGTGCTACGACGGGACTGATGAATTGGAGGGGGTGGGGTGGGGGCAAAAAGGTCAACTTTACAGAGGGACAGTTTCTGACGAACACTGGGATGGGTAGCTGGAGGGGGTCTGGGAGTGGAGGAAGAGGAGGTGGTTGTCGGAGGTGTCACTTTATGTGTTTTGGGTGCAGGTGCAGGTACTGGAGGCTGTCGTGAGGTGGATGGATGTTGGGTGAGTGATTGCCGGCGTGTGTGTACTTTGGGAGGGGGCGTCACAGACACACTGGGAGAGGACACAGGGGACATGTAAATGGCAGTGGAGGTGGTGAGTCCCAGTGGCTGTAGATGTAGTGCATGCAGGTGAGAGTGTAGACAACAATGGGAGGGAGGAGGGAGAAAAGGAGGAGGGGGACACATTGGAGGCAGTGGATGTTGTTGTGTCTGTATGTGGGTGAGGCTTGCCTGAGTGCTTGTGGTGTGTGTGGTGCCTATGTTTGCTTGAGCTACTTGGGTGTGTTTACTTGTGTGCATGCTGGTCTGTAGGTGTGCTTGGGATGGGCTGGGGTACAGGAGATTGGGTCTGGGTGGAGGAAGTTGGAGGGGGGAGGCTAGACACAGGGACAATTGTTGCCATCAGTGCTGAGGCCAAAGATTGCAGGGTTCGCTGAAGGACAGCCTGACCAGAATGAATGCTCTCCAGGAATGCATTACTGTGTTGCAACTCTCGTTCTACACCCTGGATGGCATTCACAATGGTAGGCTGCCCAGCAGTGAGTGACCTGAGGAGGTCAATGGCCTCCTCACTGAGGGCAGCAGGGGTGACTGGGGCAGGGCCTGAGGTGCCTGCGGCGAAGGTGATGCCCACCCTCCTGGGTGAGCGGGCACAGGTCAAATGCTGAGGGGCTGCTGGGAGGGCAGAGCTGGTAGGGGAGGTGGCGGCTGTACCTGTAGAGGTGCGGGGCACAGATGGTGCCGCCACCACAAGGGAGCTCCCATCGTCGAACGAGTCCGTGTCGCTGCTTGGTGATCCGGTGGCCGACGTGAAGCTTCCCTCGCCCTCCATCCCACTGGTGCATTCAGAGTCTGTGGTGTGGCCCTCCATGGCCAGGTGGGATGCAGCTCCCTCGTGCTCCGGTGCCACTGTACCTCCGCCTGTTGATGCTGATGTACAAAAGGACAGGGAGAGCAGACAAAGGGGGGAGACAGAAGAAAGAGGGTTTTAGTGCATGTCATACCGCTACCGTTGGCGGACAAGACAAACGCAGATGCCCCCTGCATTACGCCGTGCTCCTGCCCTCTGCACATGCAATTTCTGGGATATGGCCTATATGGCAATGGTGGACATCAGCGCACATGGATGCCACAGGGGCAACTATACCTCTACTTGGCACTCTGCTGAGGTGGGGTAGAGTGCCACATGGGCTACATTACGGAGGGGCCTTGCCTAACGAACTCGCCCTGGCCTAGGGACGCCCACAGCCCACCTCCACCACCCAGACACCTCCACTGCACGCAAAGTCCGCAGAATGAGGTTGTACTCACCCCCTTCTGTCTGCTGTGATGCCCTCAAGCGCCCATCCAACTCCGGGTAGGCCACCGCCAGGATCCGGAACATCAGGGGGGTCATGGTGCGACGGGCACCCCTCCCACGTTGGGAGGCCATCCCCAGCTGAGCCTCCGCCGTCTTCTTGCTGCAGCAGCGAATGTCCTCCCATCTCTTACGGCAGTGGGTGCCCCATCTCTGGTGGGCCCCCAGGGTCCGGACCTCCTTGGCGATGGCACGCCAAATGTCCCTCTTCTGGTGGGCGCTGACCTACATGACATGCACAAGGAAAGAGGAACAGTCATTACCAACTGCACCATCGTTGTGAGTGGCCCCCTCCCTACTCTGGCCATGTGGCCCATTCATTCCCATGCATTAATGTTCTATGGACTCTGCCCCCTTCCCTCTTCCAACCAGCCCTCTCCACCCAGGCCTAGCCCATAGAACGTGCTCCCTGTGTACTAACCTGTTGGTCTGAAGGACCGTAGAGTAGCGTGTACTGGGGGAGGACCCCGTCTACCAGTTTCTCCAAGTCCTGTGCAGTGAAGGCAGGGGCAATTTCCCCAGACGCAGCAGCCATCGTCGCTTCCAGACCGAGGTCACAGCAGCACTTGCAGTGTAGGTCCTCTCCTGTCGAAGGTCAGGTATCTAGTGATTGAACAGATAGAAAATGGCGGTGACGTCCGCGGCGGTGCGCATCATCACCGCCAGCGCACCTGTTCATTGGCTCCTGGGACCCATAGGGTCCAATGTTAACCAATGCAGCATTGCGCCGCGGTCTACGTCCGCCTACCGCGACGGTGTGTAACGCCAGCGCTGTTACCCCACAATCCCATTGTCCCAGTTTAGAGGTCAGGCAGCCGCCATTTCAGGGGCCCACATGGCTTCATTTCATACTGCGTCACACATAGCTAGGCCTACACTCAACACACATACAGGAAGGGTTATGTGAGTGGTGTAGTCTTGTGTGTGACTGTGGGTACATACCTGGAGGAATAATGACTGGTTCTTAGCTGTTGTCCTTCATAGGCACCGTCTGCTGGGACATATGAGAAGATGGCGGAATCCTCCGGTGTACCGACCGCTGGTGGACCTGTTGACAATGGAAGAGCGACATGTAATCGTAACCTACCGGTTTGACCGTGCCACAATCCAGGAACTATATACCCAGTTGGAGCCAGACCTGATGTCACCAATCCACCATCCGACTGGAATCCCCCCTGACGTGCAGGTGCTGTCAGTGCTCCATTTCCTTGCAAGTGGATCTTTTCAGACAACAGTGGCCATGGCATCAGGGATGTCCCAGCCTATGTTTTCCAACGTGTTGTCCAGAGTGTTGTCTGCCCTGCTGAAACACGTAAGGAGATACATAATTTTCCCTGAGGTGGAGGATTTGATTACAGTGAAAGGTGACTTCTATGCCCTTGGACATATCCCCAACGTCATAGGTGCTATTGATGGTACCCATGTAGCTCTGGTCCCCCCCCAGAGGAGTGAACAGGTGTACAGGAACAGGAAGAGTTA
This sequence comes from Pleurodeles waltl, assembly GCF_031143425.1. Classification (NCBI taxonomy): domain Eukaryota; kingdom Metazoa; phylum Chordata; class Amphibia; order Caudata; family Salamandridae; genus Pleurodeles; species Pleurodeles waltl. Next base: position 116,019,998 of record NC_090440.1, on the reverse strand, counting down.
TCATTCCATGAATGTACAGATGGTATGTTTGGCAGACCAGTACATCTCGCAGGTAAATGCTATGTTCCCTGGCTCAGTGCATGACGCCTACATCCAGCGGAATAGCAGCATCCCTGATATGATGGGTCAACTTCGGAGGCACCGCGTATGGCTTTTGGGGGACTCTGGTTACCCCAACCTTTCGTGGCTATTGACCCCAGTGAGGAATCCCAGGACAAGGGCAGAGGAACGATACAATGAGGCCCATGGGCGGACTAGGAGGGTGATCGAACGCACCTTCGGCCTCCTGAAGGCCAGGTTCAGGTGCCTCCATATGACAGGTGGATCCCTATTCTACTCACCGAAGAAGGTGTGCGACATCATCCTCGTCTGCTCCATGCTCCATAATTCGGCTTTGCGACGCCAGGTGCCTTTTCTGCAGGAGATGATCCAGATGACGGTGTTGTAGCAGCTGTGGAGCCTGTGGAGCCTGTGGACAGTGATGAGGATGAAGCTGATGAAGAAGACAACGACAACAGAGAGTCAGTCATACAGCAATATTTCCAGTGAGACACAGGTGAGAACATTTTCATTTTTAGCATTACATTAACTTTCACGCGTCTACCTCTATCCTGTTTTTCGATTTAAGTCAACATTTGGTAACTGAGTTGTACCCTTCCATTACGGTTTCACAGGTGTGGTTACCTACGTGTCAACTGCTTGCATCCTTCAAGGGCTTGTGATGTGTGACATAGGTATGTTAGCTTTAGAATGGTACACCCATTATGACACTGTCATTGATAATACATTTTTACTAAATCACAGACTGACTCCAGATTGTTTTGTGTTTCAAGGGTGTTTATTGAAGTGCTCAGAAATGGGAGGGGGTTGTAAAATGAGGATGGGTGATGGTGGAGGAATGTCCATGGCAGAGTCCAGTCTATTAGTCTCACAGGTGCACTGCCCATCTGGGCATAGGAAGAGGAGCTGGGGCAGTTAAAGTAAGGACAGGGTAACAAAGTGGGACAGTGGGAGGACAATCAGGGTGGTGTCATTTCCTGGTGGGGGTCTTGCCATCTTGCTCTGTCCTGTTCCTGGATCTCAGGGACCGCTTGCGTGGTGGTTGTCCGTCTGCAGAGGGTGGGGTGCTGGTGTGGTGGTCCTGTGGCGGGGCGTCCTGTCCACTAGCACCGGCAGAGATGATGGGCATTTCATCGTCCTGGCTAGTGTCAGGGGCCCCTTGGAGTGCCACAGTGTCCCTCAAGGTCTGCTGTATGTCCTTCAGCACCCCTACGATGGTGCCCAGGGCGGAGGTGATGGTCCTGAGCTCCTCCCTGAACCCCAAATACAGTTCGTCCTGCAGGCGCAGGGTCTCCTGCAACTTGTCCAGAACCGTCGCCATCGTCTCCTGGGAGTGGTGGTATGCTCCCATGATGGAGGAGAGGGCCTCGTGGAGAGTGGGTTCCCTTGGCCTGTCCGCCCCCTGTCGCACAGCAGCCCACCCAGTTCCCCTGTGTTCCTGTGCCTCCGTCCCCTGGACCGTGTGCTCACTACCACTGCCCCCAGGTCCCTGTTGTTGTTGGGGTAGTGGGTTACCCTGGGTGCCCTGTAGTGGTGGACACACCGCTGATTGACCTGTCCTGGGTAGGGAGGTTTGGGCCCGCTGGGTGGGTGCTGTGCTGGTGTTACCAGAGGGTGGAAGGTCGGTGTTGGGCTGTGCCTGTGCAAGGGGAACCGACTGTCCCGAGGCCCACGATGGTCCGGGCTGGTCATCAGGATCCAGTAGGGCAGAGCTGCTCTTGTCACTGTGGGCCTCTTCTGGGGGTGGAGTGGTGTTGTCTGGACCCTCTGGTGTGGTGATGGCCCTTCGGGTTCCTGCAGGGGCATAAGAGCATGATTATTGCATGTGTGTGTGTAATGGCGTGTAATGGGTGGGTGTTTGTGTACCCCAGTGCATGCATTCCTGTGTGTGAGTTTGTGTGGTGATGGTTGGGGGGGTGTACTGGGTATGTGCAGTGGGCATGCTTTAGTGAGGGGTGTCCATGCTTAGTTGTGTCATGCAGGGCTTGGTGTTGGGATGGGTGGTTTGTGTCATGGGTACATTAGTGAGGAGTTGTAGTGATAGGGGAGGGGAGGGGGTGTGTGATAGCATGCAGGTAGGGTGGGGGATATGATAGTTAAGAATTGACTTACCAGTGTCCCATCCTCCACCGACTCCTGCGAGGCCCTCAGGATGCAAGATGGTCAAGACTTACTCCTCCCATGTTGTTAGTTGTGGGGGAGGAGGTGGGGGTCTGCCGCCAGTCCGCTGTACCGCGATGTTGTGCCTGGAGACCGTTGAACGCACCTTCCCCCGTAGGTCGTTCCACCTCTTCCTGATGTCCTCCCTATTTCTTTAGTGCTGTCCCACGGCGTTCACCCTGTCCACTATCCTGCGCCATAACTCCATCTTCCTGGCTATTGATATGTGCTGTACCTGTGAGACAAATAGCTGTGGCTCTACCTGGACGATTTCCCCCACCATGACCCTGAGCTCCTCCTCGGAGAAGCGGGGGTGTCTTTGGCGTGCCATGGGGTGGTGTGGGGTGGTGTATGTGGTGATGAGTGTGGTGAGTGTAGTGGTGTGTGGTGTTTTGTGCGTGGATGTTGTGTGGGTGATGGTGTTGTGTGCCTCTGTGTAGTGGGGTTGTCTATTCTGTGCTCTCTCTCTGTCGCCTTCATCTCTAATTTTTGGTAGTAGGGGTTTGTGGGTGATGTGGGTGTGTGTTTTATATGTGTTTGGTGTGTGGGAGTGTTGTTTGTATGTGTATCAGGTGTGTGTATTTGGAATTGTCAAATGTGGCGGTGTTTTGGAGATGTGTGTGTATTTTGAGCGCTGCAGTGTGTACCGCCAATGGAATACCGCGGTTGAAAGACCGCCGCGTGGATTCGTGGGTCGTAATAGCATGGGCGTGTTTCTGTTGGCGTGGAGGTGGAGGATTTGTTTCCGACAGTTTATCACTGACCTTTGGTGTGGCGGTGTTGTGTGGGTGTCTGAATTTCGGCGGATTCCAAGATGTGTGTCATAATAGCTGTGGCGGAATGCCGCCGCCGCGGCGGTGTATTGGTGGTCTTCTGCACGGCGGTAAGCGCCTTTTACCGCCAATGTTGTAATGACCCCCATAGTCCCTAAACCAATCCAAAAATATAATGTCACTCCACAGTTTGAGTCTTATAAATGACCTACGTTTCTCTTGTGGCAGTGGAGGACCAGAAGACCAAGTTGCATGTGTTCACATATTTCCAGTGGTTGATTGCACAAAGGTGTCCAGTTCTAGTGTGTGGCCATGTGTACCCTGTGTCATTATTGGCCTCCATGTTGACACAGTTACGTGCAGGTCTAGTCATGAGTCAATTGAGCCATTCCCTGCAGGTTTCATCACAACATTTGTACAAAGGGTGGCCTCTAAAATTCCCACTGCAACCGGGAACACCAGTGCCTCTGTGCTGATTAATCTCACAGCTAGTCACCACGCAAGCACCCTCATTAGGTTGCAGCCAATGTGAATCTGTGTGTGGACCGTCAGGGCACAAACATGTTTTGTCCTTTCATGCGCATTAGCAAATGTTGTTTGTTGTGCTGGAGGCACCATATCCAATCCATGCATACAGCCATGGTACACTGTCACTGTTTGTCACTGATGCATACATGAAACCCGGACAAGGGATAGGGCTGGGGTTAGGCTATTTGAATACATGTCCCAGACCATGATACGATAAGTAAACTGATTACACTAAACAATCTATTTGAGGATTCATCGTAGACCTACCAGACACAATAACCCAGGTGGAAAGTGAGGGCATGGAAAGCAACTATGAGACAAATGTAGCCAAAGCGAACCTTTATGGTAACACAAAGACAGCAACCAATCAGGCTAACAGGATGGAGGGTCTGTCAGGAACTAACATGAACAAGGCAAATACACAGTGAGCAGACTCTGACTGGGAAAAGCTGGAACAACACTGTGGAAAATGAAAACTGTATTTGTGCCTTGGGCTGCAATGTTACACAATAACCCGAGGCCTGCGCTGCACAGTGATTTATACGGCAATGCACAACAAGGATATACATAAAATGCCAGCTTCTAAGCTGTTACAGGCAGCAGCAAGGGCAGTGCAGTTTCAAATGGCTGGTCTGCATGGAAGTGCTCACAGGTGTGTGCAGCTTCAGTCTCTCACAAGTCCTGTAGGTGAGAATCAAGTTCAAAAGGCCAACAGTACCTTTCACATGGGAAGCAATGGACAGGTGATTACAGGTCCTACAGATAACCAGGCAGTGCATTATCAGACGTGCAATACATGCAGAGAGATGAACTAGGACTATGGCATGCCATACTAAAGAGGGAAGCACACTGGAGTCAGAATGTGAGTCTGGGTGTGTAGATGAAGGATTATCAGGGTACAAATAGTCCAGTTACAGAGCCCCCTAGAGAAGGTTGGGGAGAGACTGAAAACATGCCTGTGGCAGAACATAAAACCTGGGATGGCATGCATAGGGCATGTCCTGTGAGCAATGCTTGTCATACCTGGGGCACTCGTGCTATCCATTTGTAGCTTACATGGACTTCTTGTCATACATACTCCTTGCAGAGATAGATGATGTCACACTTACTGCTGTCAATGATCTATTCATACATTCCTGTTACCAATGCAATAGCACATCCACTGCCTCATGTATGAAGCAGTTTTTTAACTTATGATTGATGGTGTCTTAGTTGTGTGCCAGATGCTGCAATGAACCATGTTGCCAACATGGATGTGTGCCATAGCTGTGCTACTCTGATATTGCCCTTCAAATGTGATATATGTCATTTACATTGTGTGTGAAGTTGGGTGTACATTCATACCCATCAAATGTGATGTGGCTTTTTCAGTATCCTAATCTGTATATCTGCAATGCTCCATGAGCCTAAACTCTGATTATCATTCCTAGGGATTATGTGATGCATAAATAATTACCCAGACCATGATTTAGTGATGAAGTGAGGTGTTTAATAACAAATAAGACAGTGATGAAGGTGACTAGCGTTAAAATAAGTTTTGTACAATGTGTTGTATCCGACACAATCCTGCTGCAGTGTTTGGATGGTCCCCCTCATGTTGATGGACAACATCCTCCTCTTCCTCCTCTTCAGGCATTTATGGGTCTGGTTCATAGAGGGGAATGTTCCTCCTTACACAAATGTTGTGCAGGATGGCACAGGTCAAAATGATCTTGCACACCATTTCAGGTGAGTATAGTAGGCTGCCTCCAGTGATGTCGAGGCACCTGAATCTTGACTTCAGGATGCCAAAGGTCCTCTCTACTATGGTACGTGTCCTCCGATGTGCCTCATTATAGGCACACTCTGCTGCAGTGCTTGGGTTTGCAAATGGGGTCATGATCCATAGCTGGATCCCACACCCCTGATCAGCTGAAAGAGAAAATGAGAGAAAAATCTTGATGGAGCTTGCACCATGATTATCACTTTGCATGGCAGTTGTTATCTTGTGTTGTCTGTGACTCATCTGTGTTTGTGTTACTGTGTGGAATCCTAGGCTTCTAGGATGTACCATCAGCACTGGGATGTTTCATTATCTGAACTGGTGTTTGGCTGTCAGCTGTATTTTTATAGACTTGCAGTACATTGTGAACTCCCATGCATTATGTCATGTGAAAGAGGTGTCCATGTGTCTTAACTGGGGGTGACATGATACTTCCATACACAGAATTTATTCCACAGTAGTAGTAACATGGTTGCACCTATATGGCCTGGACATCCCATCCAATTTAACATATGCAATATAATTTGTTCAACATCAGTGAGGCTCTTTGATTTGGCAAGGTGACAATGTACAACACATCTCCATAGGTTGGCAGCACTGAAGTGTTGACAACTGACAATGCACAAATATCCCATGTGTGACAAGTTCTATGCAAACCTATGCATCTGCCCTCACCGAGTTGGCTCATTTTCAAACGTGTACCTACACTACTGAACCTGGTCCAGGTAAGCTGGCTAACTTGGTAGTGTAGGTGAAGGTTTAAGTGTCAGATGGTCCATATGCCTGTACATCTGTTGTGTATATGTGTAATTGTCTCAATCTGTATGTGTAGCAATGTGCACTTTGCAATATTGTCACATCAATATGTGTTGGTCCACCTGGGTATTGTGATTGGTGGCCCTATTGTTAGAGGGCAATGTCAGACCAGGAGTGATGTGAGATGTTGGTAGAGCCTCAATGATTCCACGTCCCATTCATTGGAGTCATCATCATCATGCTATGTGTGTCACGGTATTAGACCTGCAGCGAAACACATTAGATACCCTTTACACAGTACATATTGTTTGGAAAGGTGTGTGATTGAGTGTTACTGATGTGATGTTGGAAGATTCATCTTCCAAGTTGTACTGGCAGTTAAGGCCATGTCATTGTCACTGTGTGGTTTTAAATTGTTCCCTTGTGGCACTAGAGAGGCATCTGTTGTTATTTGCATCTGTCATTTGTCCATAGGTGTGTATCCCATTGGGTCAGGATATCAAACATGACTAGCAGTGTCACAACCTCAGTATCTTCCTGGCCACGTGTCAATGTAGTGGTGTATGTGTTGTGTGTCCTACAAGATTGCTGTGCTGTGTGTATATAACTGGGTTTCTGTATTTACCAACAAGTAGGCCATTTCCATATCGTCCATCCTGGAAGTGTTGATTGATGGTGCTGTGGCGGAAGATGAATGAATCATGTACACTCCCAGGATACTTTGCCACGATGTTGGTGATCAAACCCCGGTGATCCACAATGGCCTGCACATTGATGGAGTGTATGTGCTTCCTGTTGCGGTATAGATGCTTGGTTGCAGCAGGTGGCACAATCCGTACATGTGTGCAGTCAATGTCACCAAGCACATGTGGGAAGCCGTTGATTTGGTAGAAGCCCTGTTTGGTCTCCTGCTGCTTCTGCTGTGTGTTGTGGAAGCTGATGTGGTGGGGTGTGAGGGAGATGATAGCATCCAGTACCTTGGGTAGGAAGGCAGAGAATGAGGGCTGTGAGATTCCGGCAACCATAGCACCAGTGGTTTGAAACGAGCCACTTGCCAACATGTGGAGTACTGCTAGCAGCTTGGTCTCTGGTGGAATGATGTGGGGCGTCTGCAAGCTGGGTGCCAACTGTGGCTCAATGTGGCGCAGCAGCTGCTGTACGGCTTGCCAGTTTAGTCTGTACCTCTGGATGATGTCATGGTCCCTGAGGCCCAGAAGGGTTGTCTTGGTCCTGAATATCCTGTCCTGCCTTCTGTGTTGCTTTCGGGGTCCCTGCTGGTGTGGTGGAAACTGCTGCTGTTGGTCCTGTGCTCTGAGTCTTCGTGCATGCTGGATGAATCGCACCTCCATGTCTTCCTTTTTGAGCTCTGATGTTGCTTCTGTGTGTTTTCCTTAAGTAGTGGTGTGTTTGCCCCATTTTAAGGCCTGCCCTGACCCAGGCGTTATTTTTTAACGCAAATCGGGCTATATGTAATTTTACACCTCCGCCTCCCAGCCGTGTGGCATTTTTGCGCGGAAGGAGAAATATGGCTCACAGGTGTTTAAGTCATTTTTTGGACGGGAACGCCTACCTTGCATGTCAATAACACTAGGCGGTTTCACGCATCCAGAAAATAACGCACACGGTGGAATTTTGGCGTTCGCACGCTTGGGCGTCAAAGTATGAATATGGTGTTAGGTTTGCGCAGAATTTGCGTCAAAATTTTGGCGCAGATGGAGTATAAATATGCCCCTATATTTTGAAGTTTGCGCTGATTTTGTGTCACAAAATGACACAAATGTGGCGCTACAAAAGTTTAAATAGGGGCCTAAATGTGAAAATGCAAAGCGCTAAAACTCTAAACATCTTTTCCAATATCCCTGTCATGTCTATTTAGCATGTAACTAAGAATCTGGCTCCCACTCAATAATTTAAAGATGTAATTCCTTTTCATATTTAATTAAGCTGAATTGAGTGAAAGGCTGAGACTGTCTTGATCGAAAATTAATTAGTTATTTCACACTTCAAGTGTTTTATTCCACTGTTTATGAATGATTAATCACTACCTTTGAATAATGGGAATGCGAGATTAATGGGCACTAAATTAACTACCTAACAGAAAGGTGCACGAGAATGTTGACAATTTAACTTCATGGATGGCTCCCAAAATCGCTCACTTTTTTTTTTAGTTATGACTGACTTCTTTGCAGCTCCTGCTATAATTTAGCAATGTAATCAAGTTAATTAACAATCACGAGGTTTCACCTTCTTCTATGTGATTTATTAGTACAATTTCCACGATACCAGTAGATCTGCTGCACTTTTAAATATGGGAAGTATTTTATGATGTAAAGTATGTCTGTCGCTCACCCGAGCTTCTCTGTTACAATTAGAAGTCTGCTTTCCATAAAAACCTCTGTTAAAAGCCAATAAGCCTTATTTAGAGCTAAATGGTAAAATGAATAGCCTCTGATTTATTGAGGAGTAGTAAACCATAGGCCGATCCTTTGAAAGGATTTTCTGTCCTAAGAGATTCCACTGGCAAATTGTCCTCCAAAGGTAGTACTTCATGAGCAAATTAGGGAATTTTATACTGCCGACAAAGGAAATCATGCCGAATGTCTGGGTTATTTAATTTCTCCACACGTCAGCAGTATTTAACATCCCTGTCTGTCATATGAGCCCCCTGGCTTCTTTGTGACAGACATATATTTAAGAAATACACTATGCTCTCCTGTCTCAGTCATTCTTACCACATGCCAAATTAACACAGTACATACACAATGCACACTATATGTACAACATGTACACTTAAACCTTTACTAGACTTTCTTGTCTCAGTCATTTATAACACATTCACAGAACCTTCACTATATATACACCACCCAACTCCTAGGCCTAGCAATAGCATAGCTGATGTATATGCAAATTACATTGTTAGTAAATACCTTTCCTACATATTGTAATCTTCTCAATGCTTTGGAGATAAATCCTATTGTTCATTTTCCATTGATGAAAAACATAGACATAGGCCCTCATTTCAACCTTGGCGGGCGGCGGAGGCCTAATGGAGCCGGCAGCAATGTGGCGGTGCGGCGGGTGCAGTAGCACCCGTCGCGCTTTCCACTGTTTGCAAAGCAGACAGCGGAAATCGCAATGGGGCTGTGCTAGAGGCCCCTGCACTTCCCATGCCAAGTGCAAGGGCAGTGCAGGGGCCCCCAGGGGCCTTGCAAGTCCCCTTACCGCCAGCCTGTCCATGGTGGTGTCTACCGCCATGGACAGGCTGGCGGTAAGGGGAGTCAAAGTCCCCAGGGCAGCGGTGCATGCACCGCTGCCCTGGCAGATTGCGACCGCCGGGACATCCATGGTGGTAAACCGCTGCGGTCATAATATGGCATTTCGTTCCGCCAGCCTGTTGGAGGTACGAATGACACTTTAACCCTGGCGGTCAGTGACTGCAAGGGTTGAAATGAGGGCCATAGTCTTCAGTATTGTGCTTGTGCTAATGTGTGTTTCTGTGTGAGACTCCTCTTCAATCATACACCTTTCTCAAGTGCAAAATATACATGTTCACCATTTTGCAAAAATGCAAAAGGGACATTGAAGAATGCAGGAAAACACCTACAGAAAAAAAATATATGTTTTGATTAGATGAAAGAACAACAAAGGGCTCATACTAGGAAAACAGTATGTAAAAATAAAACAATTGCATATCATGTGTGTACACCATATTCATCTGTGATAGACCCCCTCAATGACTTCCATCACCTCTCAGCACCTCTCGGCAGCCTTCGACACATCTATCACCACATCATCCACACACACCTCTATGACGCTGGGATCCGCCACAAGGCCCTGGACTGGATCACATCCTTCCCTCCAGTAGAACCCAGAGAGTCCGCCTCCCTCCTTTCCTGTCTGAAGCCACCAAGACCATCTGCGGCGTTCCCCAAGGATCCTCTCTCAGCCCAACTCTTTTAAACATCTACATGGCTCCGCTCACCAATATCGACTAATTTCAAGGGCTCAACATCATTTCCTATGCAGACGACACCCAGCTGATCCTCTCATTCACCAAGGACCCCGCCACCGCAAAGACCAATCTCCACGATGGACTACATGCCATCGCCAACTGGATGGAGAAGAGCCGCCTCAAATTGAACTTGGACAAGACTGAGATCCTCATCCTAGGCTCCAACCGCTCAGCACGGGATGACTCCTGGTGGCCAGCCACCCTAGGAACCGCACCAACTCCCACCACCCACGCACGCAACCTAGGTTTCATCCTAGACTCATCGCTCACCATGACCCAGCAAGTCAACGCCGTCTCATCTTCTTGCTTCAACACCATCTGCATGCTTTGCAAGACCTTCCGATGGATCCCCATAAAAACCAGAAGGACGGTCACCCACGCCCTCGTCAGCAGCAGACTGGACTACGGCAACGCGCTCTACGCGGGAACAACGGCCAAGCTCCAGAAGAAACTGCAATGTATACAAAACGCCTCCGCACGCCTCATCCTCAACATCCCACGCCACAACCACATCTCAGCCCACCTAAGAGACCTACACTGGCTCCCCGTCAACAAGAGGATCATCTTCAAACTCCTCATCCATGCCCACAATGCTCTCCATAACGCAGGCCTTGCCTACCTCAACGAGCGACTCACCGTCCACGCGCCACTTCGCTCCGCCAACCTCCGCCCTCGCCTCCGTTCCCCTCATCCATCGAACTACAGCAGGCAGCAGATCCATTTCCCACCTTGCTGCCAAAACCTGGAACTCCCTCCCCGTCCACCTACGACAGACCCAGGACCTCCTGACCTTCAAGTTCAAGACCTGGTTATTCGAGCAGTAGCAACCCCCGCCTCAGCGCTTTGAGACCCTAACGGGTGAGTAGCGCGCTTTGCAAGTGATTGATTAATTGATCACCAACTTAGGAGGCTCAAAGGGTTGTTCACCTTATACCAATAACCGTGCAGGAGTTACAATGCTATAATCTCTAGTTTACTAGAAAAGGATTCCATGATCACTATCGCCTACATAGCAAAGGCCAAACCTGGCAGGAACAGTTCAAATGAAGCAATCTTAAGGAAGACAGAACCCACCAGTATGTATCTATGGCTATCTATGGTTAAAGGCTCAAATTAATATAATCAGTGAAACCAAAAGACAGGAAAACTGATTAACAAACATCTCCCCTGAATCTAATCATATCACATGTTAATACTCTTAGGCTGTAATTATCGATACCACCAAGCACTCATCTTGCCAAACATAAAGCTTTTGAGTCCATAGGCTTAATGAGAGAGAATGTATAACTCACCATGACATTTGAATGCCAGTCCTGTATCACATGTATAGTAGTCCAGAACACCTCAATTAATAACTCTGTAATTAGAAAACTGTCACCACTGGGAATAAATACAAGTAGCACATCCAACCCTAAAGTCTTCTTCAGAATCTAGGCAGAGCAAAACAAAAGTGAATGTCATCAAAAGGAGGAGGGTGCCTAACTACAGAATACATTGTACCTGTGTCTAGCAATCATAAACCTAAGATGAAATAAGAAACAAATTCCTACCAGGTATAACCACATTGACCCCCATTTGTCTCATCCAGGGGATACTAATATACAAAAGACTCTATGCACACTAACTCATCTTGGGTTAAACTATAGCTATGAGAGGGTCAGAAACCTCTTCTCACATGACCCCCTCTCAGCCAACTAAAACATCATATCATAACCCTCTCTGCTTAAATCAAGGATGCCAGTACCATTCTCCCACTGTGCAAAGCCTGTGTGCCCACATCAGGGATGCTGCCAGGTAAGAGAGCAAGCCATCCTCTGTTGTCACTTCAAACTAGTTCTCAGGGCAGCCCCTCTTCTACTGAGAATAGTACCTTCCTGACTGAGGGAACCAAGGAAGCCCCTGTCAGGTTAAATCTAACATTTGCCTGTGACAGGGCAGGCTTGAAGTTATTCAGAGGAACAGAAACATGTTCTCACATGCAAGGCTTTTGTCCTGTTATGGGGGCAGTTTTCACACCTCATCAAGCGGGCGATTCAGCTAACAGGTGAAGCTCAGGCAAATGGTCCTCAAAAGGTTTAGGCAGGAAAGGCATTTTCTAAAAGCACTTTTCCCTTTAACAGTTATTAACATTAGTGTTATTACCATTAACATGTATCTTGAAGATCTATTCCCTATCTGTTTCCTAACTGAAATTAGCATAATTATATATAAAATCATAACAGTGTATTACTGTGGAACAGATAGTCTTGCTACAGTAAAATAGGTTTCAGGTCTTTTTCACTCAATAACAAGTTGAACATTAAATATTTACATGTCATTTAAATACGATGCATCCTGCCTTATGGAAAGTAGGGCCAATTTAGTTGTAACATGATTTTTTAAAAGTTAGGCCTGTCGAAAGGGGTTATTTTGAGTAGTCAAATTTGCAGTTTAAAACTGCAACAGACAGGCCACAATGGAAGGCCTGCAGTCATGCTTGTACTGTTACTGTAGTGGGTAGCACAAAAGGTGCTGTAGTCCACAAGTCACATTTAACTTACAGGCCTTGAGTACACTAATACCATAGAGAAAGAATGTATAGGTAAGTTAAATATGCCAAAAAGTAGTAAAATCTACTTCAACATTATTTGTAAAATCAGTTTTTCCACCCTCCCACCCACTCCTTAAACCTGACAATTTTTTTCATGCAGATTAAATGAACAGACAAAGTCCCTCATTATAACCCTGGCGGTCGGTGTTAAAGCAGCAGTAATACCGCCAAGAGGCCGGCGAAAAAAGAAAATTGAATCATGGCCATGGCGGAAACCACCAACACAGACAGCCACTTTAACACTCCGACCTCCACGGCGGAGGAAACAAACACCACAGCAGTAACTGCCAACAGACAGGCGCAAAACAATGTACCGCCCACTGTATTACAAGGCACCAATCCGCCAGCTTTTCCGGGGCGGTACCAATGCCATCAAAAGCATGGCGGAAACAGTGTTTGGAACAGAAACCACTCACCTCTCGACACCCTACGAGGAACCAGGACGCCATGCAGCCCGAACTTCAGGTGCTACCAATGTTGGTTTACCTCCTCTTCTACCAGGAGCAGCAAAGAAGGTGGCAACGACCAAGGTGAGTACTGCACCTAGCACACAGGGGAGGGGTAGGAAAAAGAGAGTGACAAACACACACGCAACACGCAACACCCCCACCCCCACCCTTACCCACAACACCATACACACAAATACATGCAGCAACATTACATATACACCCCGTAACCCTCTGGAAGAACGCAAGGACAAAAGGAAATGATTGTAACAAGTGTAATCATCGAAAAATCATAAATGGAAACAGGTCTGTAACAGATCATTATATATAAATATGTACAGCAACTACACAAGTCCAGATAGTGTTCCAATCATGGCGAAGCCCACACATGATACCTGCCTCTAAACGGAGAGAACACTGCTGGGGCATCAGGTTGAAAACAATCAGGCACCTCTGGGGGAAGGGGAGGTGGGGCACCTCAGCCGGATGAAGGGACGACGCCACTGCTCCTAGAGGGGGTTCCATGTCCACAGATTGATCCTGGGGAGTGCAAAGTCACAGTCTCACAAGTCTCTCAAGTGGGTGGTTTGCCCACTGATTGGTCCTGGGGAGTGCAAAGCCACAGTCTCACAAGTCTCTCAAGTGGGTGGGTTGCCCACTGATTGGTCCTGGGGAGTGCAAAGCCACAGTCTCTCAAGTGGGTGGTTTGCCCACTGATTGGTCCTGGGGAGTGCAAAGCCACAGTCTCATAAGTCTCTCAAGTGGGTGGTTTGCCCAATGATATGTCCTGGGGAGTGCAAAGACACAGTCTCAAAAGTCTCTCAAGTGGGTGGGTTGCCCACTGATTGGGCCTGGGAAGTGCAAAGCCACAGTCTCTCTAGTGAATGCTTGTCTCCACTGGTTCTGGAGGGGGAATGGTGCCCAGAGTGCTTCATCCTGCCAAGGATATGGGTAGTGGATGCTGTTCTCCACTGGTTCTGGAGGGGGCATGATGCCCAGAGTGCTTCATCCTGCCAAGGATATGGGTAGTGGATGCTGTTCTCCACTGGTTCTGGAGGGGGCATGGTGCCCAGAGTGCTTCATCCTGCCAAGGATATGGGTAGTGGATGCTGTTCTCCACTGGTTCTGGAGGGGGCATGGTGCCCAGAGTGCTGCACATGCTGTGTGGCAGTTTACATTCCCTCACCTGGGAGTGTGTGCCACAAGATTTCCTGGGAACAGGTAGCATGATACAGTCTCACAAGTCTCTCAAGTGGGTGGGTTGCCCACTGATTGGTCCTGGGGAGTGCAAAGCCACAGTCTCTCAAGTCTCTCAAGTGGGTGGTTTGCCCACTGATTGGTCCTGGGGAGTGCAAAGCCACAGTCTCACAAGTCTCTCAAGAGGGTGGGTTGCCCACTGATTGGTCCTGGGGAGTGCAAAGCCACAGTCTGTCTAGTGGATGCTTGTCTCCACTGGTTCTGGAGGGGGCATGGTGCCCAGAGTGCTTAATCCTGCCAAGGATATGGGTAGTGGATGCTGTTCTCCACTGGTTCTGGAGGGGGCATGGTGCCCAGAGTGCTGCACTGCTTTGTGGCAGTTCCCATTCCTTCACCTGGGTGTGTGTGCCACAAGATTTCCTGGGAACAGGTAGCATGATACTCCATGGAGTCAGAGACACACTCCACCCTGCTGCGAGTTTGCCTGCTAACTGCTGGTACTAACAGTGCTGGTTGTGGTGCCTCATGTAGTCTGTGCAGGGTCAGGACATCTCCTGCAGCCTCGGACGGCTGCCCACTGGGGATGATGCTGGGGACTGTTGCTGAGGCAGCAGACGTGCAGGTGGCGGTGCAGGTGGCGGTGAATGCGGTGGTGTCTGTGGCAGAGATGCTGCCGGTGGTGCATGTGTCATCACCTGTGGAGGGAGACAGCAGGACGTCTCCTGGAGCCCTGGACAGCTGCCCACCGGGGATGATGCTGGGGTCTGTTGCTGAGGCAGCAGATGTACAGGTGGCAGTGCAGGTGGGGGTGGTTGCGGCGGTGTCCACCGCCGTACAGGTTGCTGTTCTGTTTGGCAGAAGTGGTGACACCAATCCCTCACCCGGAGGCTTCGTGCCATGAGCTGACTTCCCTTTAGCCTTGTGTCCCTTCCCGACCTTGGAAGCCGCTGCTGGGACCTTGTCACTGTCCCCTTTTGTCTTGGAGGAGGCCTTGCTAGGTGGTTGGTGCCCTACGGCATGTGGGGCCCTGCTTCCCCTTGGCATGTGACAGAATAGGGTGATCCTTGGCCTCGCTAGGTGGCACATTGGCAGCCTTGATGGGTGCCACCCGTGATGTTACTGGACTTGCAGGGACCACAGTGCTGGAGGATTTGGTGGCTGAGGTGCTGGGCTCCTCCGCCAGATGATGCTAATGCACACAAGGACAGGGTGACAAAACAGAAAGGGGAGGAAGGACAGAAGAGACACAGGGTCAATGCCTGCAACACCACCACCGTTGGCGGACACAACACACAGGGAGTAGCCCTATGCACTAACCCATGCACTAACAGTTCAGGGGAAAAGCACATGCCCATGGGGGACTCTGCCTAGACCCATTTGATGCACAGCTGGAACCCACAGGATCCTGACTAGGTGTAGAGGGCCACTACCACTTTTGGGTTTGGAGTGCCACTGAGCCTGCAAAACAATGGATCTACCTTGGCGCGTCTGCCCTGGCCTAGGAGAACCCACAGCCCACTTCCCCCACCCAGAAACCTCAAAAAGCGCGCAGAGTCAGCTGAATTAAACTGTACTCACCCTCTTGTGGCTGCTGTGATGCCCTCAAGCGCCCATCCAACTCAGGATATGCCACCGCCAGGATCCGGTACATCATGGGGGTCATGGTGCGACGGGCACCCCTTCCACGTTGGGAGGCCATCCCCAGCTGTGCCTCCACCGTCTTCTTGGTCCTGCGGCGCAGGTCCTCCCATCTTTTGAGGCAGTGGGTGCTCCGTCTATGGTAGACCCCCCAGGGTCTGCACTTCCTTGACGATGGCACGCCAAATCCCCTTCTTCTGGTGGGCGCTGACCTAGAGGAAGAGTGAAGTAAGAATGGATGTTTCTCCTCCGTCCTGTTCTTCTTACTCATTGGGCACAAACCTCCCACCCTGGCCCAGAATAACATACACTCACCATCCTCACATGTTGGCCTCTGCCCCCCCTGTATCTTCCATCCACGCCACTCCCTACATTCATGTGCCATGCATCATGCTCACAGTGTACTCACCTGTTTGTCTGGAGGACCGTAGAGTAGCGTGTACTGAGGGAGGACCCCAGCCACCAGCTTGTCCAACTCCTCCGCGGTGAAGGCAGGTGCCCTTTCCCCAGACACTGTATCCATTGTCGCTTCCAGACTCAGGTCACAGCAGCACTTGCAGTGTAGGTCCTCTCCTGTTGACGGTCAGGTATCAAGTGAGTGAACAGATAGAAAATGGCAGTCACGTCCACAGTGGTGCATACCGTCACCGTCGGCGTACATCGTCATTGGCTCCTGGAACCCATATGGCCCAATGATAACCAATGCTGATTTACGCTACGGTCTTCAACCGCCTACCGCGACACAGCACAATGCCAGCGCAGTTACCTCATTTCCCCTTGTCCCTCCTTACAGGTCAGGCATTTGCCATTTCAGGGGGCACATGGCAGGGCAACTAACTGCGTCACAGCACTTTTGGCCAGGAATACGGACAGACAGCTCCACACACCGATTACATCACGATTGTTCTGAACACTCTTGTGAAACCTATGTGGTGTATGACCTTCTGCTCACCCTTCTCCTCCATAGGGCACTTCCGCTGGGGCAAGTGATGAGATGGCGTCATCCTCTGATATACAGACCCCTGGTGGACCTGTCGACAATGGAAGACAGACACATCATTATCACCTACAGACTTGATTGTGCCACAATCCATGAACTGTGTACCCAGATGGAGCCAGACCTGATGTCAGCTATCCGCCATCCCACAGGAATTCCTCCTCTAGTGCAGGTCCTGTTAGCACTCCATTTCCTGGCCAGTGGGTCCTTTCAAACAACAGTGGCCATGGCATCAGGGATGTCACAGCCAATGTTCTCTGACATGTTGTCTAGAGTGTTGTCTGCCCTGCTGAAACACATGCGTAGCTACATCATTTTCCCCCAGGTGGAGGATTTGCCCACAGTGAAAGGTGACTTCTATGCCCTGGGACATATCCCCAACATCATTGGTGCCATTGATGGTACACATGTGGCATTTGTCCCCCCACGCAGGAATGAACAGGTGTACAGAAACCGCAAAGGCTACCATTCTAGGAATGTGCAGATGGTGTGTTTGGCAGACCAGTACATCTCCCATGTGAACGCCAAGAATCCTGGCTCAGTGCATGACACTTACATTTTGAGGAATAGCAGCATCCCTTATGTGATGGGGCAACTCCAGAGGCACCATGTGTGGCTAATAGGTGAGGCCAATGTCCCAACACAGGTGACATAGGTGTCTGGGTATGGGAGAGTCCCTAAGGGTTGGTGTATGTCTAACAGTTGTCCCTCGATATTGGCAGGTGACTCTGGTTACCTCAACCTGTCATAGCTACTGACCCCAGTGAGGAATCCCAGGCCAAGGGCAGAGGAACGCTACAATGAGGCACCTGGGCGAACTAGAAGGATAAGGATAATAGAGCGCACCTTTGGCCTCCTTAAGGCCAGATTCCAGAGCCTCCATCTGACAGGTGGCTCGCTATACTACTACCCCAAGAAGGTGTGCCTGATCTTCGTGGCATGCTGTATGTTGCACAACGTGGCTTTGTGACGCCAGTTGCCTTTTCTGAAGGAGGATGGGCCTGATGTTGGTCTTGTGGGAGCTGTGGAGCCTGTGGACAGTGAAGAAGAGGAGGCAGAAGAAGAATATATAGACAACCGAAACAACATCATCATGCAATACTTCCAGTGAGACACAGGTAAGAGACTGGCACTGCTCCTCTCATTTCATACTACTGTTGGACATTGCCTAGATCTGCCTTTTTGCCTCTGTGTATGGACCCTGACATGTCACTTTGGCTTTCCATTTCAAAGATCTGGGTCACAGTTTCTGCCTTCTGCTATGTTTACTGATTCCCAACTACTGTCAAACATTGGTATGTGAACATGAACATTGACATTGCTATATTTCTGAGAGGTTGCAATTACACATTTGCGAAAGTACAGACTGACTCCAGATTGATTTGTGATTCAAGGGTATTTATTTCTGTGCTAATAAGTGGAGGGGGCTGTGCAATGGGCTGGGGTGATGGTGGAGGAATGTCCATGGTATAGTCCAGTCTCTTGGTATCACAGGTGCATTGTCCAAGTGGGCATAGGAAGTGGAGTAATGGCAGTTCAAAGTTGTCAGGGTGACAAAGTGGGGCAAAAGGGTGACAATCAGGAGAGTGTTAATTCCTGGCAGGAGTCTCGGCAATGTTCTCTGTCTTGTTCCTGGATCTCAGGGACCATTTGTGGGCTGGTTCTCCTTCTGCAGGGGGTGGGGTGCTGGTGGCCTGTTGGTCCTGTAACGGGACCTCCTGCCCACTAGCGCCGGCGGAGGTGGAGTGCTGTTCGTCGTTCAGGCTAGTGTCAGGGGCCCGTTTGTGTGCCACTGTGTCCCTCCTGGTGTTGGCCATGTCTGCCAGCACCCCTGCAATGGTGACCAGGGTGGTGTTGATGGACTTCAAGTCCTCCCTGATCCCCAGGTAGTGTTCCTCCTGCAGCCGCGAGGTCTTCTGAAACTTGGCCAGTACCGTGCCCATGGTCTCTTGGGAATGATGGCATGCTCCCATGATGTTGGAGAGTGCCTCATGGAGAGTGGGCTCCCTGTGCCTGTCCTCCCCCTGTTGCACAGCAGTCCTCCCAGTTTCCCTGATATCCTGTGCCTCTGTCCTCTGAACCGTGTGCCCACTGCCACTGACCCCAGGTCCTTTATTGTCTTGGGTTGGTGGGTTTGCCTGGGTTCTGACGTGTTCTGGGGACAGAGGGATGGGCCCGCTGGGTGGGTGCTGTGCTGGTGTTTCCTGAGGGGAGAGGTTTAGTGGCGGTTTGTGACTGTGGCAGGGGAACCAACTGTCCAGAGGTCCCTGATGGGCCAGGCTGGTCATCTTGATCCAGGCGTGCAGAGCTGCTGTCATCACTGTGGGCCTCTTCTGTGGGGGGATTGGATATGTCTGGCACCTCCTGTCCGGTGACGTTGGATATGGGTCCTGTTGGGGTATAAATGCATAGTTATTGTATCTGTGTGTGTCATCTTGTGCAATGGGTGGGTTACCCTCTACTCCTATGCTTGCATTATTGTGTTTGCCCTTGTGTGATTAGTGATGTTGGGGTCTGGGTGGGTATCTATACTGGACATCCTTTGGTGATGGAGGTCCATGCATAGGTGTTGCATGCAGGGCTTGGTATTGGGATGGGTGGGTTGTGATGGTGGGGCATCTGTGAGGTGTTGGAGTGATGGGGGTGACGGTGAGGGTGAGGGTGGGGGTTTGCGATGGCATGCAGGTGGGGTGGGGGATTTAGTAGTAAAATGTGACTTACCAGAGTCCAGTCCTCCTGCTACTCCTGTGAGGCCCTCAGGATGCAGTATTGCCAAGACTTGCTCCTCCGATGTTGTTAGTTGTGGGGGAAGAGGTAGGGGTCCACCACCAGTCCTCTGTACTGCTATCTGGTGTCTGGATACCACGGAACGCTCCTTCCCCCATAGGTCGCTCCACCTCTTCCTGATGTCATCCCGTGTTCTGGTGTGCTGTCCCACTGCGTTGACCCTGTCGACGATTCTTCGGCATAGCTCCATCTTCCTAGCAATGGAGGTGTGCTGCACCTGTGATCCCAAAAGCTGTGGCTCTACCCGGATGATTTCCTCCACCATGACCCTGAGCTCCTCCTCAGAAAACCTGGGGTGTCTTTGAGGTGCCATAATGTGGTGTGGTTGATGTGTGAGGTGCTGTTTGTTGTGCTGTGTAATGTGTTGTGTTGGTGTGTGTTCTTTGAGGTGCATGGATATTGTATGAGTCATGGCTTTGTGTGCCTGTGGATGCTGGTGTTGTGTTTGCTATTCTCTCTTTCTGTGCGTCTTCAAAAATGTTTTGTTGTAAGGGGTTGTGGGTAATGTGGGTGTGTGTTTTATAGTGTTGTGGGTGTGTGGGTGTAGTGTGTGTATGTGTATCAGGTGTGTGTATTTGGAATTGTCCAATGTGGTTGTGTTTTGTAAATGTGTGTGTATTTTAAGCGCAACGGTGTGTACCGCCAAAGGATTACTGCGGTTGAAAGACCACTGCATTGATTCGTGGGTCTTGATAGTGTGGGCGTAGTTCTGTTGGTGTGACGGTGTAGGTTTTGGTATCACCAGTTTATCACTGACCTTTGGTGTGGCGGACGTGTGTGGGTGTCTGTATTGTGGCGGATTACGAGATGTGGGTCCTAATTCCGGTAGCGGATTTCCGCCGCTGCCATGGTATGTTGGCGGCCTACAGCATGGCAGTAAGTGGGATTTACCGCCAGGGTTGTAATGATGGCCTAAATGTTTTACAAACACAAAAATGGCTTTTCAGTGGAGTCCCTAACCTAAACATAATCACACATTTTTCTCTCCAATGGAACTCTGTCTTAAACATCATTACAATTTCTCAAACATACATATAAAAAGCTGTTCATCAGCTTTCTCATCAATCATTTTACTACAAATGTTACAGTGATATTATCAATGATGTCAAAGAAGATGTCATGAGTGATGTAATATCGGGAGTAATTAGCAGTGCATGTTGAGGGAGCAAGTTATAGTTACCTTAGGGCAGGAAAGGTAGTTAATTGAAACATTTCTAAATATGGGCCTGATTTAGAACTCGGCAGACGGGTTACTCCATCACAACGGAAGCAGATATCTCATCCGCCGAAAATCTAAATTCCATTTGATAGAATAGGATTGAGATGTCAGCAGATGGGATATCCATCACTGTTGTAGTGGAGTAACTCGTCCACCGAGTTCTAAATCAGGCCCTAAAACAGCTACATTCCTATGGTTTGTGCATCTAAAATCTGAACCTAACTATAACATCCCTGTAGCCTTTGTTTTTTTTACTGAATTTCAAAGGTTTATTTTATTCTATTTCCTATCTACAATGTCCCTGTAACCTTTCAGTAAATTTCTAGTTTTTTTAAACTTTAAGTAAGATGCCATGGCAATGCATGGTGGGGGGTGGCTGGACGCAGGCCATCGCCTGGCCCTGTGCTGCCTCCATCTAAGCTTGTTGCTCCTGCCCCTTAACTCCTTGCCATCCATTTTCCAAGTTTATGTCCCTGCTCCCTTTCTAAAGACCTATGTGGCCATTGTTCTGCCACTACCTTTCCCACCTGCCCTGAACATTTAACTTGCTGCCCCATTCTCCTCCTTACTACCCTCTGCTTTTCGTCCATGCACCAGCCCGCTGCCTCCTTTCCCTGCAGGGTGTGATGCACTGCCACTGCCATCCATTTAGCTCGAGGTCTCTTCCCACTCCTTCTGCCCTCCATTGCCCAATTCTATACCTCATCATGGCCCTCCTGCTTAGCCTTTGTGCTTAGCTTGCTGCCCCTACCCTCCTCACCCGGGTTCTCTGATGTCTGTGTGCATGTCCCTGCTCCCTCCTTTTTGCCCACCCTGTTCCATGGACCTGCCACTTCCTCTCTTATCTACTCAGTCTGTTCTGTTTAGCTGCCACTGCCCCTTTAACCTGCCCAGCATGGTCAGATGGCTGACGCCTGTCCGTGCCACCTCCACCCTGCCTATCTGAGTCCCCTGCCCCATCCTCTCCCTCCTGTCCTCCCTGGTCAATTTTGCTGCCACTCATTTCTATCCTCCATGCTATGTTGCACTACAACTGCTTCTCCTGTCTTCCCTGCCTGGTTGGTTTTAAAGCCCCTCCCCCTGCCCTCTCTTGTTTGTGTCCTGATAAAACCCCTCCCTTCTGTCCTCCATGGTCCTTTGTGCATGCCCCTGCCCCCTCCCTCTTGCTCATCATAACCTTTGTTCTGCCACTAACCCTCCCACTTGCCTTGCCTTGCATGGTATTTTGTGCTGTCACATCCCCTCCCACCTGTCCAGTGTGGTCAGCGTGATGCCCCTGTCCTCCTCCCACCTTTCCTCCAGTGTCTGTGTGTATGTCACTGTAGTCTCACTGGTGGCCTCCTTGGTGTGTTGTGCTCCCTGTGACCATCTAGCTGACCCTCCGTGGTCAGCTTGGTGCTTCTGCCCTGCCCCCTCAGCCCTTGCTCTCCGTTTTCCATGTGCAGGCCCATATTCCCCCCCTTGCCTTGTCTGGTACATTGTCGTGCCCCTGCTCTCTCTCGCCTGGTACATTGTCGCTCCTGTCTGATTTGCATTAATCGGCTTGTGTAAGACCATAATTTTTCTGTACAAATCACTGGGGTTGTGGTTTGTGCCTTAATACCTTAAGACCTTGCCTTAAGACCTTGCTACCTCTGCCTCTTTTCCCCCTGCTCCCTGTTGTCCATGTGCATGGCCTTCTCCCCTACCTATTGCTTTCCGTGGTCTCTTGTGATGCGCTGCTGCCCTGCTTTCCCTGTGTGGTGTATTGTGCTTCTCCAACCCCTGGTGCTTGCCCTGTAATGTCAGTTTGATGCCACTGGGCATCTCCCTTCTACATTCTTTTATCTGAGTTCATGTCCCTACTACATTCCTCCTAATCTAATCACTACGCAATAACCACACCAGTTTATTAAAAAGGATTTCTCTATATTAACAATGCTAAAGTCACGTAAATAATTCTCAGCCATAAATGATAAGTATATAGAATCATCAATAGCTGATTAGAACGCCTTATATATCTGAGTTTAATCACATCAAGTAGACAAATTAACTCAAGTATTACAATACAGCTCAATAACACTAATATTTGCAACAGCGAAATAAAATAAATTTGAGCAACATATCAAAGAATGTCAATAAAATCATGAGCATGTAAAGACAAATTCCTTCACTAACCACCGATTAGCAATAACATGTTGGGCTTCATGTAAAAAATGTAGAAACACAAATTTAGCAAAAAAATAATTCACTCAGGCTATAGCAAAAATATTATCATTATGCAGCACTTTAATTTATGAGTTGCAGCTGGTACCTGTAAAGCAAAAGACACATATAACAATACATGATTTATACATTACCCATAGAACAACAACATGTAGTTCACTTCAGCAAGGGGACACCATCAGTAGGACGATTCCTCAAGCTTACATGACTAGCATATCACTGGAAAATCTCGTAAAGTCTAGTCTGCATCGACAGCTAAACCCGACTCTCTCCCAAAAGAATACAAAATTCCACTCTAAGAATAGGTGACAGAACATTAGATTATCTTTCACAAAACTTATGATTGGTCAAGACATGGGGTGTTAAATGAGTCAGCCAACAAAACTAAGGTTAGATAACTAAAAGTTACACATTCTTTATACACTATTTTTTGATTTGTCAACATTACATTGACGCAATCATTAACTAGACTCGATTTATAACAATTTCTTCTTCTCTTCCGTCTCGTCTTTGGATCCATTGTTCCATCTCATCCGAATCTTAGTTTCAGGAAGAAACATCTAGTATTGTTTTCATCTACTTCCACCCTCAAAGAAGAAACCACATGTTAGTGACAATTCTAAACAATAGGAAGGAACTCGAGCAATGACCTAATAAATCTGACCTTGTAAGACATAACACAAAAAACCCACTAGGCATAGCTGCCTACATGTCTATAAGTTATTAATCACACTCTTCTAATTAAGCACTGAGCAATGGAAAGCAACTGCAATTATAGCTGAAGTTAGCCTAAGTAGAAAACAAAATGAATTATAGTGGCTGTTTGCAAAAGTCACCCGTTTCTCACACATTCATTCATCAATGATCAGTACATTATTAATCAATAAAATCCATTAGTAAAATCTCCACTCCTACAGATGTGATCAAAATTGTAATACCTAAAGCACTTCCTTTAGAAATTATAAAAATGAGAGTACCTTTGTCCCATAGAAAGTATGGTTCTAACTCTAAAAAACTAAAATGAGGACATATTTTCTGAAGTACAGACAAAGCACTTTTAAATGGTTTGTTTTATTTATGTTTTTTTTCCAGTTGATAACTTGATTATGTGTTACAATTAGTGGAGAGGACGTAGCGTTACAGCCTTAGCTGCAGACTTTTCAATTGGGGAACCAGGTTTGAGTTTCGGCATCATCTCGGCATTCTGTTATTCTGGGCAAATCACTTAGGGGGTCATTATGACCCCGGCGGATGGCAATAATGTGGCGGTAGTACCGCCAACAGGCTTGCGGTACTTACCGCCACATTATGACCGTGGCGGAACCGCAACGGTAATTCCGTTGATACCACCAGGCTGCCACCAGCCTGGCGGTCCCGGCAGTTGTAATCCACCAGGGCAGCGCTGCAAGGCTGGCGGTATAGGAGACTCGGGGGGGCCCTTCAGTACCCATGCACTTGGTATGGGCACTGCCGGGGCCCCTATGCACAGCTCCATTGCGCATTCCACTGACCGAATTACGGGCAGTGGAATGCGCGACTGGTGCTGCTGCACCCGACACACCACAACATTGCCGCTGGCTCAATTACGAGCAGGCTTCAATGTTGTGGTGACTTTTCTGCTGGGCCAGAGGGCAGAAACGCTGTTTCCGTCCGCTGGCCCAGCGGAAATGTCATAATAGGGCACCAAACATACTGCTGGCAGTATGTTGGCGTCCGCGGCTTCGGCGGTCTTTTAAAAAGACCACCAAAGTCGTAATGAAGGCCTTAATCTCCTCATGCCCCAAACCAAACTGAATGTGGTCTTTTCTAATGGATGCTCATCTAAAGCACTCCAATACCTTTGGGTAAAGTCTACACTGTATAAAACTGCAAATTTCTAAGGTTTTGTATGTTTAGAATGTGAGCCTAACTATAAAGTCCCTGTAACCTTTGTTTTTTCAGTGAATATATATATATATATATATATATATACGCATATGTATATATATATATATATACATATATATATATATATATATATATATATATATATATATATATATATATATATATATATATATGTATATATATATGTACAAAAAAAGTTGTTCTTGGACGAAAAGAGCACTCTCAACAGGTTTATTTTCGGAATGCAGCAAAGCCAGCAACAAACACAGAATTATTTTTCGTTTTCTCAGGCCTTATGCGTTTCTGTCCTTGTTCACAGGCCAAATGTTTGAGTTCAGCAGATAATTGCAGACACCTGATTACTCTGTTAAATACTGATACTGCCCTCGGTGGGCCTCTAAGTGAGTCGAACAGTGTATCCTGGTAACAGTAGTCCTGCATTTATTATATTTTGTCTTTCAATAGGTATACATTTCATCCTTTTTAAGTCTGAAATAAAACATCATAATACTGCACATTTAGTCACCCCAGTGGGCAAATTCAAAGTACAGGAACACAGGGTTTGCTGAAAATTAATCAATCCTGTTGTTCTGATTGTGACAATATAATAGAGCCATACAGACCTTTTGCAGTGGTGCTGCCTTCACGGCTGGACAGAGATGTCTGAAACGTGTAAGCCCTGAAGAAATGAAAAATAATTATCTGTATGTTTCTGGCTTTGCTGCATTTCTCAGACACTCATGCTCCCACTCACAGACCAACAGAGACACTGATGCCCCCACTCACGGACCCACTCAGACAGTGACACATCTACTCACAGACCCACTCAGGCACTGACACACCCATATTTTCATGCAGCCAGTCACAGACCCACACACACACTGACACATCTACTCACAGACCCACTCAGACCCTCATGCACCAACTCACAGACCCATTTAGACCCTCACACCCCCACTCACAAATCTACTCAGACCCTTATGTACCCACTCATAGACCCATGCAAACACTGACACATCCACTTACAGACCCACTCAGACACTGATTCACCCACTCACAGACCCATTCAGACCCTCACACACCAACTCACAATTCCACTCAGACCCTCATGGACCCACTCACAGACCCACTTAGACCCTCATTCACTCACTCACAGACCCACTCAGACACTGATGCACCCACTCACTGACCCACTCAGATCCTCAAATACCCACTCATAGACCCATTCCGACCCTCACACACCCAGTCACAGACTAACTGAAGCACTCCGACTCCCATTCATAAACCCATTCAGACACTGATTCACCCACTCATTGACCCACACAGACAATGACACAACCACTCACAGACCCACTCAGCCACTGATGCACCCACTCACAGACCCACTCAGACACTGATTCACCCACTCACAGACCAACACAGTCCCTCATTCCCCCATGAACTGACCCATTGAGACCCTCATTGTCCCACTCACAAATCGACTCAGACTCTCATTCACCCAGTAACCGACCCACACAGACACTGACACATCCACTCACAGACCCACTCAGACACTGATTCACCCTCTCACAGACCCATTCAGACCCTCACACACCCACTCACACATCCACTCCGACCCTCATGTACCCACTCACAGACCCACTCATACACTGATGTACCCAGTTACAGACCCAGTGAGACCCTAATGCACTCACACACAGACCCACTGAGACACTTGTGTACCCACTCACAGACCACTCAGAGACTCATGCACCCACTCACAGACCCACTGAGACACTGATGCACCCACACACAGTCCCACTGAGACAATCATACACCCACTCACAGAACACTCAGAGCCTCATGCACCCACTCACACACACACTCAGACACTGACGCATTCACTAAGACACTGATGCACGCACTCTCACACCCAGACAGAGATTCCCACACCCACTTTCACCCCAGATACACCCTCTTGCACCTGTTCTCACACCCAGAGAGATAGGCTGCTTTCAACTCCCTTAGACTGTGTGTGGCGGTGGTTGAATTAACGTACAGTAATGAAAATTACTATATGTTAAAAAAAACCATAGAAATTCACTTGAAAAACCAAAGGTTACAGGGAAATTATGGTTAGGAAATAGGATGACATAATCCATACAAAGTACACAATGTCATGAGTGATGTAATATGTGATGTCATAAGCCGTGCATTACAGGGGTGTAAGATATAGTTAGCTCAGGTAACTATAAGTGTGGAATTTCTCTGGTTCATTCAGACACTAACTATAACGTCCCTGTAAAAAAATGTCAGTGAATTTCCAAGGTTCTTTTAATTCTGTTTCCTAACTATAACATCCTTTGTTTCTTTTGGCGAAAAAATGATTATATTACATATATGTAAAACAAGTGCGGTTGCCACCAGGTAGTTATAGTTAGGACCTAGTTTCTATATAAAAAGTGTTTTGTTACTTGACTATGTCTTTCCCACCGCTTGATGAATCATCACGAAACTTTCCAAAAAGTTTTGCCAGTCCCACCAGGTGCTGCTTGGAAAGTTTCAGGGTAATCTATCAGGGAGGCCGAGAACAAGGGGGGGGTGCCAATTTTGAACAGCAATAGTATAAAAATAAAGAAAATGGACCAGGGTGCTGACACCTTACCCTCTTAGCTCTGGTGGTGGGGTCCCAAAGGACCACCCCCAGGACTGAAAAGCATTTTTTTCCATATTTTACAGGCAGAGTCATGGTAGATCCATTGTAAAAAAAAAACGTACAAATCTGTGGATCCACTGTAAAAGTGTTTGAAAAATGAAGCGCGGGTTCCCATGCTTCGTTAGTATCATGACCCCGGATGGGCCAAGTCCTGGGGACTTATGTGTATAAAAGCAGGAGTGGCGCTCCTGGTCCCCTCCCACTGCACCTGGGACTTTCACCTCTCTGGGGTTTATTAGTTGTATGTAAGGGGCCTTTGGCCCCCCAGGTGCTCTGGGGACTGTCACCTCCCCAGCTCTCTGTTCTGAAATGCGGGGGGCACCCAGCCCCCTCCTGTTGCCCTGGGGACCACCACTTTCCTGGGACATTCATGTAATATAACGCAGGGGGCAGGGACCGCCACCCCTTGGAGCCTTAAGGCTTCCCCCGCAGTGTCAGGTAGCCAATTAGGGCTTTTGAGTATTTATTTATTTTTCAAATTAAATAAAAAAAATAATATGAATAAATAAAACAAAATATATAGGGACCATGGGGGAGCCCTTGAGGGCCACCTTGTGCTCTTAGAAAGCCATAAAGGGCTAAAAAAAAAAAGAATAAAAGCACAAATAAACCCCCATAGCTCAGCTTTGGGTGTTCAAGGCCAGCTGGACTCATTTCCATCTTTTTAATAAAAAAAAAAATAATATAGTTTATTTAAAATAATAAATACATTTTTTATTTTAAATCAAACACAAATATCTCATTTTGATATGAGACATTAAAGTCCAAGTCTGCTTCCCTTTTACTTTCTGTCTCTCTTTCTCTCTTTCAATCAATTTCTCCCACTCACACACCCAATCAGACACTCATAAATCCACTCACAGACCCACTGACACCCTCATGCACCCACTCACACTGTGACTTACCAACTAAAACACTTATGTACGCACTCTCACACCCATACAGATAATCAGACAACCACTCTCACCACAGATACACCCTCTCACACCTATTCTCACACGCAGAGAAGCTGCTGTCAATTCGCACTGCGCACGGGCAAATGGCTGTGCAGAGCGTGGGCTTGGGGGGGCTAGTGGGGTTGGCTGCAGGGTCTGGATGCAGGCCAGGTCTTGCGGGCACCCTCCTCTCGTATGTGTGAAGGCTGTGCTCAATGGAAGGTTGGGTGCTTATAAAGGATTAGTCCCAGGGCCTGGCCAAAGGTGGTTGGATTAACATATAGTATTCAAAATTACTATACGTTAAAAAAACATAGAAATTCACTAACAAACAGGGGTTACCAGGACGTTATAGTTAGGGAATAGAATTTTTTTTAAAACATAGAAATTCACCTAAAAACCAAAGGTTACAACAGCGTTATAGTTAGGCTCACATTTTAAACGTATGAAAACACATAAGTTCACAAGTTATAGTAAGAGGTACTTCAAGTAACTATAACTCATGCCCTAAGGTAACTATAACTCGTGCTTTCACCATGCACTGCTAAGTACCCCACAAATTACGGCACTCACAACAACTTTGATAACATCATTGATAATATCAGTGTAAATTTGCACTAAAAATTTTGCTAAAAAAACTGTGCATGGTGGGGTATAACTAGTGAAGTTCTGTGGTTCGGTACATTTTAAGTGTGAGCAGGCTAATTGTAACATCCCTGTACCCTTTGGTTTTTTTAATTGAAAATATATATATATATATATATATATATATATATATATATATATATATATTAGATAGATAGATATAGATATACACATATATATATATATATATATGTATATATATATATACTACCTAGTGACGCTCACCACTACATGGTTATAGTTAGGACAATGTTTCCATAGAAAAAGCTTTTTGCTTTGTTTGACTTGCCTATATCTTTGGCACGTTTGATGAGTCATCACAAAAGTTTCCAAAAAGGGTGCCCTGATGCTTCTTGTTGTGCATGGAGAGTTTTAGGGTGCTCCATCAAGCGTGGGTAAAGAAAAAAGGGGGGGTCAAAAAGTTGCATTTCCCTTGTTAATTCCCATAGGGCCTTTGAACACGACTACAGCCCAAACAACAGTATGGAATTACACCAAATTTGGCAGAAAGCTAGCTTTTGGTACACAGATTGTGCTTGCACTTAGTTGGTGTAAATCGGTTCAGTAGTTTTTGAGAAATTTAAGAAAATTCATATTTGTATATCTGTCATCTCAGACTTCGCGAATTATGACAAACTTGTGCAGGGAAATGCACAGCTCTGATTGGCTGCGAGCACTTCAAACCAGGAAGTGTTGACAGCCATCTTGGGACTCAGCTTGAGCCGAGTCCCACAAAAAAAGTGTAAATAAAAAAAGACAAGGGGCAAGGTTAGGGACAACCTGATCCCAGGGACAAAAAACATTTTTTTCCAAAAAATCACTGTGAAAGTGTGACAACTTTGCGAATTAGCGAGAAAAATATAGGATGAAGAAGACTGACACCCTCATGCAGCCACTCACAGACCACATTTTAAACATGCAAAACCATAGAAATTCACTTGTTATAGGTAGAGTTATCTCAAGTAACTATAACTCGTTCCTTAAGGTAACTATAACTCGCGCTGTCTCCATGCACTGCTAATTACCCCACAAATTACGGCACTCATGACATCTTTGACAACATCATTGATAATATCAATGTAATATTTGTAGTAACATTTTATGATGAAAAAACTGCACAGGAGGTGGGGTGAGTACAGCTACCTTACGGCACAAGTTATAGTTCCTTGAGATAACTATAACTGTAATAGGTGAATTTCTATGGTTTTGTATGTTTAAAATGTGAGTCTAACTATAACGTCCCTGTAACCTTGGTTTTTTTCATTGAATATATATATATATATACATATTTATATGTGTGTGTATATATATATATATATATATATATATATATATATATATATATATATATATATATAGTCACTCTTATCTGCACAACACTTAAATTTTGGTGGTAAAGTTGTCTGTGGTAAAGGCATATTCAAGGTAAAAAGGTAGTCGTAAAGACTTTCGTTTCAAAGACGCATTTGTTGTTCCGGTGTCGTTGTAAAGCCTGCGCATGTTTGCGGTGTCGTGAATGCTGTTTCCCCATACAGACCCTTGTAATCATCAAGACCCTTCCCTTCAATCGAAAACACACATTTCAATTGTCTTTGATGCTCTTAGTACACAAATTGCCAACATGAAGGTGATGGTGGGGAAATTGGGAGAGACTGGGGTTAGTTCATATACAGATGGAGAATTTCTTGAACAACTTATCTTACTTGTTCTGTATTTCTCATGATAACCCTAATGTTTTCTCTCATGGATATCCCAGTAAGTATCATCCATCCCATCCATTAGAGACCAACATGGGGCTGGGACTATTAGTAACACCACTGTTAATAATGCCACACTACCCCATAATTTCCAGTTAGTCTCCCAGGTTGCCCCACCTAACAAATGTATTAGCAGAAATTCTTCTTGGATTACCACTGGGAATGTTTTTTCAGGATGCCCCGGGAGGGAACCTCATCATTTTCCTAAGGCTGTCCCAGGGAAAAAACATGCAATGTGGGTATTCAGTTACCTCCAACATCTACTCCTTATGCTTTAGTAATGATTAATATTTCATCTCTTCATGGTAAAAAACGGAGGCCCATATTTATACTTTTTTAGCGCCTCATCTCCGCAACTTTTTGACGCAAAAGCGGCGCAAACTTACAAAATACAGTTGTATTTTGTACGTTTGCGCTGCTTTTGCGTCAAAAAATGAAACAAATGTGGTGCTAAAAAAGTATAAATATGGGCCTGAAAGCTTTTAGCAGTTTATGAACAAAGCTACACATTGTTTGACCCGCATGGTTTGGAGAGTGGGATAGGGAACTTTTGCAAAGCAAGCACAGGTGACTGCCTAGTTGTTAACTTTTGTAACACTATGAGTGCAGCTATATTTTTCATAATGATAGGATTAATACTGTTCTGAACAGTAGACTTTAGTCCTCCCATTATTTTTTTCTTTCAGCCTTCCAGGATCAGGCCTTTGGTGATTGGGGTATGAACTCTGGGCAGAGAGGTAGCACTGTCAGTTCATTCCATCAGGGGCAAGGCCCTAGCCTGCAGTGTAGCAACCACTTTGGACCATTGACCAGACTAGACGAACCTGACTGACTGGCCCTGGTTTCTGGGGCAGTTAATGTGGTGGTGTCTAAGGTGTCAAGCTTGTGCAGTGATCTTAAAATGTTAAGTTGGATTATAACTGTGGTCCATGTCAAATCATTTGACGGGGTGTGGATCAAGATGCTCTGCACCTAATATATCATTTTTTTCAAAAGACTTGGGATGCATGGGGAACTTTACATGTGGATGGGTATGTTTTGTTAACTGTTACTGCCATTCGTTCTACCCATGGTAGAGCTAGAGGGGGTTTAGCAGTACTTATGAAACTAAGTCTGAATTACATGGAGATAGTTGCCTCTAAATCACCTAACATCCTTGGTGTTTTCTTGTCCTTTCCAAATGTACACAGGTTGTTAACTTGAATGTTTATAAATTAGAACTAGCTAGAGTTGAGCATGACGATGTCAGAGATGTTACATGGCTTCTTGAGGATTTTTTCTGTTGTTTGCCAAATCTCATGTGCACTATGTTGTTGAGGGACTTTAATTTGTACCCTTGCATGGGTTGTTATATCAAAGGGGATACTCATGACTCACTGATCAGGCCTACCTTAAACATACGCTGCAGGGTGGTATGCTAAATAATTTGGTCACAGATTATAATTTAGTTAATCTTCTTAGTTTTGAAGAGAGGATGCACACTGTTAAGGGGAGGGACACTCAGTCCATAATCAGCTAGATTTTTGTCTCTGCATGTTTATTTTTTTCCCTTCTACATTTCAAAGTTGAGTGGGATGTACATAGTGACCATAATCCTTGAGTTGCCACTTTTCTGTGGATGCTGAGCACCTATTCAAGGAAACTGTTACAACAATGAATCAGGGTTGAAGGGTATGATGGGCCACAATTAACCCTGAGGATTTTATCTTTAATCTGGTTGCTACCTATCATTCTGTTTTTTTAACTTGTTTAAATGTGGAAGCCCCTGATGCTAGTATTCTGGCAACTTTCTCTAGTATCTGCAAAACTAATAAAGCTGCCCTCATCAGGGCAGGGAAGGTGTCTTCTCCACCCCATCACAAATGGTTTGACAAGAGGTGTTCCTGGACACAGAGGGGGTCATTACGACCCTGGCGGTCATGGACCGCCAGGGCCGGGGACCGCGGATGCACCGCCAACAGGCTGGCGGTGCATCCAGGCCAATTCTGACTGCGGCGGTAAAGCCGCGGTCAGAAAAGGGAAACTGGCGGTTTCCCGCCGGTTTTCCCCTGGCCTGAGGAATCCTCCATGGCGGCGCTGCATGCAGCGCCGCCATGGGGATTCCGACCCCCTTACCGCCAGCCTGGTTCTGGCACCCGTCGCACCCTTTCCACTCCGCCGGCTCCATTCGGAGCCGGTATTCTTGTGGAAGGGGGTTTCCCGCTGGGCTGGCAAGCGGCCTTCTGGCGGTCGCCCGCCAGCCCAGCAGGAAACTCAGAATTACCGCGGCGGTCTTTTGACAGCGCAGCGGTATTCTGACGGCGGTACTTTGACGGGCGGCCTCCGCCGCCCGCCAAGGTCAGAATGAGGCCCAGAATGTTTTGTGGGGGATCCTTCACAAAAAAAAAAAAAACTTAATCAGGAAGAGGTTAAAAACGGCTGGAGCTATATATAGCTTGCCCTTCAAAAAATAAAAGAATTACTCAAAGTAGGAGGCTTGGTAGATACTATGTTTGTCTAGCACATCTCCGGACAGTGCAGCCTTTTGGAGGGAATAGAACCACACAATTTTCAACTCAGAGAAGCAGTCTAATCAGGCCCTTGCCCTAACTGCTCAAGCTTGAATTGGCAATTTTGGGGCTATTTTTGACTTTGAAGGCACATAATCCACCATACCCTGCATTCTGGAGGATTTGAGGTTTACTTTTTGTTGGGAGAGGTGAAAAAAAGTGTCTTAACCCTTCCCTCAGGTAAGGCTCCTTGTCCTGACGGGGTTCCTGGTGACCTGTTCAAATCGCTATTTTGACCGTGAATACTTAAATGCTGCAATCATCTTACTGTCTGGGCAGATAAACTTAACATTCTGTCTGATATACAATATGGGTTCAGACCAGATTGTGGTACTGTTGAGCAAAACCATAATATATATATTTGCTTATTACCAAGTTCACCAAAGCAAAGAAGGGGGCACAATCCATCTGTCTTTCATGGATCTCATTTTGGAATTTGATAGGGGCAACAGAGCTAAGCTTTGGGCAGTGATGGGGTGCATGGGAATTGGGCCTGCACTTCTCACTTTCTTGTGTGATTTGCACAATGGCCTTATGGCCTCTGTGAGATGAGGTCCAAACTGGGAATGAACACGCCACTTTAGTTTGAAGAGAGGGGGTTTGTCAAGGTTATATCTTGCCCTTCATTCTTTTTATGCTTTATATTAATCTTCTAGAATCTGCCCTAATTGAACAGGGCAAGGATGTTCCTAGTGTAGGTGGTTGTTTGGTAGCTTCTGTATGCAGATGAAGCTATTTTAGTAGTGGTAGAGCCAGAAGTCTGCAGCGACTATTAGAACGTTTTACCAGTTTTATGGGCAATTTTGTCAACATCAGGACAGTGCGCGCTCTAGGGCAACTAAAATGCAAAAACCCACTCTTTATGCAAGAGCATAATTCATGCATTGTGTTTTTGTGCAGTATGTTAACTTTTTACATTGCAGAGTTTAATCTTGAAAAACATTATTAATGGTGTTTGCAATAACTGTTCATTTGCAAGGTATTGCTGCAGGCCTACTGAGTGTGTTAGGGTGTGGTCCCTTTCTAGGACTTCCTAGAAGTTTTCCCTGCAGCATGACTGGGTGTGGTTTTTGGGCTGAGCCAGACTGTATGTAAGAGAGTCAGCCCAGCTCCACGTGCTCACTATTCAGAGGTCCCGGTGCAGAGCATCCGCACCTTCTTGAGCTCCTGTTCCGGAGGCCTACTGTGACGTTCCAGGCCTGCCCCACATTGTATTGGTGATCCTTGAGCAGGGCTGTAAGGCGGAGATCGCGCTGGGCCCCCTACCCCGTTCTCAAAGACTCTCGAGTTTTGGGCCTACTTGTAAAACATTCAGAGTGAGCAAATCATTGCTCTCATGTAAACCTTGATGTTCAGATCGGCAACAGCTTGTGCGATCATTTCATGGCATTTGGGTATTTGTCGAATCAGCAGTGTGTGCGATTCATTTCCCGCATGTAAACCTTGATGTTCAGATCGGCAACAGCTTGCGCGATCATTTCATGGCATTTGCATATTCTTGTTCGATTCGGCAGTGTGCGCGATTCATTTCCCGCATGTAAACTTCGATGTTCAGATCGGCAACAGCTTGCGCGATCATTTCATGGCATTTGCATATTCTTGTTCGAATCGGCAGTGTGCGCGATTCATTTCCTGCATGTAAACCTTGATGTTCAGCTCGGCCTCAGCTTGCGCAATCATTTCATGGCATTTTCATATTCCTATTCGAATTGGCAGTGCGCGCAATTCATATCCCGCATGTAAACCTTGATGATCAGATTGGCCTCAGCTTGTGCGATCATTTCATTGCATTTGCATTTTCCTGTTCGAATCGGCAGTGTGCGCGATTCATTTCCCGCATGTAAACCTTGATGTTCAGACCGGCCACAGCTTGCGCAAACATTTCATGGCATTTGCATATTCCTGTTTGAATCGGCAGTGTGCACGATTCGCTTCCAGCATGTAAAACTTGATGTTCAGATTAGCTACAGTGTGCACGATCATTTCATGGCAATTAACACTTTGGTGTGTTGTGTTTGTAGAGGTGCACACATTTATCCTGAGCTTTTGGCTTTCCCGTGAAGATGCTTAATTCAAAGTGCGACCTTCTTAGTGAATATTAAGTTCCTAGTACAGTTCCTGTTGTTTCCAGGGAATGTTTCAGATAGCCTTTGTCTTCATGTAAAAATGCAATGTTTGTTCTGAAACATTATTCTAGAAGGTTCTTGTATTCTAGACAGTATGTGATATTTCATGAAAAGCTCATGTGAAAACATTGTATTAACCATTCTTGATTTTTTTTCCAGGTACCTAGATTTCTTGAGGTCTAGTTATAGTCACTTCTTAGGTTATCCATGGTTACAGTAAAAGAATGCTTAGAACCATAGTCTGGTGAAAGTCAATGTGATTATATCTTGATATTGTGTTGTTTAACCTTTTGCTTCCTACAGGTCTCCTTCCCAGCTGTTTCCTTCCTAATCCCCTTTTCCCCCACTTGGACTCTCTCAGGCTCGGTGATATTTCTATCAAAGTTTTGGAGCTGTCTAGTGGTGGACATGTTGGGAATGTGTGCAGGCCCCGAGGATCTGGTCTCCCTTACAAATTTTAATAATACAATCAATTACAATACATTTCAAGTTATAGGGGTGGGACCCACAAGCACAAAATCTTAAAACTTTCAGGTAAAAAGTCATCACATTAGCAGAGTGGAAAACTTTGCCTATTAGGGAATTTTGCTCAACTCCCACTTTAATTAGCAATTGGTGTTAAAAAATAATGTAATATATTTTAGAAGGTTAATTTACAGCGTTGGTGGTTGGTTTGACTGTAAAATTTAGGGATACATGCCCATTTAACCCATTCAGGTTGTACATTTATGTTATTAGAGGACTTTTAAATATTCCACAAAGCATACCATTGGAGATCGCACATGAAGAGTTGGTCATGGGACATATATCATATTTTATTCGCCTCCGTCCTTTATTATTATGGTTATCAGTTTGGTTAAAGGAGGAGTTGGACTTCAATAAAATAATTCTATGTGACCGTATGGGATTAGATAACATGCTAAATATCCCTAGGTTCCATTACATTTTGCACAATT
This sequence comes from Pleurodeles waltl, assembly GCF_031143425.1. Classification (NCBI taxonomy): domain Eukaryota; kingdom Metazoa; phylum Chordata; class Amphibia; order Caudata; family Salamandridae; genus Pleurodeles; species Pleurodeles waltl. The sequence goes on along the minus strand of NC_090440.1, from coordinate 115,983,318 downwards.
TCAGAAACCTCGGTATGGTGGAACTTTTTTATGATCCAGATTGCATTGTTCAAGCACACATTGATTGATCAAGTGGACTTTTATTTCAAGGGTGGCAGCAGAGCGAGAGGCTCTTGTTTTGACCAAGTGAACGACGCACCACTTTATTATGGTTAAATCTGTGAGCAACATGGAACCATGCCCAGTCACCATCAGAGGCTGATGTCCTATTCTGCACTAAACCTGATCCCTCAACTTATGTTCCCCAATGGTAGCTGGTTAAAAGATTCTGAATTGGCAGTGTGTACCTGTGATTATATATCTATGCCCGACATCCTGAATACTGTCATGATTTGTCGCAGGTTTAGCAAACTATGTTACAAATACATATGGCCCCTCCTTTTACTGATGGATTTTAAACAACTTAGACCAGCGTTATTATTTTTTCAACTTTGACCTACTTCGGAAGTGTGCTTCTTTTTATCTTGATACCTATCAAGTGAATTGAGAATGGAATAACCAGATTATTTCTGTATTACATGCTGTTTTAATCTTTTATGATTTTCTTCAGAATAATCAAATAAAGTTTCTTCTGAGTACTGATAGTCTTTTTTCCTACCACATTTACCCAGGTTCCCATTTAACACATATGACTTACCTTGGAGGCTTTAAGCAATGTATACAAAAGAATACATGCTTTCTCGTGGTATTTTTCCAATATATCCCTCACTGGACCCATGAGAGCATCACTTAGCTTTTGGATCCGCCTAGTTGAATTGATCATCAGGATAAAGTTCACCTCATCATTATAATTAGTTATGATTCTGAGTAACTCTAATTCCTGTTAATCTGAAGCTGCTCACATTTCATCTCCTATGTCAGCTTGCCTCCTCTCTCCTCTGGAGATAACAAATAACATAGAACAGAAGTACCAAACATTTTTTGTTGGTCACACACTCCATATCAGAGTTTGCAACCACAAAACTAGTTCTGCAATGTAGGAATCCCATTTTAGAAGTTTGTGATGTTGTATTAACTCCTAAAAAGAGATTGATGGCTACTGCATAATCAATCGCTATTTGGAGGGGCGTGTTGTGGCATCTGTATCATAAACCAAACAGGCCCTGTAGGGAAATGTCAATTTTGGCATGTTCACCATTCCTTTTTAGGATTTAGCTTTTTGAACTTTGGGGACCTGTTTTCCAGTGCCCAGTGTAGGGACTCTGACCCATAACAACATGAAGAATTGGAAAATGCCTAATTTCATGTTTAACTTACCTACAACTGCCTACTGTATGGTACTTTGTGTATCCAGGGCCTATAAGTTAAATGTCACAGTGGACTGCAACACCTGTTGTGCCGCTATTAAAGCGACAATGTAAAGCAACCTACCCCGATGGTTTGCAGTTTTGAGCTGGCTAAATAAACCCTTTGCCAGGCCTGACCTTCCTTTTTAATACTTATGTCACCCCTAAGGTAGGTACTAAATATGGTATTTAAATATGGCTGTGTGGTGTTCTAAAAGTAGGAAATGTTTTACATGTCCTAGTAGTGAAAAATCTTCAACGCCGTTTTTTACTGTGGCAAGGCTGGATGTCCCAAATAAAAGCAATGGTTTACATTATAACACATTATAATGGCTAACTTCAGCTTGGTAATTGTTATAATCATGACCCAAGGAATCAAGTTAGTTGGAATTCATAATCCAATCCAATCTGGGAAAATAAAAAAAATATTGTTAAAAGCTTCTTTTAGAAGGCTTGTATTTTCCTGCTTCAAAGCACCTAGTAGCTGCTTTAGACATAAACCCCAACTATCACCCGGCGGCCTGCTGGGAGGTGCAGATTGCTCTCATGAAAGGAAATGAATGAACCTTGGCTGAGATGAGGTGTACCATAGTCCAAGTGGCCAGAGTGGCATCAGTCCCAGTGGAGGGAAAACCTGTCCCAGAACTGGTTTTGTAGGGGGAGCTCTTCACGTCCCTAGACACATATCATGGGTGTGCCCAGCGCTATGACTAAGGGAAGAAAGTTTCTGCCATGTTTGAAATTAGCAGAGCAAGTGCCTGTGGAACTGTTCAGGGCCAAGCCCCCATGAAATGATATCTAACTGGGTAGGGTTGTTCCTGATAACTTTTCCCTTATTTTTCATGGTGTCACCTGCACCCACACGGTAGTGCCCCTGAATACATTCTTCAGAACATTGCTGGACGTGAGGAAGACAGAATAAGCAATGCACCTGTTGGACGCCTTTAGGACTTATGAAATAGGACTACACCTGCTGTAATCTGTGGAGAGAAACCCCAGGGGGTGGACCTTCTCCCACCTGAGTGGACACATGAGTGGACAGTACCAAGAGCTAGACCAGAACTCACTCAAACTCAGGACAGGTGAGTGGGTACCAAGGTCTAGTTGGCTAGTCTCCTGTTAAAATGCAGGGACACAAAAGCTTCAAACAGCCCAACTCCATGAAGAGCCCAGTTGACCAGTTCTAACTGGACTTGCCATGGACTCATCTGGTGGCTTCCTCTGGAACGAATCCTGATCCTAAGGCATTGGGTCCTTTGGATAGTGTAAGAGTGTAGTTTTTCTGCCTAACCGGAAACTCTGAGACACAGAAATGTTTTCAAGAATTTCTGCGCAAAGAAACAGGGGCTTTCCCCCAACTGCTGCTGAGCTGCAGTGCCCACTACACACTGCTGGTCACATTCAACATGCTAGTTTGCCCCACTGACAGGATCCTGACTTTATAGGAAGGTTCTACATCTAAAAGCAGAAATATTCACAGGGAGAATGAGCCAAAAGTATCTGGCTTGTGAGGGACCTTCCTTGGGCAAAGTTCGCTCATTTGGAGCTTTCCTGCCAAAAGTAAACAGTTACACTGGGACATTGTCTGATCCCATGTGGAACCCATCTGACCAAATGATGCTGCGTTGCTCCACTGAGGATTCTCAACTTCCATTCCAGAACATAAAGTTTTCCACTGCACCGAACTTGGGGCCTGATTTAGATTTCAGCAGACACGTTATTCTGTCAAAGCGGTGATAGAAATCCAATCCGCAGAAACATAAATCCCGTAGAAAATAATGGGATTTTTTTTTTGGCAGATGGGCTATCCAGCATGCTGTAACCTGTCAGCTGAAATCTAAATCAGGTCCTTGGTCTCTGTCCCTAACCCGCTCCCCATTTCGGTTGACCTTAAATTTTGAATGTGACGCACTCTAGCACTACCAAGTACCTGCCGTTGGCGACTTGTGCTTTTTGGTACAAAAAACATTCACAATTTTGAAACATGATATCTCTGTTACCCCATGTCGGAATTTTGGTATTTTGGTGTCTATTTGACAATAAAAATGTATACTATTGTTGGAAATTGGAGTCGGATTTTATTGTATTGCATTCTATGTTTTAACCGTCTTGAGACTGATAAAAACATTCCTCCTAAATTAGGCCAGGCTGATCTGTGCTACAGCTACCAAGGATTGAGCTCAGGTTTAAATTATTGAGATGTAACAGGACCTAGAATGGAATAGTGACATTATTACTTGCAGAAGACTACAATCCACTTCAGCTAAAAACATACTTTCACACATATGTGAAATGTTTAAATGGCTGCAACCGTATTGTGGCTGTAAACTCATGAAAGGATACTGACTCCTAAGTTGGGATAGTAACTGATTTTCGAAAGGGTGGTTGTTCTCTTTGGACTCATTCCTCTTTGTGAGTGGTGTAGCAAAGGCCCTCACAGCCCCTGCAGTGTGGGGGGCCCCCGTGTTCCTGGCCCAAGAGCTACTGAGTGAGTTCCTAGGGGGGCCCGCCATGCACTTTTTGAGGGACATCCCCTCAAGTTTCATTATTCCACTCCCCTTTGTGAAAGTTGAGAGGCAACACTGCCAACTCTCAAAGAAACTTTAAAAAGGCCATAGCAGACATGGTGGCCTGCAGACCTTGCATGCCACAATGTGTGTGATAGGCACCAACAGGAGTAGGCCTAGATTTGATACCTACCTCATGAGTTGATGAGGTAGGTCTGATTGCGGCCCACTCCAATTTTGAGAAACTGAACATAGGTCAATTCGCAAAATCCCACAATGGTGGCAAAAATTACTGCTGGCAAATTGCGACCAGTTTTTGCATTGATGTATTTGAACATCTGGTCCTATAGCTTTAAGTACAGATTCTTTTGAAGCAGTGAACTCTGTTCAATAAGCCAAATCGAGATAGTACATTCATTTAGTTTAAGCAGAGTCAGGCTAGATGATTTTTCCAGAAAATCTAGATCACCGACACTCAAGTAGAAAATTAGACAGTTTTGCAGAATGGATGCATTGCACCATTCTGTAACCCTTTGCGCTACATTATGCCTCCACCAGGTGTAATGTATGCAAAGGGGGCGTTCCCCAGTTAGGGGAGCCGGAAAAATAGCGTAAGGAAATCTGTGAGATTTCCGTGCGCCATTCTTTACGGCACTTTTAACACCTGCTCAAGAGCAGACTTTAAAAGGAGGTTTCCATGCTTTAGAATGGGCCACTATGTACTCTGCAGGAGTAGCGCCAATATTTGGCGCTACTCCTGCAGAGTACATCAGCAGCATCATGAGAAATTATGCTATTTCCCCCTACCGTGCGCCATAGTGAGCCGTATTTTAAATATGGCGCACACATGGTGGCGGAAGGGGATGCTAGGGGGCGCACGGAAAGTGGCGCTGCACTCGGTGCAGTGCCATTTTCCATAAATCTGCCCCTTGGTGTTTTGACTTTACCTTTGCACTTTTTGCTCAATGGTGCCTTTAAAGCCAGGCTCATTATGATTAAGTAGAATAACAGATGTGAACATTCGCATTCATATTAGGATGCATTACATCTAAAGTGCTTATTAACCAATCGCGCCTTTCCAATTAATTTCTATAATGCTTTGACTCTGAAACGCTAACCCTGCTGTTGCCGCTCGGCAAGATTTGTGACTTCGTCGAAAAACTCAAAGATATTCACGATGAATATAAAACATTTGACAGACCATTTACGGATATATCAGCTTGCCTGCCCTAGGTGGCACATCGGATTCCCATTAAATATTTTACAGTCTACGCCTTTTGACGTTTATGGTACAGAAGATTTGGATCTAAAAGGATGTTAAATATTAGAAAACAAGTATGTTACCACATGGTCCATGCCAAATAATTAAGATATATTTTGTTAGGAAATTACTATTCATGTGAAATGTTATCTGCTTTGTCTTTTTAACGGGGGTCATTCTGTTTTATGATCATGTACAGACATGATAACTTATTTTCATTAGTTCCTGATGTAAATTGAAAGAAAGTCGATTGGGGCAATTTTGAGGAAGGCAGGCAAAACTGTTGGATGGTAATCGTAGGACTATTCGGGGACACAATGCACAAAAGCCTTAAATCGTGTAATTGAAACATCAACGATGAAGTATATATTGCTAACTATTAAAATGGTTTACAGCAGTCCATTGTTCATGACAGTCTAGTACTTTATTGTATGCATCATTCCGGAGAAATCATTGGCGTGGTAATGATTAGAGGGGCAGTAAAAAAGGTGAAAGCTGCAAGGTGCAGTGTTTGCCATTCAGTGGGAGTCAGTGAAGTGATTTCAGGGTAGACTTCAGTGGTCATGCATTGTCAGGTTGTTTGCAAGACTTTGCTGCCTGCCATTTATTATCAGATTTTGGCCGGTGTACGCAACATTGCAGCAGTCAATTCATGCTATCGCCAAGGAGGTTTTCATTTATACTTGGAGTCAGATCAGGGCATATTGATACTCTTTCAGGGAACGGAGAGCTGCAACTTCGTGTCCTAGACAGGTATACTGATCTGGATCGCAAAGGTGAGCTTTGCATTGAGAATGACAATCATTTTTTTAGGTCTGGCATTAGCCAAGACCTTTTGATTGTACAATATAATTAAATATAGGAGCTTTAAGCTAGCCCTATTATTTTATCGGTATGTCGCAGTGTCATTCTCATTTTGCTCCCATCCTCCGCAGCATAAGGCATTGGATAATGGGTGACTGAATGTTGCTCTCTCACAAGGAGCACATCAACACACAAGCTAGTTCCCTTCAGTGCTAGTGTTTTTGTTCTTAGTTTATGTTTATAGCCTTTCTTTCCTTCCCTTTTCATTCTTGCCTTCTCTCTTCCTTTCTTTTTTCATTTTTCTGTCTTTCATACTTTCTTTTTCTTTCTTCTTTTTTCTCCTCTCCTTCTTTCTTACATTCTTTCTCTTTTATTGTTTCTTTCTTTCTTCTCTTACTTTCTTCCATTCAGTAATTCCTTCTCCCTGTTCTTTCCTCTTTCTCTATGGCTCTTTGGCACTTTCTTTCTTTCTTTTATTCTTTCTTTCTTTCCTACTTTCTTTCTTTCTTTCTTTCTTTCTTTCTTTCTTTCTTTCTTTCTTTCTTTCCTTCTTTCTTTCAGTCTCTCCTTCCTTCTCTTTCTTTCAGTTTTTTTTTTTCCCTTTTCTCTTTCTTTCCTTCTCTCTTTTATTCCATCTCTTTCTTTCTCTCATTCATTTTCTCTTTCTCTCTTGTTCCATCTTTGTTTCTTTCACTTTCTTTTCTTTTTTCTGTCCTCCTAGCAATGGGTGTTTTTTTTTAAACTTTTTGTTTTTTTACCTAAAACCTGTTTTTTTATATGCAGCAAATGATTTCTTTAGGTTGATGAGGACCCGGCATAATCCCAAACAAAAAGGTTTTGCAAAAATAAAACAAAACAAGAATTGCCAGAAGGTTGACATCCAACACCAGACCTATAGGCTTTGCCAATGCGTGTTTACATGTTTAGTGGGTAGTTGTGGCAAAATGTCTTTCTGCATGGCCATTCCTTATGTATGGTGGACTGATGCTGCATATTGTGGCATTACTGTCCATTCCCAAGTGTGTACTCTTGGACCCCTAAAACATGGTAAAATTGGCTAACTCCTACCTGGCATTTAACGTCCCATTAATGCTGTGGTGTAATCTGCAGGGAATACACCAATGGCATAGAAAAGTTAAAACTCAACTTTTGACTGCAACATGTGCCATCCACTAATCTGACAAAGGAAACATAGCTTCAAGCCTCCCTGTGTAGCCTTACTGTTGTAGTCTTTAAACCTGTAGGTGAACCTTTCAAAATAACCCTTTTTGACAATAAAGAAACCTACTTTGAAATATTAAATAAGTCACTAGTATGCCTTATAGTCCAAACATAGGGTGCCTAGTATTTAACAGTAATGCATTTATTCACAGTGACTATCTCCCAAAAGATATTTTCTCTGCTGTAGTTGCCCTATGAGAAAAATCACAATTCTGTTGTTTTTTTTTAAATGGCATGGCCACTGTTAGATTCCCCCAACCTCAACTCTCCATGAATCTCAGCATGAAGGTATTTGGTCAGACAGGTCATGTGGGATAACATTTAGCTGACAGCAAAACATGCACACAGTACCTCTTAGACTAAGATCTCACAGATAGGCAGCTACACCATGACAGTCCCAGGAGATTGTCCCCAATAAAGCACACATGGTCCGAGAGACACAGACATTCCGAAAACACCATAAAGTTAGACACTGCATGCAGTTGATAACCCAACAACACACAAAGCACACAAGGTGACCAGGCACACCTCAGGTCAGACATCTAGCGAAGAACTGATTGGCCCACATCTGTGTCCACACCAGGTCGGGCCCAAATGCAATTACTCTCTCGAATTTATGTTCATGACTCCAGGGCAGCTGTTCTCATTTTATGGTCTGGAGAAGGGTATAAAATGTCTTTCAAACAGATGTACCTCGAGAGACAGTCCTCGGACCTGATTCTGTGACTGCTGTCCTAACCATAATGTTTGATTAAGCAAACTGTTTCCTGGTCTGCTAGACACCTCTTGTCTTTTGTTTTTCAATGCAAAATATCATTCAAGCAACACTGCTATCCCTGGTGTGGGACAACCTAGCAGAATAATGAACTTTTATTAAAATCCAAGTCAGAGTTGGAGTTAGATTTTAATAAATGTTTAAGAAATGTGATATTTATAAAGTTAGGCTTTGTCTGCCTGAACCTCCAGTAGGTTAATTGCATTAGTGCTTCCCCTTTCATGATGTGCGAAAACTACTCCCGGACCAGAAACAATGACTTGGTCCTTTTGGCAGAAAGACCTGGTTGCGAGTTATGATGCTCATACCACAGAAATGGCAATTGATGAAGGTTCAAGAACTTCATTGCCTTGAAAGTGACCAGGGTGAAGCCTGTGCATTCACAGTTCAAGTGTAAATGTAGACATGAGGAAGAGAAGCCTTTGTTTCCTGAGATCTCTGTAGCCAGCTTGTCACCAGCCCAGTGGGAGTGAGAGCTAGTCCTAGAGTCAGTCTGGAGTAGCTAAAGAGGAGGAGGGGACTCATTTGCCAAAACACAATCCTGGCTAGCACCTCAAGCAACAGGGTGGAGAAGTTGTGCTATTCTCGGATTTTAGCTAGACAGACAGGATGCCCTGACAAAAATGAAAAACGCTGCCCTTGGAAACATTTTTCTCATTGACCAGGACCTATCACAACCTGCTAAATACTCCAAAAGGAGCACCTTACTGACAGCTCATCAGAAAACATCTGGACCTGAGATAGAACAGAAGAGGACTGGACCTGCGCATTTTGACCTGTGGGGAGATTGGAAGTGCTTGACCTCACTGCACCCTGGAATGAGAAGTGGAAGGCAAGGGTCAATTAGCTGACCTCCTGTGTGGCAACATGGACATACCAAGCTGGAAGAAGCCTTTTTACTGAAGTGTACAGCAACTGGACCTCAAATGGATGCTGCTAACGGCCTCTGCTGGAGTGATTCCTGGTCCTTGGTGGTGTCCTTGAGGATCTAGGAGCCTTATAAGTGACCATTTAATTAATTCAATTTTTCTTTATTTTTATAAACTGGTTGCTGTATTTTAATTATGTTTTGTTTTGACTTTTAAGTTTTGTTACTACTAAATCCTATACAAATTGTCTGTTTGCTGTATGGCATAGCAACCAGGAGTTGATCCGAAGTATAAACTAATTGACACGTTTATGGCTTATTTCTTTTGTTGAAAGTCCATCCACCCCACTTATTAATCCACTTTCTTAGGTTCCAATTATTGGATGTTTCTCTACTTCCACGCATGACACTTGGGTCTTCAGCTATCCATATTCAACTCACTTTTTGCTGCTCTCTCCGAACACTTTGTGTGTCTTTAGCTATACAACACTGACATTTTGAGTTACTTAACTCCCTTACTTTCTCTACCTTTCCCCACATACACTACAATTCACAGTTCATGTATGCACATCATTCCACTACCACACATCTAGTCACCTCTGTCCTGTGTGAGCCCTCTCATATCTAAAAAAGATTTTTATGTTTGTAATATTTATTTCCTTTTTTCATTCTATTTCTGTGTACTGACACTAAGTTAAAACCTATGTATACTATGGGGGTCATTCTGACCCCGGCGGGCTGCGGGAGCCGCCATATGGCCGCTCCGCGGTCGAAAGACCGCGGAGGCCATTCTGGCTTTCCCGCTGGGCTGGTGGGCGACCGCCAGAAGGCCGCCCGCCAGCCCAGCGGGAAACCCCTCCCCGCGAGGAAGCCGGCTCCGAATGGAGCCGGCGGAGTGGAGGATGTGCGACGGGTGCAGTGGCACCCGTCGCGAATTCCAGTGTCTGCAAAGCAGACACTGGAATTCAAAGTGGGGCCCTCTTACGGGGGCCCCTGCAGTGCCCATGCCATTGGCATGGGCACTGCAGGGGCCCCCAGGGGCCCCACGACACCCCTCACCGCCATCCTGTTCCTGGCGGTCGGAACCGCCAGGAACAGGATGGCGGTGAGGGGGTCGGAATCCCTCATGGCGGTGCAGCAAGCTGCGCCGCCATGGGGGATTCCCAGGGCAGTGGAAAACCGGCGGGAGACTGCCGGTTTTCCTGGTCTGACCGCGACCAAACCGCCACGGTCAGAATGCCCTGCGGGGCACCGCCAGCCTGTTGGCGGTGCTCCCGCATCCCCGGCCCCGGCGGTCCTTGACCGCCGGGGTCGGAATGACCCCCTATGTCTTTTACAGCCTTGAAAAAGTCACTGTGTGATGAAACACATGTCAGCTGTGCTTGAATACATACATTTTCCAAAGGCTACCACTTTACATGGCTTATGATTAATCCAACTATTGATCAAACAAAAACAATCTTTCTGGAACACAAAGAAGAGTACTGTACTATTCACCAATGGACCTCTCACATCAAGACTTTGTATTTGTGTTTGTAACCATATATGTTTTGAGTGCTGTGGTCTTATCTGTTTTTCTGTACATTGTGAGAAAATGTACATAAACTTAATCATACACCATAGCTGTAAGGCATCTGTTTATCTTTATTATGTTGCCATGTGCTCGACAAACCTCCTGAACTTTGATGATTGACCTTGTGTTCAGAGCCTTGGGCTGCAATCTGCTTATCGCTGTAATTTACTTGTTCTAACCGTAGTTCCGAGAATGTTTGTGCTTAATCAGTAACTGCCAGAACAGGTTCGTACAGGTCGTTGCCACCTCCTGCCAGCTGTATCTGTACCTTCTCCCACCACACGTGTATCCCTGAAATATTCTGAAGGCTGCAGAGGACCTTGAATACCCTAGGGGTGGAGTTTTCCTCTGACTAAGCAGTTTTGTGTGTATATAAGGTTGGGTGCCCCAGAGTGAAGGGCCAGCCTCCGTAGGATAGTCACTTGACTGTCCTGGGACTCTGTATTAGCTCGAGCTATAATCCATGTAATAAACTTCTCTTTATTCCTCCAGTTGGTGACTCTGCCTGATTTGTGTACTCTCTGCTAAACGGACCCTGAGGACTAGGGTGTCCCTCCACCGCGGGGAAGAAGACCCCGGGTGGGGATTCTATCTTTCCTGGTTCCTCAGTTGGCACCCGAACAGGGACCCGAGTCAGGCATCTAGGGGACCGACCAGGTGACGGAGGACTCACGATTGGAATTCCAAGGGAGGCGCCCCACACCAGATTCTGAGCTTCGTTCTCTGTCGTGGACCTGCGGATCTCCACTGTGTGTCTTCCAGCCGGCTCAACTTCTCCTGGCGCTGTCTGAATTCGGGTCTCTGTTTTCCGTGAACTACTGGAGTCCCCAACTGTCGGACTATAACAGAAGTGTCAGGTAAGGACGAGAGTTGAAAGATTCCTGTCTAAAAATAGGTCTGTGAGTATTGTACGGTTTCTATCGCTCTTTGCAAAGATCGACGTCAGTGGTAAGACTGACCTCAGTTGTCATTTAAGTATATAGGAAGCAAAGGGCATATTTGCCACTCATTTGGTGTATTCAAACTACTGGTGTAAGAATTTTTTTTTTTTAAATACAGGAAGAATGCCAGCGTTCAGTTGTTTTAGGAAATTGTGTTGTTGTCTTTGCAGTACGGACTCCCGCCCGGAGGAAACATGCCCTGCTCCTCCGGCCGGGACTCGGAATCATGATATATATGTTAAATATGGCATAGGTCCGATTATCTGGTCTGATATATGGAGAAAAAGAACCAAAGGTAGTTCTGATTTACAATGGCCTATTCACAGGACATTTGACAAAGATAAATTAGACTATTTACAGGAACGTTTGTTTGTGACAAAAAGTAGACCAGGGATGTTTGATTCACTACGGACTTGGCAGAAAGAAGTAGACCAAAGACGTAGGAAGGCAGAGAAAGAATTACAGAGACATAAGACCAGGACGGTGACTGAAAAGGTATATGACTCTGACGTAGCTGAACATCAACAGAAAATTTTAGAACATGACCGAAGGCTTCACTTACAAACTGATAAGTGTTACCCTTCCAGGACAGTAGTGGATAAGCCACAAGAGGAAGACCCCCTTTTAAACGATATGTTAGATAAACCCCCGTTATATACTCCACCAATATATCCTACACTGCATCCTCAACCTGCACCAGGTGACCCTATTGTGCCACCCCCAGTTGGATCTCAGGCGAGTGCTCCGCCACCCACCACCACCCCTCCTGTCACCAGACCTATAGAGGATACACCCCGCCCGACTGTACACACCCCTCGACTGGCCCCCGTTTGGCCCACCCCTGACTCCTGTTTAGACACCACACATACCCCTGTCCCATGACCCCGCGAAAGCGCACCCTGTGCGGACACTTGTTCTCTAATTCACAAGAGGAAGATGTCATTGAAGAAATGACACGGAGGTGGACGACTAATTGGAATGACTATGGGGTCAGGGACATTGTCCACACTATGAAACAATGGGATAGTTTAGTTCAGTTACATGCAGCTATCCTTATGTGCAACATTATAATACAAGAATATGAGGATGATGGTTCCTCAGCTCCAGCGGGACTGGTGGACCTCCGAAAACGCGCCTCTACTGGACTGCCATTTGGTTCTGGTCTACATGATTATGTTGTTACTCTTCTCGTATATAGGGACCGCCTGTGGACATGTATCCCTTCTATAAGGGCATCCATGTTTCCCATGAGAGAGGTTACGCCGGTTTGGAGACAGCCGGTGATGGAAAACGCTGGCCAAGTTATTACCGCAGGGCATTTTCAACAAATGTGGGTACACACCCCATGGAAAAGATCTGAAACATATACCCTAAAAGCCGCCTTACCTGACCCCCGTAAGAATCCTGCAGGATATTATAAAGAACTGCAACAAATTCTTGAATCCTGTACTATGACGTTGTCCGATATTGACATGTTAATGGCAGCAGTAGTCCCGCAGGAAGTATGGTCAAACGTACGGAGGCACGACCATGCTGAACTAGGGGGCACGTGGGACCAATTGCAAGCAGCAGAAAGGGACAGGGTTGGGGGAGCGAAACCAGACCCACTCATATTGGCTCTCCCACTGCGTATTTTGTATTTAATAAAGACCATACTTGCACCACACAGGATAAATTGGGATAAATTGGCCGCCTGTAAACAGAAAAAGGACGAGGGTGTTTCAGACTTTTATACAAGGTTTGAGGGTGTCTTTTCTGATTACAGCAGCCAAGACATGACTACTGAAGGGGGGATAAGACTCTTTGTTGACAAATTCGTGGACAATTTATTACCAGACATAAAGGGAAAATTGAAATTGTGTGAAAGTACGTGGCCAGTCTCTACTACCACTGGAATACTGACAATGGCCCAATATTATGAGAACAGGGAGATAGAAGAACAAGAAAAGAATGAGAAAAAAATGAAGGAGTTGAAAACGAAGGTGTTATTTCAGCAGGCCTACCCTCAGCCCCGTCAACAGCAGTCCAGATCAAGGTAACAAGGACCTCCCAATGACAGAAGTCAGTCCCTACGCCCTCCCCGTTCTTCCCTCTCCTACAATCAGTGCACCTATTGCAAGCAGGAGGGCCACTGGAAGAATGACTGCACCAATAAGGACAACTCCACAGGCCGCCCCATGCCCCCACCGCAACAGGACAACAGACCACGCGGTAGGTCTGGTCCTGCAGACAGACCCCGCCAGCAGGCCCCTTCACGGTCCCACAGTACTCCCACCCGAATTATTTTGATGCTTCATTCCAGCGTCAATATTTTAATGACGACTATGATGCGTATGAAGGTCAGGGGTCCTCCTTTGACTAGGACAGCCTTCGACAGAGGGGGGTGGGACCAGTTTCTATTCCTGTTAGGCAGAATGGCCCTCACGTAGAGGTACAATTAGGCGGTACTTCACATGATTTTTTGGTAGATACTGGGGCCACCAAATGTTCTGTTAAACAGGAAGAGGTCCAAGGGGTCGCTAAGTCTGGCAATATTAACGTCTCTACGGGTTTTTTCTGGTGGCTAACCCCGTCTCCCAGCCGCTGCATGTTGCTATAGGTCCTTACGCCATAGCTCCCCTCTCATTCTTACTTCGGCCTGTAGTGAGAATTTATTGGGTTTGGACCTATTAAAGAAATTGTACGCCACCATTTATTGCTCTCCGGATGGAGTTCATGTCACTTTAGGTCCAAATATTTCCCCGTCACAATTTTTGTCAAAACCACTTCCACCCGAACTTCGAGATTTGCCAGACATTTTATGGGCCACACATAAGGACGATGTTGGATGTCTGGACATACCACCGTATGTCATACGCTTGAAAGCCAATACCAAATTGCCCCGTCTTCCCCAATACAAATTATCCCAACACATTGAACAACAACTCAAAAATATTGTGACTCAGTTGATTGATTTGGGTGTCATTGAAGAAACGCGTGGTAATCATTGTAACAGTCCTGTCCTTCCTGTTCATAAAAAATTATCTGATGGCACCGCGTCTCCAGGACTCCGATTTGTTATTGATTTACCGGCGGTCAATAAGATTGTAATACACCAGTTCCCTGTTGTTCCTGACATTACGACATTATTAACAATGATACCTGCCTCCGCTACTTGGTTCTCTGTTATCGATCTTAAGAATGCATTCTTTAGCATTCCCATTCATCCAGATAGCAGACACATCTTTGGGTTTTCACTGGGTGGTCACAGTTTCCGGTTCTGTCGCGCTCCACAAGGCTATACTGAATCACCTAGCATGTTTAGCCAGGCCCTCAAGGGTCAATTAGATACCCTTGTTTTTCCTTGCTCCTCGACGCTGGTTCAATATGTGGATGACCTTTTAATGGCATCCACTTCAGAACAAAATTGTAAAACAGATACTGTAGCCTTATTGAAACATCTTGCACACCATCACCATAAGGTCTCCCTCTCCAAATTGCAATATTGTGGACAGGAGGTTATATACCTAGGACACATCCTGTCTAAGGAGGGACGTACGTTGACGGCTGAGAGAATACAAGCTATACGAGACATACCGGTTCCAAGGACACAGAGAGAGGTTAGGGCCTTTATTGGTATTACCTCCTTCTGTCATCAATGGATTCCTAATTATTCTCTTTTGAGAAAACCGTTTTTGCATCTCACCCATAAAGATTGTCCTGAAACAATTGAATGGAATGACGATTTTCAGTTTGGTTTTGATGAATTGAAAAATACACTCTGCACAGCACCTGTACTGGGTACGCCTGATTATCGTAAAGATTTTCAGTTATATGTGAGCGAGAGGAATGGATGTTCACTATCAGTGTTAACCCAAGAGCATGGCGGCAAACAACGCCCGTGTGCTTATTTTTTGGCCCTACTGGATCCAGTGGCCCGTGCACTCCCGAGCTGTCTACGGGCAGTAGCCGCTGCAGTGGTCGCAGTGCACCAGTCGGCCGGGATAGTCATGGATTCACCCCTCACCCTGTTGGTCCCACACACTGTTGACGCACTATTAAACAAAACAAAAACACAGCATCTTACTAATGCACGATTAACTACTTATGAACTGACACTTTTAGCTAGTCATATAACATTAAAAAGGTGCAACACGCTCAATCCTGCCACTTTATTGCCAATTACTGAAAAAATGGAAGATTCTTATGATGACATACATGACTGCATTCTCCGGACGGAGGATGAAACAAAAGGGAGAGTGGACTTACAGGACACTCCACTGAAAGACCCTGATGGCATATTATACGTAGATGGCTCATGCATCAAGCTACCCGATGGCACTACCTCTGCAGCCTATGCAGTTACAACAGCTACCACTGTAGTTGAAACAGCTAGAATATCACATAACTCTGCTCAGGCCGCAGAATTAATAGCTCTAACACGAGCCTGTGAGTTAAGTAAAGGACTTAATGTGAATGTTTACACGGACAGTCAGTATGCATTTGGCGTAGCACACAATTTTGGTCGCTTGTGGGCAGAACGAGGATTCCTCACCTCACATGGGACACGTATTCAACATGGGACCCCTATAACTAACCTACTTTCTGCCCTGGTATTGCCCAAAACAATGGCTATCATGAAGTGTAGTGCACACAAAAAGGTGACAGATGAAACTGGACGGGGCAACGCCCTAGCCGATCAGAAAGCAAAAGATACAGCGTATGCAAAGACAGGACACATGTATGTGGTAGATAGTACAGAGAAGGTTCGTCCCCATTAAATATTTGGGAACACGGTAGAGAGTGTCAGGAAGATACAGGATGAGGCAACTGAACAGGAGAGAAAGGAATGGGAAGAAGGGAAGTCCAAGTTAGATGAAAATACGCTGTGCTCGACAGATCTGTCACAGAGGGAAAGATGGATGTTACCCGATGCATTTGTTCTGCCAGTAGTGACTATGGCCCATGGTCCTGTACACGTTAGTGCGAAAAGCATCTGTGATTTGCTTGATCCGGTTTGGTCTAATAAAAATATCAGAAGAGTAGCTGACCAACTGGTTCAATCCTGCATAATTTGTTTACAACATATCATAGGGAAGGGTGCCTCAGTCCCCGAAGGGCATTTTTCACCACCAGCGTATCCCTTTGAAGTACTACAAATGGATTATATTGAGATGGAAAGGTGTAACAACTTGAAATATGTCCTAGTTGTGGTCTGTATGTTTAGTCAGTGGGTAGAAGCTTACCCTACTAAAGATAATACTGCCCTTCTTACCGCAAAGGTACTTCTGAAGGAGTTCTTCCCACGGTTTGGGGTCTAAAGGTGTGTCTGGTCAGATAATGGGAATCATTTTGTAGGGCAGGTGATGAAAAGGGAGTGTGAAGGGTTGGGCCTCCGCCAGAAGTTTCATGCAGCTAACCACCCCCAGTCAGCAGGACTAGTTGAAAAGTATAATGGCACACTTAAATTGAAGATGTCAAAGATATACGCAGAACGCGGTATACGGTGACCGGACGCGTTGCCCCTGGCTTTAATGTCTGTCAGGATGACGCCTCACTCTAGATCAGGGTTGTCACCCCATGAGATAGTGATGGGAAGGCCAGCAAATGTCTGGGGGTCCCTCGACCTCACAAGTACTCAGAACTAGAACATCCTGTTTTGATGGACTATTTAAATGAACTCACTAATTCTTTGCGTTCTATTCACCAACAGGTGCCTGAAGCACTCCCATCTGTATCCACTGATCCAGGTCACAAGATACTACCTGGCGACTGGGTTCTCACAAAGAATTTCCAGCGGAAAAAGAGTCTCGAACCTCGATGGAAAGGTCCGCGACATGTCCTTCTTGCTACTCGAACAGCAGTTAAAGTCGAGGGAGTTAAGAATTGGATACATGCATCCCACTGTAAGAAAGTACCCCTACTCGTACCCTCTGATGAAATAAAAAGTGGTGACCACCCGACGACTGAGGACCAGGACTGAACTGCTAGTGGGACAAGCAATAAAGAGAAATGGGTGTTATACAAGAAGACAAGAGGAAAAAGAAGAAAATAAGTAATTAAAAAAGACTATTAGGCCCACGTATCGCCTGTCTCACCATAACAATACTATTTTTGGTACTTCTGTCCTGCATTGGGTGGGTAATACATGATTCTGATTCAGAGGTCTCACCAACTACGCCACCGCCTTCAGAACACAGCCATGTTTCCTTACCACCCCATGAGGAAGGACGACGTAAGGAATATGAAAACAATACCTTCATATCTATGTTACAACAACATCAGCTGGCTGTAAATAGAACAAATTGTTGGATATGTGGCTTGCTACCGAGTTCCGTGCAAAGAAGGTTGCCATATATTTCATTCCCTTTTTCTTTTGATGGCTCCTGCAGCGCCTAGTATGAACTATCAGCCATTTGGGCTACCTCAATGGATGCTACTAATTCCGGACTATTGGTCACCCACCTATACCGGTTATGCTGGCCCACTGGAACGAGAGTTTATGGAACAAAGGAAGAAAAGTCAGAATATGCTGACCAATGAAATAGGTCTACTGACATATATTTTTTATCCTTTAATACAACACCCCGGATTGGCCTAAGATTTTTTGTAACACAGGTCAAGGCTCCACTTTGTTTTCAGAAAAGTGGTAATAGAAGTGTAGGTGCCAGTAACTGTAATGCTACTGTAATATTGAATGGAACTGATTGGCCTACCATGATACCATCACGAAACTCGTATTTTGTTTGTGGTAATAATGCCTACACCTCCTTGGTACCCACCTGGACTGGCACGTGGTACATTGCTTGGTTATTACCACCAACTTACACAGCTGGCCCTCAACACCACAGGACTCGGAGAGGGGTAATATCTGCAGAAGATACCTCAGCACAAGAAGCATTGGACTACTTTAAAGGAGTCCTTCCATTTTGGGGCCCTATGATGAACAGTAGGGATATCAGACATCTCACACGAGTCGTGGAAGCAACAATAAATGAAACAGCAGGAGCTCTGAGTAACATCACTGCAGAGCTCGCTTCTGACCGCCTTGTTACTCTTCAAAACAGAATGGTTCTAGACCGTGGTGGAGTTTGTACTTTGATCGGATCAAGCTGCTGCGTTTATATACCAGACAATGCCCCTTCAGTGTATAAAGCTATTCAAAGGTTGCATATGATGCTTCCACAATACACCAAGACGAAGGAACATGGTCCTTGACCGACTGGTTTTGGGGTTTGATTTCCCAATGGGGCTGGAAGATACTAATATTCCTTTTTGTGCTCGCTGCTGTATTCCTCACCTGTTGTCTTTGTGTACAGTGCCTACCTGCTTTGTGCGGTTGCTGTATGGCATCCCTTGCCCCCTGGCCTGTTCGCCCTCCTCAACACACGGCTATGCTGTCCCTTGAGCAGGAGATAAAAAACCTTATGTCCATTAACATAGACACTGAATGACGTTCAAGCTTGCCTCACAATGGCAAAAGGAGGGATTGAGAAAATGTACATAAACCTAATCATACACCATAGCTGTAAGGCATCTGTTTATCTTTATTATGTTGCCATGTGCTCGACAAACCTCCTGAACTTTGATGATTGACCTTGTGTTCACAGCCTTGGGCTGCAATCTGCTTATCGCTGTAATTTGCTTGTTCTAACCGTAGTTCCGAGAATGTTTGTGCTTAATCAGTAACTGCCAGAACAGGTTCGTACAGGTCGTTGCCACATCCTGCCAGCTGCATCTGCACCTTCTCCCACCACACGTGTATCCCTGAAATATTCTGAAGGCCGCAGAGGACCTTGAATACGCTAGGGGTGGAGTTGTCCTCTGACTAAGCAGTTTTGTGTGTATATGAGGTTGGGTGCCCCAGAGTGAAGGGGCAGCCTCCATAGGATAGTCACTTGACTGTCCTGGGACTCTATATTAGCTCGAGCTATAATCCATGTAATAAACTTCTCTTTATTCCTCCAGTTGGTGACTCAGCCTGATTTGTGTACTCTCTGCTAAACGGACCCTGAGGACTAGGGTGTCCCTCCACCGCTTGGAAGGAGACCCCGGGTGGGGATTCTATCTTTCCTGGTTTCTCAATTGTGTATACCTGTATACATTAAATCATTTGCCTTAGAGTAGTAGGGCATCTGACCACTTGCACCACTTTGAGTAAATGTACTTACATATCAGATTGGACACCACAAGAAGGTGCAGTTTCTGCCATTACTACCTTTAGACAGTTGTATACATGTGCTATGGTTACTCAGGGTGGAGTTACATAAAAACTCTGCAAGATTTTGTAGAGTTCAGCCAATGGGCAAAAATATGCATGTCATTCTGCAATTTAGCACCAATAGCGCATGCAGTGTTAAATCCAGCTCAACCTGAACAATCCAGTGCAAAAGAGACCTTTGCGTTGAGTTCACTGCCACTTGAGTTGAAAATGTGCCTGAGTGCCAGCAAACCTACTTGAGAAGCAGCCCTTTGACAGTGACCACTTGTGACCACATAGGACTACCTGCAGTGCTTGCAGTAGAAAAGGATGCCAGGGGATGTCAAATCTGAGGGAAACAATTCTGCCACTGGTAATTCGCAGAATTTGACCGGAAATCTGTGTCACAGGAGTAAGACTGAGTCATCAAATTCTTCAAATTTGGGGTAGATAATTGTTTTTGAAGAGTGATGAGATGATGAGATGATGGAGTGTTTGAATGATTTGAGTGGGACAAAAAGCCTCATTTGTCAAGGTTTGTTGATGGAGTGTTTGAATGACTTGTGTGGGACAAAAGGCCTCTTTTGTCAAGATTACCCCCCACTTCTTATCTGGTATTTGATGTTGTCTCCCTGGGCCAGACGTCTTTCCATAAAACTGTTGTGATGCAGAATTGGCAACATCTTTAGCTACACACTATAATTCCCTTGTAAATGGTACTTAGGTACCTAGGGCAAGGGGTACTAAGGGTAGGCCCCTGACGGCAGCAGCACAAATTGTGCCACCCTCTAGGGCCATGCATCCACATGCACCCAGCTCTGCCATTGCAGGCTAAGTGTCCTTGTGCAATCCTAAAATGTAAACTCCACATGGCCTGTGTGCCCTGTCTCTGTGCCCTGTCCACTATATACTGCATGCAATATAGGTCCATCACACCTCTGGCAGGCCTTCTAGCCCTGAGGCAGGGTGTACTATACTGTATGTGTGGGCACAGATGTATGAGCAATATGACCCTACTATTTCCTTGCTAAACCTGGGACATAGTAAGTGAACAGAGCAGCCGTTTTAATACATGTGCTGGACACTATTCAGTATGAATTTCACAGCTACATGATGGCTACTCTTAACCCTGGATTTATTGAAAAAGGTTCCCATGGGCCACGTTAGAGGTGACCCTTGCAAAGCTATCATACCCTGATTCTGGAGATTCAGAACAAAGCCATTCCTGGGCAGAGGTGCTATCACACCTCCCTCCAGGAATGTGCACTGCCTTCCTAGTGACCCTCAAAGGGCTTACAACACTTGAAACTCGACCCTTAAGCCTGCTGCTAGCAGCAGATGTCTGCCCCATTGCAACCCCCACTTCTGGAAAAGACACAAAGGACAGGTAGAGTGGTCAGCCACAGCTTGCACCAGCCCTAAAATGTTGCATTCAATGTGATCCCTCCATTTCATTCCCCCCATCTTGCATGAAAGGAAAATTCCCAATCAGGTGTAGGGAAGTGACCTCTGTCCCCAGGGAGTGGTCATTCAGTGGGTGTAGCCACCCTAATGTAGATGACCCATTGGTCACTAGCAGGTAGTCCCCCAAATGCTCACTAAATACAGAATTTAGTGGGAATCCCTATACTGGAGAATCAGATTCCAAGGCTAAAGGAAGACCAGCAACAAAGGAGATCCACGGCTCAAGAACTGAAGTCCCGCTGCACCAAGAACAAGGCGCCAAACCCTGCATGCTTCACCCAGGACTTGACAATCACCACTGAGGGGTTGCCTGGACACTGAACAGCCTCTAGAAACCTCCAGAGGACTTTCACACTTCTGAAAATTACCAAAGATCTCCCTCCAGAGTGAAGGCATCACTCACCTTGAACAAAGACCAGAAGACCAGTGAAGTCCAGTTCAGTGACTGGCTGCTAACCATTGAACTGGATGCTGCTTCAGACCAATCTTCCCCATGAAAGGCTATGAGGACAAACCCTGTGAGTGTGCTAAGTTTGGTGGCACTGCGACTTCCAGTGGCCAAATGTTGCAATATGGTGCAGCCCCTGGTAATGGTCACTCCACGTTCGAAGGACAGCCCACCTGGACCTGAAAAAGGACCAGGAGAAAGACCCAATTGGGGGACTTCAGAAAACACCAGGGCCTCCCACAAGAGTGCCCCTGTTGACCTGCAAGCGATCCTCAACGCAACCTACCCCCTGCTTCCAAGGACACCTTTCCGCACAGCTCCTGGCTCACAGATTCGCTCTGCACTCGGCCGCCGTGTGCTTTGCACCAAAGATCCAGCTTCGCCCTAAGTGTCACAAATACCTTGCGACCTAGACATTTGTAGGAGACCCTCCAGAGACACCTTGAAGTCCACATGTGCAGTTAATTTCCCTACAGTGGCTCCTGCCAGAAACAAAAGGCACCAAACTTCTCCAGCTGGTCCATATGGCCCACCAACAACCTCGACATACCTACAAAAGGAGACATTGGTAAACACATTGCCTGATTTTATATGCACTTTTAAAGTATTTCTCCATTGATTTCTATGGTGTCTAATTATGCACAGAATTGAGATCCTGATTACGACCTTGGTAGATGGGCTACTCTGTCACAAACGTTATGGATATTCCGTCCGCTGTATTACAAGTTCCATTATATCCTATGAAACTTGTAAAATGGCGGGTGGAATATCTGTCACGTTTGTGACAGAGTATCCCATCCCCCAAGGTCGTAATCAGGCCCTAAGACATTTTATAATCTTTGAAAATTCATAACTTAAAAAGTACTTACCTTTTTTTTATGATCTTGGTCCTAAAAATGTTTTAAAACTCTGCAAATTGGTCTAGAGTTATTCTTTTGAGTGTGTAACTTGCTTTATTGATATTGTGAGTAGAACAACTGCATGCTTTGCACTTCTTCAAGATTAGCCTAACTGCTCAACCAAGTTGCCATATAAATTAGAGCATTAGGTGGTTTAGTTTTTACCTTCGTAAACTAATGTGTGGTTGCCTGGACCCTCTACAGAGTGTGCCTGGTTTTGCACTTTACATAGAGGGCCAGCCTCCTACAAAGAGACAACTCGAAGGTGGTAGCATACATTTACATAGCATTTAGGTCCCCACGGAAATTTCGGGGGAATTCTTTCATGCACCTCTCCCAGCACAGCTCCACAAGTAGGGATGAAATAATTCCTTTATAGCCTTCTATGGTAAGCTGTTTTAGTTTTTCTGTTTTCTGAATAATCAATTTAGGGCATTTATTCAGATGTGTCTTGCTTATATTTGGCAGAGGAGCACCGGTTTATTTTTGCATCACAATATGTAACATTATTTAGACGTTGTTACTGCTCAGTTCAACATTGATTTAAAAGATTGTTATAATAAATGCTGCTTCATTTATCACACACAAACTGGCTGTGTATCTAGCTTGCAGTGATATGGGTGAAAACCTGATATCTTCCTCCAGGAAGCCTGTGAGCAGACCTTTTCCCCCAAACGTTCTTTTCTTGTTGAGGACCAATAACTCTGTTTGATTATACGTACGTCACATAGCTACCCCTTGATGCACCAAACAAGACATTTTGGCCAGGAGCACTCGGCCAAGATACGTAACCATCTGATTTTGGTTGTACCCAAAGATTAAAACACGATTTTTCCGCCTTCTTACCTCTGTTTATTGTTTAATATATTTGTGCATCATAAGATGATTGTTAAATATGAGGTGAAAGAAATAGTTAAATGTTTGCAGGTAATATGAGCACAGACTTCGATATGGGTGTTTACATTTCACTTAACTTGCAGTACCATGCCTCTAAAGGAGGTCAAAGGCATATGTGCATCCTGAACTAGAGGTTTGCCAACTCCGATGATGAGCATGTCAAGCACAGAGATGGTCACGCTTTGAGCAGTAATTTGACAATTTGACTGTCATTTCAGTTTCACACTTGTGCTCTTTGTCACTCTTAAGTTTATTCAATACGGTTACTGCATGCGTTTCGCAGATTAATGAAGAATGCCAAATGTTTTACTCGTAATAAATTATTTCAGTTGTATATATATATATATATATATATATATATATATATATATATATGGCTTCCAAAGAATTGACCTAGTCTGAGGCATCCTTGTATGAGTCACACTGCAATCTTGTAAATTCTGAACTAGAAAGTTAACAAATGTTTCCCTCTTCAGTGATTGGTTCCAGTAATTATCTTTTCCACGATATATTTAGCTCTCGTAGATCTCTATTTACTTCGAGTACTTATCTTTCAATGACTTTACCAGCACTACACAATAAGCTGTTCTTTCACTGAGCAGTCTTCAAGTCGATTACTCACCAACGAAAACAATTCTTGATTCAAGTCGGACCACACACCAATACATATAAGAAGGAAAGGAAGAAATAAGAGAAAAGAAAGAAACAGAAAATGAAAGAAAGACAGTACGAAAGAAAGGGAAAGAAAGAGAGAAGGAAAGAAAGAGGGAACGAGGAAAAGAGAAGAAAGGAACAGTGAAGGAAAGAGTTTATTTCGCCGTGGGTGAAACTTTATGCTATAAAGTGTCTGTTTGGTCTTTGCTAACAATAGGTTAAGTTTTTGCTTCGGAAAACAATCTTTAATTGTTATACTCAGATAGCAACACCCCAAATCCTAATGATACCAAACTCACGTCTACATATCCCTGACTGAAGTTGCAACATATATTTGTTTTTATCTTTTTATTTCTTAATAGGCTTCACATAAAAGAACTAAAAAAGTTGACAGGCTGCTTTAAAAAAAGAATTTTCTGTTGGGTTGATGCACAGGTTACGGTTTTGTTATATGATAGCGAAAGCAGACAGTGTACCTTTCGAGAACAGTTAATACAGAACATAAAGAAATTTGCTCATAACTCATTATTCATTCACTTACTACAACATTGACACAATTCTGGAGAAGGATTGGGCAGTTTGGAAGTGCAAGCATCAGAAAGTTTTTTTAATGGGATTGAGTTTGATGTGGTCATTAGTCATCATGCCTGGATTTGTGTGGACATTTGAGCAAGGGCGAGGATGTCATTAGGTGAAGATATTTTCGTTGCTTGCTTCAGCTTAGAGGTGGAATTAGATTTTTTAGCCTGACAAGTGATAAGACAAGTGGCAAAAGTATACTTTTAAGAACACATGATGTAGGATAAAACCATAAGGGACCACTTGCTGGAGAATTTGTTCAAGAAAGTTTTTTTTAATGCAATTAATTTATCTTTCTATTCAATGCAGGAGGAACATCCGTCATGCACAATGAAGGTTGCCTCCATCAGCTCTCTACAATGGAGCGCTTACCTATCAGACACCGCTAACATCTTCTATGGGAGTAGACTACTGGTGTTACCTGCATATAGTTGAAAAAAGCTTCATCCTTTTTTTTTAAATGGGCGTCTCCATGATGCAACCTGCCCCAGACCAGACTGATTCATATAGTACATCACTCTCCAAGATAAAGTGATTCCGCAGTTTCACCGCATAGCTTTCTTACTTTTTCAGCAGATGGATAGAGAGCAGTTTGACCTTGGGTGAAAATCATCATACCTTCACTGTCAGTGCCTGTTCTTTTAAGCCTGATGAGACTTAACTTAGGCAGACTCCTAAATTGAGTGATCAATTGAATATGTCAGTTCAGTATTGTTTCACCAAAAGCCTAAAGACTTTCAGTGTAGTAGTCCTTATGTGCTCTGAGAAGTTAGATTATAGTCTTGTTTTACTAATTGCACCCCCAGACTTAATTCTGATTGGCGTATTCGAACATTGAAAAACTTGTGTTTGTTTTTACTATTTGTTTATATTTACATTGCGCTTCAGGTAGTTTGGTAAGAAAGATATAAATATTCTTCAGTTCCTCTTCAAAGAACTAAGTGAATTTCATACAGCTCCTTGGGTTTTTTAGTTAGAAATTTAGCGCTGAATTAGATCTTGGCATTCTCACTGCAAAGCTGTGCAGGTGGCAGACCCGAGAAGACCACCAGCCAGTCTTCCACCTGACGTATTTAGATGTATTACAGCTGAGCTTAGATCGCCATAATGAAGTCCACTCTGTCCCACAAGCTGCATCCCGCACCCAATGTAGCAGGCTTCAGTGCTGATGAGCATGCCCTTCATTGTTATCTTGATGGTAGGATCCCTCAGAGCCTATTTAGATCACACAGTCATGCTGGCAGTGAACCAATGACAACAGGAGTCTTTTCAGTTCAATAATACGGCTGTGGCCATTGGTTGGATGCAAGTAGCCCACACCTTTTGTATATTGGACAATTGTGAACACCTGCAAAACACACTTTAAAACACACTCCATTCTATACATAATCATTTGCCATTACACAGCAGAACACCATACAGCCAGTACAATTTTCAACACAGGAAACAGAGTATTTTTTTTCCTGTGTTCCTCTCCCTCTGTATGTTTTGTTAATTTTACTTGCTATTACTATTCTTCACTTTTTATTGGCACTATGTTTTTCCTAAAAAATATTCAGAATTGCAAGGAGAAGAAATCCATGTTTAACAGAGAGAGAGTTGTGTGTCATGGTGGATTAAATCATTAGGGTAGAGCCACAATTGTTTTTGAGCACAAGTCCAAAATACAACAATATCTCAGAAAAGGTAAATGTGAGCCTCAATAGTTGACAGAGTGAATGCTGTAACTAACAACCTGTGCACACAGGAGAAGGGTAGCAAGAGGCAGAATGACCTGCTGGGGACAGTCGGTTCCCTGGCCTCCAAGTGTCACCTGGAGGCCCAGAGGACTGGTGGTGGCTCTCCCAGAACCCCATTACAAGCCCCAGGAACAAGTGGACCATCAGCTGTCAGCCAAGACACCTCCACTCCAGCCCAGAAACAGGCCTTCGGTAAAGACTCCACTCCTGCAAGTCCGGATGATCAGGAGCATCCTGGTCCATCTGGTCTGTTTGCCCAGCCAGCACCAGTGAGTCACACCTGACCCACACTGACACCTCCCACCCCAGCTCAAACATCATCACAGCAGCAGGACACCTCCCCTTCCTGTGTCCCAAGGAACACAACACCTAACTTGTGCACCCCAGTCTTGGCAGATGTTGTTCCATTAGCCAGTCAGCCTCAAGTTCTGCCAAGACCCAGTGGGATGTGGCACCCTGTTCCAAGGTCACAGGGCAGTGGGGTAGGGGTAGTGGGAGGATGTCATGTTGGAAATAAATCAGCATAATAAAAATATGAGCTCCTTGACTTGGGTGCTATTTAACATTTATGATCTCATAAGCAGGATTTCCCAGTGCCATCTGCTCCTGTCTGTTGTCCTTCTACCTCTGAGCCAACAACACCACTGCTAGAAACAGACAAGGAGGCCCTTCCACCTGAGGACCCTGCTCCCCCACCCCAGTCCCTGCACTCCACTCCCTCTCTTCCCCAGAGAAGGCAGTTGTCCGGCTACCAGGAGAGGAAGGCAAGACCTCCACCACCACCTCCAAGAGACGCCATACCTAATTTCATCCTGTGTGTGTCTAGCATTCATTCTGTGGTCTATTTCATGGACACATTTACCTTTTTGTGAGAACAGTTGTATTTTGGACATTGGACTACAAATAATTTTGCCTTTACTACTATACTTTCATCCACCATAACAGACTTTTTGTTGCTTTTTTAACATTTGTTTGCACACTTTAAATTTGCTTGGTGTAATGGGATTAAACACTATAGACAGAAAACTATAACACTGTTTATGTTTCTATTGTGGCATTCGATCTTACATCTCTGTTTTCATCATGGTTTTGTCAAAATGTGATGACCCAACTGTGTATAATGTAAAAGAGAAACTAACTAAAGGTAATGTGATCCCCACTTCATTCAGGCAAAACAAACTTCCAATTTAATGTTGTCATACAGATGTGGGAAACTCCTCATTGCAAACTTCTGAACAGATGTCCCCAAAGCATAAGGTGCCGCAATGGTATTTTCACTTCAGAGGTGGACACTCTCTGACCTTGACACCATGGAGGAAAGGGAATATCACATGGGAGCAAATTGAGCAGACAAACTATCATGGATACATGCCCTCAGCTGGAGCTATACATACTGCCCTCACAATATGAATCTTACACAGATAACACCAATAGTCAACATCATGGCAGTATAAACATTTGGCGCCACATGACCATTACAGGACACTGTCAATGTATCTGTTTCAATTGCACAACCAACATTCAGTGTGCAGCAAAACAAGGGGTGTGCACTATGAGGAGACACATCAACAGCCACCTCCACCAAACACAAATTGAAGATTTAGCCAATGTGAAGGGAGAACAGAATGCTAGGGCTTGGCATGCACATCAGGTTAGGGCAAGTAAAGTGGCACACATTGCCTGGATGGCACGATCACACTGAACACAGGTCTGATACAATCTCCTGAACTTCCATTCTATCATCTCAAGTGTGTGTCTGTCCCAGGATCAACACATGTTCACTTCATACTTCCAGACAGCAACATATCATTGTAAATGTCCAAAATAAGATGACATGGTGAAGGACCCTTAAACAAAAAACAAAATATTAATAATTTAAAACATACATTTTGACTTATATGACAAGTAAGGAGGAGACGCATACTTAGCACAAGCAAAGTTACACAATGCCAACTGACACAGTAGTCAATGTAGGGAAACTCTGATCCACTAACATCTTTGCTTTGGACTTTCCTGCACTGACCCTTCCAACCAAAATACTACTGCGGACTTATGTGTTCCCTATGTCACAAGTTGTTCAGACATTGCCTTCACCACGGAAGAGCTGAAGTCCCTTGCCAGGGAGGTCCTGTCCATGGACAGCCAGCTCTTTGGGAGCCCAGAATAAGAGGTACATGTCTGATTGGGAAATGTCTGACTGAGTAACTTCTGCCTTTTTGACCCACAGGCTATTTTGTCACTTTTTGTTAGGGGGGAAGTGTTGTAATTGGAGTTGCCACTGTCTGAAATGTCTGTGTAGGGGAGTGGTGAGTCACATAATAAATGAGAAGCTGTAACATGTGCCCATGTAGAGCACAAATCTAGTTTCAACAGGCAAACTGCAGGCCGCTGACTACCAGTGGCCAGTAGACAGTGTACCAGTAGTATGAGTGACAACCTACAGCCACTGTTAAAATGAGAGTGATGTGTTACTTAAGATAAATTGAGGGTCTGGAGTTGTATGATGGTGTCCTGTCAAGCGGGATTCCAGCCAATATAGTGTAACAGGCTATTCTGTATGCTTTCCATATGTTGTGCATCCAAATATAAATAAACTTATTCACTGTGCCCCAAGTTCAGATGACAATGGTTCACATTCATCCATCTCATGCTCATACATCGCCCAAATCCCTACTCTCACTGACACAAAGTTGTCCTTCTATACTGCACTCAGTCCCTGTGTGCAATGCAGAACACAGGTTCTGATGTGTTGCTGAGCCTTGAGCCTTTAGTAGCTTACAATGATTGTGAGTAATCAGGGGAGGCTCTCACAACAGGACAGGTTTTATAGCCCTGGCCTTGATGATGTTGTAGGCCTGATATGGTAACATGAGAAGCTAGAAAGTGTTGAGGGTGCCCAAAAGATTCCTGTAACATAGCATTTCCAAGCTAGCTCTAAATTGTATTATAGAAAATTGAGTTATTGTTTGGTGAATGCATGTATGCAATGCCAAAATATTATTTCACAGCAGTACTGCCAAACAAAATCACTCTCAATTTATTTGCTTGTTTTTTTCTGTCATGCATACAGGTCAATGTCCATCAGAAGTGGGATATATGGAAGGGCATCAGAAAGAAGGTGAGTACCTTGGGGGGTCCACAAGAAGCACTGCCTGCACTGTCGGAAGAGGTGGTCAGGAGTCCTCCTAGCAATCCAGGTAGGTGGGCCACACCCTGACCCCCTATTGGCCTACATCCTTGCTGTGTCTTACCCAGATCTTGATGAGCACTTGAGGGCCCAACAGCAGCATCAAGGGGGTAAGTCATTGTTTGTAGATATTGTTGTGGGTTAACCTGCTTGCTTTCCAGTTATGTTGTATATCAACTTTGAGGTTAACACAAAAGCAAAGCCCATTCAAATTTCTTGAGGTGAAAGTTGAGCAGACGGTGTCTGATGCTGTGTGTGGTGTATTGCTTTTTTGCTGAAGGTTGCCACTAGATTCCTCCTCACAAGGCAAGTGCTGCTTTGGGCCGGCACATCGCTGCATGCAATCAAAGGGCTTTTCTGGATTTTCTCAATTACATGAGGGACAGTTGTACCAAACATGCCCCATGTTATGATTGGGTCAGGTGGAATGCTATATCACAAATGTGGGTAGTGAATGAAATCCCCTTCACTGGTAACTGGGGCAAACAGTGCAATTATGATACACTTGAGATATCAGACACGACACTGATAAATTGGTGCAAGGACAATATGAGAATGTGCATCTGCATGAAATAGACTTGAATTCTGTGTACAGTAGCATCATTCCTTATTAGACACATGTTAGCAACTAGTTTGTGCTGCAAACTTCTTGTCAGTTCATGTGGACAGCAGGAGGTTGACTTGAGTCCTTAGTCATGTATGTAAGCCAGTATTTGTCAAACAACGTGAATTTGTATACCAAACTGTATTGACTGCAACAGACAGGAATATGTCCTCATGGTGAGAGAGTTAGACATCCCTCAAACAACATTTTGGTGTCCTTACTTCAACCCAGAGGTGGAATTAATGATGGAGAGCATTGTGATACCTAAAGGCCCGTCTGCATATGCAGACTACATCACATAGATGTTGTAGTTTCCCATCTTGTGCAGTCAATTCCCAGTCAAACATCTTGCCTATTGGGAAATGTGAAACATTTATATCTTTGTACTGCTGTAATTCAGAGATGTCTCTAGGTCTATATGTTTACTTATGCTCTTGATATCCTTTGCCATGCATAGGATTACAAATGTATAAGTGGCAAAGACATACATGAAATGGAGCTGGGATGGAGGCTTACTGTGGTTTGCGCAGATGTTGTGTAATGAACATTGATGTCCAATTGTATGAGCACAGATGCCCTTAAACTGTTGTATGTGTTTTTTCAGCATCAACTGGACAAGCCAAAGGTGATAGTTGCCACGTCCTTGAGGATGAAGCAGGCCACTGGGAATTGGGTGTGGATACCACCAACACTGATGGACCCAGTGGCATGGAGGACGAGGGGGCTGGCCATGAGAGCATGAGTGATTTAACATCTTCTACATAGGCCTCCAATGAACACAGTCCCTGGTAGGGATGGACCCTTGAGCAACTGTCATATGTCCATCATCAGCTCCTACATTCCAAGCACCACCCTCATTCTTGTTCCCCCACCCCCCAGTTGGCCACATCTGCCCCCTTAAAAGGGTCAGTATCATCTTCGCTGCAAGCATATCTGATCCTGCCCTAGTGTCTCAGGCTATGTTCAGTCAGGAGGCTATGAACTTTTTATGGATAATCTTTGTAGGCCAGACTGCACTTCTGAATGACATCCAGCGGCGGGCTGGTCAGAACACCCAGATTCAGGCTTACCTGGATGGCATTCACCATGCTCTGTCTGGCCTACAGCGGTCAATCCAGGCTGTTTCTCCTCATTAGGTGCAGCCTCCCATTTACACCAACCTCGTGCCCAGACTCCCACCATTCCCAATCCCCATCCTAGCCCTATCCAAGGCACATGCAAACATTTTCACATATGCATTACAGCAGCCACATGCAGCATATCCTCACACCAACACAGCAAGGAACACAGACACACACATGGAGAGACTACACACCCCACCACCACCAGCATACACACAGACACAGCATCCACCACTACAAAGACACCCCCACACGCTATCACACATAACCTCAGTCAACACACCCACCACTACGGCAACAACCAAACACACCATTAACACACCTTCAGTCAGCGCACCCGCCACTTCAGCAAACACCCATATACACCACAGGCACACCCACATTCAGCACACCCACCGCCACACACGCATGCACCAGCATACCCACAGATACCACGCCAAGATTCACCACATCCACAACACACACATCCACACACAAACATTCTGATCCCAAACCCCCACACTCACCCACCCAACAGACAACCAGTAAGAGACACAAATCAACACATGCAGCACATACATCAGACCTTCAGGCACCCAAACCTTCAACACACATACACACAACAGACACAGCCACTTCCTTTACCTCCCAACCCAAACTCCCTCCTGGCCACGCTGCCCTTTTCCCACAGGACAGTATAATGTCTGTCATGGCCCTTATCCCTCCCACCTCCCTGAAAATCCCTCCAAAACATCTAACCACCCCAACCAGATGTCTTAGTCCCTCTTCTAAAACCCAAATTACCCATTCCACATCCCAAGTTACCTCTTCCACATCCCACACCACCCCTTCCAAAGCCAACCCACCCCAACCAAAACAAAGCCCACACCTCCTAAACCCAAACCCACCCCTCCCAAACTCAAACACCCCCACATTTAAGTACCCCCCTCCCAGTGACATCATTGAGGTACCTGCTCTCTCTGCCCCATAGTTGCCCTTTCCAGAGGAAGTTCCTTCTAGTAGTTACTGTAGGGGGCCAGAGTGGTCCTCTTTATGGCCCACATGGGTAAAGGACAATTTGTACATATATAAATATTTTAAAGAACATTTGAACCTTTTATTTCAAATTTGAGAGAAGTATCTCATGACTACATAAAAATACTTTATTTTGCAGAATACCTTTGACCTTGCCTTCTTTATGATTGTTACAAATTGTTTGCTGATGATTATATTTCTACTAATGTGTGAGCCATGCACTTCCTCTCATTTGTGAGGATGACAAACCTATGGTGTATCTTTATTTTTTTTAATGCATGCATACTTGTACATTGGTGACAGACATAATGATTTTGGTGCAGGCATTCATACTGGACACATACCAAATGTATGTGTCTTTCTGATATTGTGACTGGAGAATGCATGATCCAGGGCACATGTCAGTTTGGGGATATTTGTCATCTAATGTTTGACATCATTGCAGACACCAAGAGGACATGAGAGCTTCCTAGATCTGTGAAATGTTTGCAGTTAAGAGGTAAAATTGTTTGCACATTCCGTGTACACCCCCTTGAAATAATTTGTACTGCAATTGCTACAATGTTGTGGTGTAGAATACTTCTTATGGGGGATACTATATATATTTAGTTCTATTGGTTGGAGATATTATTCCACACAGGTGAAAAGTCAAAAGTTTTTGTGGGGTCGCTGTGCCTTATGATATGAATGTCCATTGCCATGAAGGCAGTTAGGGCCAGATGTATCAAAGTCCCGGTTTGCATTTCCTAAATAGCAATTTTTAAAAAATCGCTATTTAAGAAATGCAAAAAGGGATGTATGAAAATTGTGATTCGGTAATAGCGATTTCTTAAAAATCGCAATCTCTATTACCAAATTGCTGTAAGGGAATGGGACTCCATTTATCCCTATGGGCCTGCAGGCCCATATGTGCAAATGGTTTGCATTCCATAATTTGCTAATTCCTTTTAGGAATTTGCAAATTAGGTAATGCAAATCTCAGGGTGCTGAGGCCCTAAGGCCCCCTTTGATGCCTGCAGGAATTTACATTGCATGTCATTATACTGTTTCTGGGGCCCTTGGGTAAAGGAAGTCGAGTCCTGTGCTTTTGTACTGCACCAAGCGTCCTAAGTCAGGTTTTGATGTTTTGTCATCACAGTGGCATCAGTGGGACTGCACATCGTCATTAGTTCAGTGGTGAAAGGGACTGGAGCCCCACTGCCAGCCGCTTTTGCCTATGGTGCCATCGACTCAGGGGGTGATTCTTGGCGGTGGCAGCGGACCATGGGAGGTCTTTCACCTATGAAGCTGCTAACATCTAACTATAACGGGCAGACTGTCATAGCGACAGGTGGCTTTTCAGTCGGACCATTACCGCCAAGAACCAAATCAGGCCCAGAGTCAAGTTGTTGTAAATATTTTTCACTATTTCAGTCAGCAAAAGGAGTTTTGGCTTGATTTAATTCCGATTTAATAAAAGTCAATTAAGCCCAAAATATCATTTAAACCTTGTTCCAAGACCCCTGATCAGGTCTTCTAATGCAGATCCTGCTCAACAGTTTGGATTTTTTTTCTTTCCTCATTCATTCAATGGAGTTCCATAATGTTTTTTTTTTCAGGTTTGTGAGAGTCTGTTTTAGCCATGATTTCAAACATTGTGTCTGTGTATTGAAGTGAGAGCAAGTGTATTTCTTGGCCATTGGGGAAAGCTTAAGGAGAGCATTTTTTAGAATTCTTATTTCGGGGAGAAGTGATTGATATTTTTGAAGTCTCTAACCAATTGTTTTGATACTTTACATTGAACTACAATGAGTAAAAGGGAATTTGAAGTGATAAGACCTAGCCACTGGGACTGGAGAGTCCACCTTAAATATAAAAAGTTCAATGAAATCCAAAATGGTAGATTTTATAAATTGCATCAAACAAAGGTGAATGAGGTAGTTTTTCTTAAAAATGACTAGAGCAGGAAGGATTCTTCCACTTCTCTTTTATGTACGTTTCATTCTCCAAAGGAGGTGCTGTTATAAAAAGAAATAGGGAAGCGCTGAGTGAGGAGAGGACGGGCAGGAGCCCTTTAAACATTTTGCTGCGCTCCCGCCGTCGCGAGAAGCGCTGTGTGTCCGGAGGAGGGGCAGGAGCCCTTTAAAAACTTTATCGCGCTCCCGCCGTCGCGGGAAGCGCTGAGTGAGGAGAGGAGGGGCAGGAGCCCTTTAAACATTTTGCCGCGCTCCCGCCGTCGTAGGAAGCGCTGTGTGTCCGGAGGAGGGGCAGGAGCCCTTTAAAAACTTTATCGCGCTCCCGCCGTCGCGGGAAGCGCTGAGTGAGGAGAGGAGGGGCAGGAGCCCTTTAAACATTTTGCCGTGCTCCCGCCGTCGCGGGAAGCGCTGTGTGTCCGGAGGAGGGGCAGGAGCCCTTTAAAAACTTTATCGCGCTCCCGCCGTCACGTGAAGCGCTGAGTGAGGAGAGGAGGGGCGGGAGCCCTTTAAACATTTTGCCGCGCTCCCGCCGTCGCAGGAAACGCTGTGTGTCCGGAGGAGGGGCAGGAGCCCTTTAAAAACTTTATCGCGCTCCCGCCGCGCGGGACGCGCCCGGGCGAAACCCAGGCCAAGGGCGGGCCCGTCCTTGCCCGTCATTGCCAGGAAGAGGCAGGGCAGGGCCACCCCCCTAACATTCACCCAAAAGAAGTCTGGATCAGCTAGCCCAATTGGACAGGGCCGCCTAAAGGTACTGTGCCGGAGATTACTCTCTAAAACAAAAGAGGGTCCTCGGGGAGTGCGCCTCTGGCACTGCGGTGGAGGAGCACTAATTACTAGCTGAAGGTCTCACCCCCCTCACGCAGGGATTGACCTAGGCGGTTCACGCACAAGGTATAAGTCAGGCCTATAACTCTATAACTGCAGTAGTTTCTGGTGCGGTTAAAGGCTGTGACTGGACATTTGAATCAACTAGGGTCTGACTATAATCTGGTTCTATTTTCCTTCCCCCAGACAGGGGATTTGAGAGTGATATATCTGTTAAAGTAATTTACAGTGCCCCATCTTGGATATAGGGACTAGCCTGCTAAAATGGGAAAACGCAAGGGAGCTAATGGGGGAAGGGAAACCACCCAGGAGGCCCTCCCACCCAGGCTAATAACAAGCTACCTAACGTCTGTAATGGGTGCCATTGAGACAGAGATAGGGAGAGTAGAAGCTACCCTAGAGTCGTCTCTTGAGAAAGCAGGAAAGGCTGGGGAGGGGGGACGAATCCCGTCGGCAACACTGCGGCCGAGTAAGATTAAGGAAAGAAACCCCTGTGTAATAACTGAAATTGATTTAATTGATCTAATTACTCCTACAATACCCAGAGAGTCCACCCTCAAAAAAAAGCAGACAAATAATCCCCCCCCAAACGGCACTAACCCCCATACACCAAGGGGGACTTCCTGTAGATAGGGAAGGCTTTGGCGAGTCCTCTTCAGGAATTAAGAAGATCAAGAGCAAATGTCCATCTAAAACCCAAAAAATAAAACAAACTATAGGGAAACAACCAAAAGACAGTAAAAATCTGGATTCAACTAAAACTTATTTTTTGCAAATTGAAGACCAACTCAGAGACATTAAAAAGCTATGCTCATTAGTTCTGGAGAAAGTGGCCGTCCTCGAACAGAAGGTTGAATCTATATCAAATATAAAACCCGAACCACCGAAGGCAGAATCTCAGAACATTCATCCCATTCCTGAATATTTACCAGCTCCACCTACTCACCAACCTCAGAACTTTAGAATATCCCCTACCCAGAACCCAATCCAAAAACCCTTGAATACAGAGGCCCCACATCATTCTAAAAACCCACAATATCAGCGGGACATAAATAAACGGGAAGGCCGCCGGGGCCAGGAAACTATAAGTACTCAGGCAGCCCGCCCAAGGATACCTTTGGCATGTACCCCCTATGTTTTAATCTTGGAAAATGCCCCCATACTGGAAAGCACCCACCCCGAATCCCATATGTCTCTATTGAATAAAGTGACGCATTGGGTAGGAAAACACACGGGAGGGCGGGTTGACTTCCATAGGTACATTTTAACTGTAAGAAGGGTACCTTGGGTTGGCTCATCCACTAAAACATCACCTGGGGACTGTATTATAATACATTTTAGGACCCCCCGGACTGTTAATGTTCTGTATCACCACCTCTCATCTATGAGATCACCCGTAGGGCCTATAAGAGCCCAACTCCTGACTAAGTTTATCCATCCGTTACCAAACCCATGTCATTCTGATTCAACCTACTCTGGATTTCAGAATCCCAGTAACCTTGGTCTCTCTAACCCCTCTGATACTGCCCTGACACTATCTAATAGATATGAGACCCTGACCTCACTAGAGCAGTTAGATTGACAATCACTAACTGACCCATCCCTGCAAGATCCACCGGAGACAAACGTACTCTCACAGTTCCCCCTAGAATTTAAAGGAGTCCCTAACATACGTGATATACAGGGTACGACACCCCTAGGGATTATTTCATGGAATGTTGCAGGTCTAAAATCAAAAATTGGAAACCCTGATTGGATAAATTTAGTGATGGGAAATCTTATTATTTGCTGCCAGGAGACTTGGCTCACAGAATCACCACATATTAATGGCTATACCACATACTATGTCCCTGCAACCAAGGCCCAGGCAGGCAGAGCTAAGGGCGGTCTGGCTACCTTTTTATCTGTGGAGGCTGGAGGGACGCAAGCACCTGTTGCAGGTAAATCGCCTTTTTTTCTGGCCCTATCTCTGAAACTAGAAGAATCATACAATATATTACTGATCAACTATTATAACAACACTTTTGACAACTCAGACACTAACGTGGTCAGTAGCTTGGAGACCCTAATACATAAGGTAACAGTATCTAGTAAAAAGGACATAAGAATAGTCTGGGTTGGTGATTTTAATGCCCATCTCTGCGAGCCAGAACTCCTTGACTGTTGTGGACTCCTGGACGAGAATGACATTCCCATTCAACACTTCAAACACTCCCCGTACGGGAATGCCCTCAACTCTCTGATAACAGTAAACTCCCTTTCCTTTCCCACACCTGCTACCCGAGGAATACCAACATTTGTAAGGGGGGACACTCACACCACTATTGATTATATTATCTATTCTAGAGAATTGTCCCCTATTACAGGTCAATTCAGGGTTACCCCGACCTGTTTTAGTGATCATAACCCCTTATCCATTATGATTAACTTAGATCTGACAAATGATCCAAGCAGAGGGAAGCGACACCCTCCCATGAAGCTCTCATCCCAAAAAGGGCTCACAATCAAATGGGGAAAGATAAACAACAACAAAAAAATGTGTGATGTTTTCTTGAACAAATGGCCAGATGTTATGACATCCCTGGACGACAATAAGGCCCCACACAAAATTATTCGGGCATTCTCCTCCCTGACAAATTACATGGCAGAGAAACTACAGCCTCAACGAGCCAATAAAGCCCGTGGCCCAAGATGGTTTAACCACGCATGTACCTCATCTTTAAGCAAGCTAAAAAAAACAATCAATGCATCTCCCGAAGATCTACAAGCAATTAAGATTGCCCGGAAAAACTACAAAGAAGTTCTTGCCAAAAGGAAAGTTGATCTTAGTGAATCTGCGTGGGAGGAACTGATGACTGCAATCAAACTCAAAGATACAACAGCATTCTGGCGTGTGGTTAACTCCTCATTATTCAGCGATAACTATGAGACGCCCATGGACACTGTCATTCCAGCCAAGACCTGGGTGAACTATTTAAAAAAAACCTTCGCCACAGAGACAAACACCCAATCAGAAATGCTAAACTGTTTAAAACCTGCAGGAAACGATCAGCTAAGTTTGGCTTTTAGTAACACTATAAGTGTAGACGATGTTAAACAGGCAATCCAAGACAGTCCATCTGAGAAAGCCCCGGGTCCAGACAGAATTCCCGCTGACCTATATAAAGCACTTCCAGACTTCTGGGGCCCATTGCTAACTAACGTCTTAAGGTCGGCTGTGGTAGGTCCTTTAGTAGACTCTTGGAAAGAAGCAATCATCGTCCCGATTTTTAAGAAGGGAGATAGGACAGACCCTCTGTGCTATCGCCCAATCTCCTTGCTGGATAGCTCAGTCAAAATTTTGGGCCGGGTAATTCTAAATAAGCTAGAAGAATGGGCGACCGATACTCACTCCCTCTCGGAGGTACAATTTGGCTTTCACCCAGGGGTGGGCACAGTCGAACAAACCCTCAATTTGACACTCATAGTCCAGAAATATACTAAAGCCAAAAGGGGCTGCATACACTTAGCATTTATGGACCTCTCCTGCGCCTTTGATACAGTCAGCAGGGAGAAATTGTGGAAGGAAATGCTGGATATGGGCGTGGATGAACACATAGTTATATTACTCAGTAAACTTCACGCCTGCACAGAGGCTCGGGTCCGTTACTCTCGGGAGGGAGGTCTGACAGAGAAATTCCCCTCACAAAAAGGGGTCAGACAGGGTTGTGTTCTTGCCCCTTTCCTCTTTCTCTTATATATAAATGGGCTGGAGAAATTTCTCTGCGATCTAGGAAAAGACTGCGCAGTTATTAATAACTCCCCAATCCCTGTACTTTTATATGCAGATGATGCAGTTTTAATTTCAAGGGCAGCGAATGGCCTCCAGATTTTATTGAATGCTTTTAATACCTTTATGAGGAACCTTGGGCTCAAAGTTAATAGAACCAAGTCATTTGTCATGAAGTGTGGCCCTAAGTTAGCAAAAATGAAAAAATTTACTTTAAATGGGCATGAGATACTTAAGGTCCCACATTTTACGTATCTGGGGGTCCCTATTGATGTAGATTTTAACTGGAAGTTTTTAGTTAATACACGCTCAATACAATTCCAAAAAACCATTGAAGCTGTTTTTAGATTTGCAAGAAGACTACGACATAAACCTGTTAAGGAAATGATGACTGTCTACACTTCTAAATGCCTCTCCATCGCAACATTTGGAGCTGGGGTCTGGGGGCATGCAGACTGCACAGGGCTCCAGATTATAGAAAACAAATTTTTAAGAAGGCTACTATCAGTCCCCCAATCTACACCAATAAAGTTCTGTCACAAAGAAGTAGGTCTAAGATACATATCCAGCTATATAAAACTTTAACCTCTCATATTGTGGATAAAAATCTGGACTAAGCCTGAAACGCTTCTATGTAGAAAGGTGATACAGGACTCCCTTCATCTGTCACGATTTCTAGATATACCCTGGCTTAGATATGTTTACCTTTCTCTCCTATCATTAGGACTAGGAGATTTTTTCCTTAAACCACATACCTTAACAAGACAGGACATTAAGAAGGCCAAAGACATATTCTGGCAGAAAAATCAGGATATGGACCCGGTCTCTTGCTTAATGAGCCAACGGACAAGATTAGAGACACAACAACTTCAACCGAAGCTGTACTTGACCATCATTAATCATGAGCGACAAAGGTTTTTACTCACAAGACTACGCCTAAATACCCTACATTATCTGGTAGCATTCCCAGTTGCTGGAACCTGGTTTAAGATCCTCCCTCCCTGTTGCTGCGACGGAAAGACCACTCAAAGTACATTACATTTTATGCTTTTTTGCACTTTATACACTACTCCAAGAAAAAGGTTTTTACGTCCGCTATTTCAGTCTAACAGTATTAGAACTAGCCAACTTGCTTACTCCCACTTACATGATTTGGGAACTATGGACATAATCCAGGCTGTGCTAAATTTTATACATGCTGCATTTTGTGCTCTGAAAATGTATTAACAGTGTTTTTAGAAATTTTTATGACTGGAAATTCTGTATGTTATTTATTTATTTTATGTCTTTTATGGTCTTTTTGCACCGAATAAAGTAAATTAAAGAAAGAAAATAGTTTTTCTGTAATAATCTGTTCAAAACATTCAATTCAGTCCTCTGAGTTATTATAGATGAGCACAGATTTTTGGGAATTAGGGTCCCCCTTTTTACTTCTACTGAATGGTTGGGAAACTTGGGTTTTCTGGTAGGATGAACACGTCTATCACATCAAACAGGATTTCATGGCTGGTGTTTACCCGGTAATCTGATGTCAT
Source organism: Pleurodeles waltl (assembly GCF_031143425.1). Classification (NCBI taxonomy): domain Eukaryota; kingdom Metazoa; phylum Chordata; class Amphibia; order Caudata; family Salamandridae; genus Pleurodeles; species Pleurodeles waltl. Next base: position 115,943,213 of record NC_090440.1, on the reverse strand, counting down.
GTACAAACATATTAGGGGACATTAACGTATGCAAAAGAGTATAAAAGAAGCCTGCAAAAAAAAAAAAAAAAAATTAAGAGAAGTCTGGTTACAGGGCCAAATCATCATGGAAACTAAACACAGTTTTTTACCACATTCAAATCAGCTTGTTCATGAATATGATAGGACAGCTGAATATTTATATCAAATATCCAGCCATCAGTAGGGCACCTGAACCACACATCAGCTTTTAAAATGTTTCAAATTAAAGCATTGTTGTAAACAAAACAGGGATATTGTCTGAGGAAAAATGCACAATTGCACGTCTGATATAGTAATCTCCCCAAATGGGTTGGCAAAGCGTAGATATGTTTTATTATCAATTTTAGTTACGAGAGTCATTTAACCACCAATAGTTTATGATGCACAATTAGTTTAAAAGGCTCCTTTGAGCCAGTGAGCTGACAAGCTCTGAGAATGCACCAGTGTGCCTGTGAGTGATACTAGACCTGAGAGGATTTTGGCAGCATTTCCAGCAACCCCAGCTGAATTTTCTTTTTTCTCTACTCTCTACTGATGAAGGGCTAAACCCAGAAACACGCGTCTAGAGATGTACAGAAACGTCTGCATCAACTTTGGAGAAAAACTACAGATCATTTTCAAGTAAGCGCTAAATGTGAGCTGCATTTACCAGGATGCAAAGGGGCAAACTGTGCTGGGATGTGAGGCAGTGTGCTCCCACCCCCCCTTCCTGTATAAAAGGCTCCTTTGACCCAGTGAGCTGACGAGCTTTGGAGATGCGCCTGTGTGCCTGTGAGTGGTACTTGACCTCAGAGGATTTTGGCAGCATTTCCAGCAACCCCAGATTAATTTTTTTTGTTCTCTACTCTCTACTGATGAAGGGCTTAACCCAGATAATTTTCAAGTAAGCGCTAACTGTGAACTGCATTTACCAGGATGCAAAAGGGCAAATTATGCTGGGATGTGAGGCAGTGTGCTCCCTACCCCCCTTCATGATTAGTAAACATTCTGAAGTGTATCTCTTAAAATTCACTATTACACCATTAATCAAAGAAGAATATGGTATAGAATTATTAGCTTAGTCTCCCAATAGTACTGTGAAATCATACATAATGAAAATGGATTAATTTACCTGAATAGCACTTGACTAGCTGAGAAAGATTTATCTTTTACTTAGAGATTCTAGGAAATAACTCATGAGGAGTCCATGCTTCTATGCATGCTAGGCTAAATCTAATTATAGCATATATGTTACCAATCTACAAAAATCTCTCTTAATTCATGAAAAGGAGGTGAATACAGCTGTATTTGCATATTGTTTTACGTATGATATCAGATTAATGTAGCTTGTCTTGCCACCCATGAACGAAATATCATTAGTGATGAAAACAATCAAACTTGATAGAGATAATGCAGAATGTATACATTTTTAGTTTACAACAGTTTTGTAACTGCACATGTTGCAGAATTGTTACTTCTTTTATTCATATAGTGAGATATAGAGGCCCATATTTATCAACTTTTTGCGTCACCCTTGTGCTATGCAAAGGGATGCAAGGGCAATGAAAAACCTAAATGAGATTTATCAAGCCATGCTGGGTGACCTTGCATGGCCTTCTGTGGGCTGCTAAATTTAGAGTAATGTAGGGCAGCATAAATCACTATTGTGCATTACTCTGCAGCAGGGAGGTGTGCCATGGGTGGAGTGTGGGTGTTCCCACACATTAACCCATGCATTCTGACACATTCCCAGATTTACCAACACTGGTAGAACTGAGAATGCTAAGAATTATACACCTCCCAACCAGAAGCACAACAAGGAGAAATATTTCTCCTTATTGTTTCCTCTTTCTAAGTGTGTTGCATTCTGCAGCACACTTAGAAAGAGGAAAATGCCTCCGGGGAATGCTTTTGTGCAGGAAAGTGCCCCTTCCTACACAAAAACAATCTTGCCTACAATGCAGGCACCTTTGCACCATGGTTCAATTGTGCCTTTGTTAGTGCTATCAGCACCTTGTGTGCCAGATCAACAAGAGGGCAGGAATGTGGTGTATATGTTAAATGTGGCACATTCCTGCCTTCTCTCTTTCACACAGCACAACAGGGTGGCTTGCTACATTGCATTGTATGAAATATTTAATAAACCTGGGCCTAGATTTTTTAAGTAACACAGTAAAGATGATTGCACTTATAATTGCAAGCCCTGCAGAATGCACAAATATGCAATGCTGTTCCCTGGACCATATTTTAACTCACTTCTATAAATATTCTAAAAGGCGGTGGCACTTTTTTTTTTTATTACAGAAGTACTTCTAAACCCGAGAAGCAGCTGTAATGCTGGCAGAAGATTCACAGCTTTCTAGTAGACTGCTCCTCCACTATTGAGACCATCATCCAATGTTTTTCCGAAAGTACTGAATCATGGTCCTTAGAATTCTGTCTGGGATTGTAAACATCGAGGTCAAAAGAAGTCAAAATGACTACAAATTCATTTAGAGATGTAAATCTGGTGAGTCATACAAGATATATAAGGTTCAAATCTAGACAAAATTATGAGAAACTGTAAAGTTCACCGAACCAGGACAAAGATTAAAATGGTGGAAAAATCTTACAGCCAGGTTGTAAGACATGCCAAAAGTAAATTGCTGATTTCTGTCCAGTTTTACCATCAACAGTTTCACAATATTTCTACTCCACACCAAGGTTTTTGGTTTTTGCAGTGTACCTTTGGTAGAGGAAACTGCATTACTGATTAAGTGAACTATGGTTTATAGTGTGCACAAAAATCGAAGTCCAAAAGGTTTTTTTTCAGGCTATTCTTCATTACACTTTCCAAAGCTGGAAATGTATGTATACAGTATTTCTATAGTGTGAACCTAGCCAAAGGACAGTGGAACATTGTACAAAGTCAAGTATAGAGTCAACATGTTTTAGAAGACGTAGCTGAGTTGTGGACGGTTGATGCACTGTGATGTAGTGGTCTTTAAAGTGGTCTGTATACAGCTGATCCCTAAATTTGAGCAGCAATGGGCTGATAAGTCTGGAGATGTTAAACAGATCCTGGGTGCATCTATATGCACTATATATAGATAAAAGCAAGGCAACGTTTTAATATGCGAGTGTCAATGCAACTGCAAGCTACATATAATGCAATATGAAAACATTAATACACACGTTTACATGATTTCTTTTCCTTTCTTATGTTAATACATTTCAATAATATGAGGTTGGCTTATATCTCATTTCAAACGACTATGCTTCATTTAAGAAGGTAAAGGCACACTTAGGGGGTCATTCTGACCCCGGCGGGCCAGGGTCGGCGGGAGCACCGCCGACAGGCCGGCGGTGCCCCGCAGGGCATTCTGACCGCGGCGGTTCGGCCGCGGTCAGAAGAGGCAAACCGGCGGTCTCCCGCTGGTTTACCGCTGCCCTTAGAATCCCCCATGGCGGCGCAGCAGGGGGATTCTGACACCCCCTACCGCCATCCTGTTCCTGGCGGTTTGCCAATGGCATGGGCACGGCAGGGGCCCCCGTAAGAGGGCCCGAAAAGTATTTCAGTGTCTGCTAAGCAGACACTGAAATACGCGACGGGTGCAACTGCACCCGTCGCACCCCTGCAACTACGCCGGCTCAATTCTGAGCCGGCGTCCTCGTTGCAGGGGCATTTCCTCTGGGCCGGCGGGCGCTCTTTTGGAGAGCGCCCGCCGGCCCAGAGGAAATGTCTGAATGGCCGCCGCGGTCTTTTGACCGCGGTGCGGTCATTCAGCGGCGGTACCCTGGTGGACGGCCTCCGCCGTCCGCCAGGGTCAGAATGAGGCCCTTAGTGTATGATTCTCTAGTTCTATAGTGAATGCACTCCAAAATTGCATTAATAACATTAGATCACACAGAGTATATAGTTCTAAGTGCACATCCATATTGTGTATTTGTGGTGTGCAGGAACAGAGTCAAATTTACGCTCCTCCAATAGACAATTGAGTTTCATGATGTTGAGGGATTTAGGCAAACGTAATTTACATGTTTCTTTTGCATCTAAACAAGCATTTGTAATGAAACTGTTTCCCTCACAAGTGGAATCAACTGAGCCTACTGCCACTATCCCCTCACATATGACTTAAATTACCGGGTTGCAGGACTATTGAACCAATATGCTTGTTTTTAGTTCTAATTATAAAGACATATTTGCTTTTAAAATCACAAGACTGTAACATTGCAACATGAAAAATGGGCTACATATTGCAACTTGGGGGCATATTTATACTCCGTTTGCGCCGAATTTGCGTCGTTTTTTTCGACGCAAATTCGACGCAAAACTAACTCCATATTTATACTTTGGCGTTAGACGCGTCTAGCGCCAAAGTTCATGGAATTAGCGTCATTTTTTTGCGTGAACACCTTCCTTGCGTTAATGATATGCAAGGTAGGCGTTCCCGTCTTAAAAAATTACTCCGATGCTATTGCGTCGGATTTATACTCCCGGGCAAAAATGACGCCCGGGAGTGGGCGGGTCTAAAAAACCCGCATTTGCGCCGGATTTTAGCGCCTGGGTCAGGGCAGGCGTTAAGGGACCTGTGGGCTCAGAATGAGCCCAGAGGTGCCCTCCCCTGCCCCCAGGGACACCCCCTGCCACCCTTGCCCACCCCAGGAGGACACCCAAGGATGGAGGGACCCACCCCAGGGAAGAAAAGGTAAGTCCAGGTAAGTATTTTTTTTTATTTTTTTGTGTGGCATAGGGGGGCCTGATTTGTGCCCCCCTACATGCCACTATGCCCAATGACCATGCCCAGGGGACATAAGTCCCCTGGGCATGGCCATTGGGCAAGGGGGCATGACTCCTGTCTTTGCTAAGACAGGAGTCATTTCAATGGGGGATGGGCGCCAAAAAAAATGGCGCAAATCGGGTTAAGACGTTTTTTTTGCCTCAGCCTGACTTGGCCCATTTTTGGACGCCCAAACGCCATTTTTCCCTACGCCGGCGCTGCCTGGTGTACGTGTTTTTTTTTCACGCACACCAGGCAGCGCCGGTCGGCTAACGCCATTCATTAAATACGGCGCCCGCATGGCGCTTCAGAATGGCGTTAGCCGGCGCTAATTTTTTTGGCGCAAAACTGCGTTAGCGCAGTTTTGCGTCAAAAAGTATAAATATGGGCCTTGATTTTTTTTGTAATTTGTCCAAGATGGTACATCTGCATCACTCTTAACTCATAGGGCCCGATTCATAAAAGTAAAGTTAGATGGGTGTTCTAAACTTAGACCAAACTTCTAACTTTAGGATTTTGGGAATTCACAAAAGGCATGTACGAGCAGTATCTTTAGTCCCGAATGCGGACCTAATTATAATACTCGGAAATGCCCTTTGTGATTTCCCAAAGTCACAAACTTAGATGTTTGGTCTAAGTTTAGACCAATTGTTTACCTTTATGAATCGGGCCCATGTTTGGCCATGCTATTAGATTATGCTCAGCCCCCATGCAGACCTTACCCTCTTCAAACACACATGCATGTATTTTAAATATCACTACTTTTTGTAATAGTTTAAATCAACTTAATGGTTCATTTATTTTGGAATAGACGGTGCACATCCATCGACAATTCGTAACCATGTCACCACCTTTATGCTAGACTAATACTTCTCAAATCCTGAAGATGCTTTCTGGGAGGAAATATTTCACTTTCAATCAATCAATCAATAAGATTTTGCAAAGCACGGTTATTTACCCAACAGGGTATCCAGGTGCCAGAGAAGGCAATGAAAATGTGGGAAAACAAGGAGAAGGCAAACACAAATGGGGGGAAAAACAAGAAGAATGTTGTGAAAATGACTGTAGGAAACTTGGTTGTAGGATGACAGGAGTGTGGGCCCTGGTCAACCAACAGCCACAATCCCTTGCAGAGTGAAGCACAAAAAGTCACTTATTTAACTTGTGCTTAACCCTGGGTCGCTTGGCAGAAAAAGCAGATTAGAATCAATGTAGAGCTGTGAAGTGACGAAATTGTGAATTTTTTTATCTTCGGACTTAGTTGTCAAGATGGCAGTCAAAAACCTCCAGCATGATGAAGCACAAAGCTGTAGCCAAAGACAATTCTACAAGGTTGTATATCCCTTTCACAAAGAACTCCTGGAAAGGATTTGCTACTGCAGAGAAGAACATAGCGGGAAAAGCAGTGAAGTTAATCCGAATCGTAATGCACCTTAGGCAGATAGGGCACTGGGCTGGTCCTGGTCTCCTCCTGGTTCTCAGAACACTTTTTGGCCAGATTTTGTCTGTCCTCTGTTTTAGAAATTGGCTATATGGGCACATTTAACACCACAACGAGCAGTGGATGGAGCCCTTTTGGGGGTTCAGGACTCACTCAGGCTGGTGGAAGCCTGTTATATCCCTGTGGCTCTGAACAGAAGGACATTGAAACGAGCCCTTGGAGTCACCTGTGGAAGTCCTGGGTACAGGTGAAGATGAAGGGCCACCCAGCATGACTGGCCTCCGAAGGTTCAAGGCAGGCTCCAGACAGCAAAGTAGTCCTTCAAGTTACAGCAGCAGTCTTGCAGAGTGCACAGCAGGTCACAGCAACAGGCTGTCTTCTGAGAACCATTCCACATGTCCAGTAATTAACTGAAGAATGGGTCTGAGAGCCATGTTTTTATACCCTGGTGCCCTGCTCTTAGAAGATGGTACATGTTTCCAGAAAGGTTCTTTGAAGCCCCAGGAGTTTCCTGCGTCCCCTGCCCTGGCTCCTAGTTGGCTGCACTGTTAATACAGGGTTGTTAGACCTAATGTGTGGGGACATAGCACAGCCTATTCAGATGTAAGTGGGGCTATGCTCAGCTCCACCCCGCATCCTGCCAGTGGAAAGGTGTGAGAAAACAGGGCTGATTGCAGAGGCCCCCTAACTTTTTGCCCCCATTTTCCTCGTTTTGCTGGTGTTTTCCTGACTCTGATGGTGCCTTGGGTACTGCTAACCAGTCCCAGGGCCTGTGTTCTGTGTAAAATCAATATGCAAATTAGGTTAATTATCATTGGCTAAGTCAACCTACTTATAAGTCTCTAGTATATGGTAGGGCATGTAGGTTTAGGGACCACAGCATAGGTAGTGCACTGCTGAGGTGCCCAGTGTCATTTTAAAGGCAGGCCTGCCTTGCTGGCTGCTTTTAAATTAAAGTTATATGAAAATTCGACTTTGGAATTAAAAGTAGTTCCAAAGTCTTAAACTACCTTATTTTTACATATAAGTCACCCCCAAGGTGTGCCCTATGTGCCCCTAGGGCTGGGTGCCATGTAACTATGAGCAGGGACCTTATAAAAGTAGTTTTATAACCCCTGGTGAGGTAAAAACAGCCAAATGTGTTTTTTCCTCATTGTAGTGAATGGCCTTCATAGGCTAGAATGGGGAAACGTTATTTTAATTTTAAAAGTCCCCTTAAGTGACAGATACCAAGAGTTTGGTATCAAATTAATTGTTATAATAAATCCCACAACTTCCAGTTGTTAGATTTAATATAACTTGTTCAGGTAAAGAGTTTTAAACTTTACCTGAAAAGTTGCCAATTTCAGCCCTGCATTGTTTTTGCTGCTGTGCTCTGATTGGCCAGCCTCTGGCAGCCTGGACAGGCAGCCTTGATGAAGTGAGAAGTGGCCGGCTTCACACAAAGAGATGTGCCTTTGAGAGGGAACCTCCCCTCAGCAGATGGTGAGGCAGGAAGGGGGAGGGCTGCCAAACTGGTCTTCAAAGGCAGAGAATGTCATTTGGAGCAGCCCAGCAACACCCCCACATCCTGCAATCCCAGACAACTAGGTGCCCCCTTGATTAGATTAGGAGAGGGCAGGAGAGGGGTGTGTTTATGATTTTTAGCCACACCAGTGGGTGGGCTCAGCCAGATGAAACCTCCAAAAATCATTTTCAGCCATGATGGATTTTTGAAGAATGTTGCCCCCGGGATTGATTTTTGCCAGGAAGTGGTCATCACAGGGGGAAGGACCCTGCACCTGGTTAGAGAATCAGGACCCCCCTGTTTTTCACCCAGGAGCAAGGATAAAGCTGGCAGACCTGCACCCACACCTCAGATCCCCATCAGATTCCAACAAAAAAGAACCAAAGGAGAAGAAGGACTGCCCTGCTGGACCCCTGGCCTGCACCTGGAACCTGCATTCAGAAGGACTGCACCAGCTGCACACTTGGGCAGTCCACCACAAGAAGGACTTTGCGTTGCTTCAACTGGTTCAAGGAGGGACTCCCTGTTTGCGACAGGTGAAAAATTGCTAACCAGAGTCCCCTGCACCAACTCCTGAAGAAATCAACCAGCTGACCACTGTCCAGTGGCCAAAAAGGAGCTTGCACCAGGTGCATTCTGGGAGTTGTAGTCCACGCCCCCAAGTATCATCTCAGAGCTTCTGGACCATTGGGGTGAGCTGTGGACCCCAAAATAACCTTAAAAGAACATCTGGGAGAAGACCCAGAAGTTTTGAGAACTTTTGAAAAAAAGCTCCATAGAGGGACTCTAGCCGGCTTGCCTCAGCCATGACCTGTCCTGATTTTCAGGTTCGTCCCGGTGAAGAAAATCTCCAAAAAAGAAACTAAGTCCGAACGTACAAAGTTGACCAAGACCTCCCAGCCAGCGTATCCGAGGAGGGCACCAAAGATGTCGAATCAAGATCCAGGTTTACCCCGGTTGAATGATTTTCACCTCAAAAAAACGACTAAGGGGCATATTTATACTCTGTTTGTGCCGGAATTGCGTCGTTTTTTGTGACGCAATTCCGACGCAAAACTAACTCCATATTTATAATTTGGCGTTAGACGCGTCTAGCGCCAAAGTCCATGGAGTTTGCGTCATTTTTTAGCGTGGACACCTACTTTGCGTAAATGAGATGCAAGGTAGGCGTTCCCGTCTAAAAAATTTACTCCGCCATATTTACACTCCCGGGCAAAATTCACACCCGGGAGTGGGCGGGTCCAAAAAAATGACGTACTGCCGCTTTTGCGCCGTTTTTTAGCGTCTGGACAAGGCAGGCGTTAAGGGGCCTGTGGGCTCGGAAGGAGCCCAGAGGTGCCCTCCCATGCCCCCAGGGACACCCCCTGTCACCCTTGCCCACCCCAGGAGGACACCCAAGGCTGGAGGGACCCATCCCAGGGGCATTAAGGTAAGTTCCGGTAAGTGTTTTTTTATATTTTGTTTTGTGGCATAGGGGGGCCTGATTTGTGCCCCCCTACATGCCACTATGCCCAATGACCATGCCCAGGGGACAGAAGTCCCCTGGGCATGGCCATTGGGCAAGGGGGCATGACTCCTGTCTTTGCTAAGACAGGAGTCATTTCTATGGGGGTTGGGAGTCGAAACAAATGGCGCAAATCGGGTTGAGGCGAAAAATTTGCCTCAGCCTGACTTGCCCCATTTTTTGGCGCCCAAGCTCCATATCCCCCTACGCCGGCGCTGCCTGGTGTACGTCGTTTTTTTCCACGCACACCAGGCAGCGCCGCCGGCTAACGCCGGCTACCGTCATTGATTAAATACGGCGCCCGCATGGCGCTTCAGAATGGCGTTAGCCGGCGCTAATTTTTTTGACGCAAAACTGCGTTAGCGCAGTTTTGCGTCAAAAAGTATAAATATGGCCCTAAGTCTGAAGGTAAAACTCTCCACCGAGGGCTCCCACGACACGTATCCAGAGAAGAGATCCAGGAGGTCGGTTTGGACTGGCAGGTTCGTCCCACTGAAGAAAATCTTCAGAAAAACGACCAAGTGTGAAGTTGAACTTTTGACCGAGGCCTCCCGCGGGCTGTAGCCGAGCCGGTCTCCATCTCTGTCGGCCTTAAACTTTGACTTTGCCCCGGTTGAGGTGCGACCAGATGACCAGATTGGCGCTTTTTGTTTCTAGGCACTAAAAAACTGTAATTCTTTAAAAATTCATATCTCCGGTTCCCCTTATCCGATTATATTCATTTTTGTGTCATTTTAATTATAAAAATATAATCTATTGTTATAAATTGGTTTTGGATTTTTAAACTGTTTCCTGTGTTTTATTTAATTACTGTTTTGTGATATTGTAATGCTTTACACTCTGTCTCCTAAGTTACGCCTTGTCGCTCATTGCCAAGCTACCAAGGGTTGAGCTGGGTTTAATTTACTGAGACCTAACTGGACCTAAGTAGAGGTTAGTGGCCTATTGCTAAGTGTAGGTACCTACCTGCACTTACCAATAACCATTTTCCAACAAAAGGCCATTTAGACTGTGCTAATCCCACTATTGTGTGACTGTCTGGAGTGAATTCACAAAGTATCAACTGTCAGTCACACCCAGTCATGTGACCTAAGGCAGGATGCATGCAAAAGCAGCTAAGGGCAGCAAAAAGCCAGCTTTCTAAAAGTGACATTTTCAAACTAATGAAACATTTGCCTCTACCATTGAAGAGGGTTTCTCATTACAAGTTCATAGACACCAACATGACATATCTAACACATCTGATTCAGGGATTACAGCTTATTAAATGTAATGAGGAATCCCCAATGTTATCCTATGGGAGGAGTAGGCCTCACAGTAGTGAAAAATGCATTTGTGAGTTTTTCACTACTGGGGCATGTAAAACTTAAAAGTGCATGTCCTATGTCCTACCTTTTAAATACACAACACCCTGTCCTATTGGCTACCTAGGTCGTACCGTAAGGGTGACTTATATGTAATAAATGGAGAATTTAAGGCTTGGCAGGTGTTTCTAAATGTCAAGTCTACAAAGCAGTGGGACACTGCCTTCAGACTGCAATGGCAGGCCTGGGTCTAGTTTTGAAGTGCTACTTAAGTGAATGGCACAAAATGTCACATATATTGGATATATTGTATACCACTCTACACGGGACTTACATGTAACTTAAACATGCCAATTAGATGTATGTCACGCACACCATGTTTAGGGGAGTGAGCACAAGCATTTTAGCACTGGTTAGTAGTGATAAAGTGCACAGTTCTAAAGCCAACAGGGTAAAAATCCAGAAGAGATAGAGGCAAGCTGGGAAAAAGTTCGAGGAAGGACCATCCTAAGGTTAACAGGTCTAAGAACGAGGGAAAACCAAGAAGAAGGCATACAAAAAGCAGGGGGAAAAGCAAGGCGAAAGCAATGAGAATGGGGATAAAGCAACAAGAAGGCACAAAAAATGGGGGAAAAGCAAAAAGAAAGCAGTGACAATTATGGAAAAACAAGGAAAAGTCACACAAGAAACAGGGGGAAAACCCAAGAAGAAAGCAGTAGGAATGAGAGAAATGCAAAGAGAAGGCACACAAAAAAAGGGCGAAAAAAGGAGGAAGCAGTGAAAACAAGCGAAAAGCGAGAAGGCACACAAAAATTGAAGGAAAAAGAAAGGAGAGAGCAGTGAGAGCAAAGGAAAACAAGCAGAGGCACACACAAAAATGTAGGACAAAGCAAGGAGAAAGCAGTGAGAGCAAGATAAAAGAAAGGAGAAGACGGGGGGATACAATAAAGGAGATGACAGGTATAAGAGCGATGCAGCAGTGTGGATAGAACTGGGCCTGGGACCTGCTTTGTTTGAGAGAGAAAGCTGCTACCAGGCCATTTAGTTTTTGGCCATGTGTTCCTTGAGCGTGACATCCATGTCCAGGCCAAATGTAATATCACATAAGTTACCTAATAATAATTGGGGAAAAAATTAAAACCAGTCTGTAGGAGGCTGGCCTGGCTTATACAGTAGTGGGTACGTGATGGTACTTACACCTTGTGCCAGGTCCAGTTATCTCTCATTAGTAGATTAGTAGTGTTCTAGCAGCTTAGGCTGATAGAGGTAGCTGAAGCAGAGCAGCTTAGGCTGAACTAGGAGACATGCAAAGCTCCTACTATACCACTTATATCATATAGCACTATATCATAAGAATCACAATACTCAGAGTTACTAAAAATAAAGGTACTTTATTTTAGTGAAAATATGCCAAAAATATCTCAGTGGATATACTCCCTTAGGAGGTAAGTAATATACACAAAATATACACACAAACCAAAATCTGGTAAGTAAACAGTCAGGAAAGTAGTGCAAGCACTGTAGAATATAATAGAATGGAATAGGCCTAGGGGCAACACAAACCATATACTAAGAAAGTGGAATGCAAACCACTTAGGGACCCTAGGCGTACTCTAGTGTGTAGAGGGTCGCTGGGAGTGTAAGAAAACACTAAGAGTGTCCAAGGTACCCCACCCCAAGACCCTGAAAAGTAGGAGTAAAATTACCCTACTTCCCCAGAAACACACTAAAGTCATGATAGGAGATTCTGCAAAGATCACAACCGACTGCAAAGCACTGAAGATGGATTCCTGGACCTGAGGACCTGTAAAGGAAGGGGACCAAGTCCAAGAGTCACGAATGTGTCCAGGGGAGGCAGGAGCATACTAAACCCCGGATGAAGGTGCAAAATGACTTCCTTCGGGTGGAAGAAGCTGAAGATTCTGCAACAATGGAAGTTGCCTGCAACTTCTCATTTGCACAGAAGATGTCCCACGGAATGCTGGAGGATACAGAGGTGTTTCTATGCAGAAAGACTGCAAATAAGCCTTGCTAGCTGCAAAGGCCGCGGTTAAAGAAAAAGGGTGCTGCCCAGGCCCAGGAAGGACCAGGAGGTCGCCACTTGGAAGAAGCGTCAGAGGGGACCCTCAGCAATACAGCGAGCCCACACACAAGAAGGCAGTGCCCTTAGAAGTACTTGAACATGGGTTCAAGAAAACTGAGCATGGCGGTCATCTCAACACTACAAAGGAGGGTCCCACGAAGCCGGTGGTCAACTCAGCGAGTTGACCAATGCAAGATGGAGTGCTGGGGACCTGGGTTGTGCTGTGCATGAAGGGTTCCTTGCAAAAGTGCACAGAAGCCCTAGCAGCTGCAGTTCACGTAGTACACAGGATTACTGTCTGATGTGGGGAGGCAAGGACTTACCTCTGCCAAATTTGGACAGATGGACCACTGGACTGTCGGGGTCACTTGGATCCAGCTCCTGTGTTCCAGGGACCACGCTCGTCACGATGAGAGGGGACCCAGAGGACCGGTGAGGCAGAAGTTTGGTGCCTGCATTAGCAGGGGAAAGATTCCATTGACCCACAGGAGATTTCTTCTTGGCTTTCAGTGCAAGGTGTAGGCAGACAGCCTCCAGAGTATGCACCACCAGGAAACAGTCGAGAAAGCTGTCAGGATTAGGCGCTACAATGTCACTGGTAGTCTTGATGCTACTTTGTTGCATTTTTCTGTCCTGGAGCAGTCAGCGCTCGATCCTTGGTTGAAGATGAAGAGGGAGATGCAGAGGAACTTCTTGCATTCGTTATCTGAGGAAAAGCCCACAGAAGAGACCCTAAATAGCCCTCAGACGAGGATTGGCCACCTAGTCAGGTAAGCACCTATCAGGAGGGGTCTCTGACGTCACCTCCTGGCACTGGCCACTCAGAGGCCTCCATTGTGCCCTCACACCTCTGGATTCAAGATGGCAGAGGTCTGGGACATACTGGAGGAGCTCTGGGCACCACCCCTAGGGTGGTGATGGACAGGGGAGTGGTCACTCCCCTTTCCTTTGTCCACTTTCACACCAGAGCAGGAGCTGGGGGTTCCCTGAAACAGTGTAGACTGGTTTTTGCAAGGAGGGCACCATCTGTGCCCTTCAAAGCATTTCCAGAGTCCTGGAGAGGCTACTTCTCTCAGGCCCTTAACACCTATTTCCAAAGGGAGAGGGTGCAACACCCTCTTTCACAGGAAATCCTTTGGTCTGCCTTCCTGGGACTGGGCTGACCAGACCCTAGGAGGGCAGAAGCTTGTCTTTGGGTTGGCAGCAGCAGTAGCTGCAGTGAAAACCCCAGAGAGCTGGTTTGGCAGCACCCGGGGTCCATGCTGGAGCCCCGGGAATGCATGGGATTGGCACCCCAATACCAGATTTGGCATGGTGGGACAATTCCATGATCTTAGACATGCTACATGGCCATATTCGGAGTTACCATTGTGAAGCTACATATAGGTATTGACCTATATGTAGTGCATGCGTGTAATGGTGTCCCCGCACTCACAAAGTCCTGGTAAAATTGCCCTGAACTATGTGGGGCACCTTGGCTAGTGCCAGGGTGCCCTCACACTTAGTAACTTTGCACCAAGTGAGGGTTAGACAAATAGGTGACTTATAAGTTACTTAAGTGCAGCGTAAAATGGCTGTGAAATAACGTGGATGTTATTTTACTCAGGCTGCAGTGGCAGTCCTGTGTAAGAATTGTCTGAGCTCCCTATGGGTGGCAAAAGAAATGCTGCAGCCCATAGGGATCTCCTGGAACCCCAATACCCTGGGTACCTAGGTACCATATACTAGGGAATTATAAGGGTGTTCCAGTGTGCCAATTAGAATTGGTAAAAATGGTCACCAGCCTGCAGTGACAATTTTAAAGGTAGAGAGAGCATAAGCACTGAGGTTCTGATTAGCAGAGCCTCAGTGACACAGTTAGGCTCTACACAGGGAACACACATTCAGGCCACAACTATGAGCACTGGGGTCCTGACTAGCGGGATCCCACTGAGACAGGCAAAAACAAACTGACATACAAGTAAAAATGGGTGTAACATGCCAGGCAAGATGGTACTTTCCTACACAGTCAACAATATATGTTCAATGGTCATCAATGAAACTCAGGTGAGATTTATCATCTCTGAATTTCACCGCAACAAATTCATGCAAATGATGCAAGCAGCACAAAATTTTCTCCTGCACTACCACCCATGAATTTTGATGCGAAGCCCCATCTACTAACAGTGGTAAGCAAGTCATGGCACCAAAGAATACCACCTTTGAAGGTTTGAAAGTTTTTCAAAGTACATGGCTTTGTTTTAGAACAATATTCTCTAAGCCCAAAACCAAAACTAGAAATCACACGCAGCCATTTTTACTTTGGTACAGAGCTACAGACCTTTCCAAGGGTGCTAACAGGGCCTTAGTGCTGGCTACACCATTCCATAAATATGGCAGACAGCTGGTGTCATGGAATGGCGCCCGGCTGGTGTCATGGAATGGTGCTAGCTGGCGCTATACTTTTTGACACAAACAAGTGCTAATGCAGGTTGGCGTCAAAAAGTATTATTATGGGCCTAAGGCCCATGTTTATACTCAGTTTGTGCTGAATTAGCTAATTCAGTGCAAGCATAGCTCCATATTTATACTTTGGCCCTAGACATTTCTAGCGCCAAAGTTATGGAGCTTACGTCGTTTTATGGAGAGGAAAACCTACCTTGCGTCAATGAGATACAAGGTAGGCATTCCCGCCCAGAAAAGGACAATATGGACTTTGCACCATATCTGTCCCCCGTGCTAAACTCCAGCACAGGGGGATGGGGGCCTTAAATAATGGCCCTAAGCTTGCTTAGCGCCATTATTTAACGCCTGGGTCTGGACAGGCATAAGGGAACCTGTAGGTATATTTCCATGGTCAGAGACCTTGGAAATTGCCCACAGGTGCTCTTCCCTGGTCCCAGGGACAACCCTACCCACCCCCACAGACACCAGGAGGTCACCTAAGGAATGGGGACCCATCCTAGGTAAGTCTGGGTGAGTATTTTAATTATTTTTCCCAACACCGCTCGGGCCCTGACTTGGGGCTCCCTGCACAGCACTGGCCCCAATGGCCAAGCCCAGGGGACATTCATCCCCTGGGCATGGCAATTGGGGTGGTGGACATGGCTCCTGTCTTTAGTAGTGTTCATGTCCATGGGGGTTGTGCCCAATTTTTTGCCTCTAAAAAGTGTAGCACCATAATTTGGCACACAAGCCCTGGTTCCCCCTACTCCTCCCCGGTCCTGTTAGCATCCTTTCCAAGGATGCTATCAGGGCCTTAGAGCCGGCTAGCGCCATTCCATAAACATGGCACCCGGCCGGCATCATGGTATCGCGCTAGCTAGCGCTATAAGTTTTTAAGCAAACCTGCGCTAACGAAGGTTTGCGTCAAAAAGTATAAATATGGGCCTAAACCCCCTTTTCACACAGCAACATTTATGCTATACTGACTCTATGAGCATTAAGCAGAAAGAAGAAGAAAAAAATCAAGAAATAAACCAAATCCAAAAGGAACACAGGCAAAAGAGTCAAGGAGAAACTCTGTTGAGGAGGTCGAACTCTATCCAAGCCTAACAAAAATGTTATTAGAGATGCAAAGAGAAACAGCTCCCCATTGATATTTGCAGAATATCAAATCCAAGTCAACCCATCAAACAATTGTGTCAGAGACTAATGAACCACTAATGGCACTATCAAACATATCCAACATCCTCAATTGATAGCAACAGCACTACTCACCCAGAACTACAATAGTAAACACAAGGGACAGGAAAACTGCTGTAAGGTAGCGGGTCTCCAGCAACAAAGGAATATATATCTACCAACGTCTTAACTACAGTTCTAGACCAGGTCCAAATGTCCTTCCCTGCCTTTGAAGACCAGTTTGGCAGTCCTCTCCCTTTCTGCCTCTCCATCTGCTGAGGGAAGATCTCCTCCCCCATGCACATCTCTTTGTATTGAACCAGGCCACTTCACACCTCATCAAGGCTTCCAGAGGCTGGCCAATCAGAGCAAAGCAGAAAAAACACTGCAGGGCTGAAGTTGGCAACTTTTCAGATAAAGTTTCAAACTCTTTACCTGACCAAGTTATATTAAATCCAACAACTGGAAGTTGTGGGATTTATTATAACAATTAATTTGGTACAAAACTTGAGGTATCTGTTACTTAAGGGGACTTGGAGGCCATTCACTACAATGAGGGAAAAACAAATTTGGCAGTTTTATCTCACCAGGGCTTAAATAACTATTTTTATAAGGTCCCTGCTTATAGTTACATGGCACCCAGCCCTAGGGGCACATAGGGCACACCTTAGGGGTGACTTATATGTAAAAATAAGGTAGTTTAAGACTTTGGAACTACTTTTAATTCCAAAGTCGAATTTGCATAAGTCAGACAATAACTGAAGGGTGATACCCTGAAACCGTTCCCAGGATGTTTGTTTCTGGTCCAGGGAGAACCTGGTCTGGCAGTTTGGGCTGGACTATTCTCATGGGGAACAGGGTCATGACTGATTTGCATATGGCTGGCTCCAAACTATGGTGGCATGGTGAGCAAATGAATTGATGTCTTAAACCCAGATCTGTGACTGAGGGTGAATTTTAGATTGGTTCTGCATTTTGTCCATCATTTGTTTTTCTTTGCTTTTGTTGCCATAAGTGCACCGGACATACCCAGACATGGGTCCCAAGCTCACTGTGCCACTGGATTCAAGCTAGCCTGGCTGATGAAGGGTGATATCCTGAAACTGTTACTAGGATGCTTGTTTCCGGTCCAGGGAGAACCTGGTCTGGCAATTTGGGCTGGACTGTTCTCATGGGAAACAGGGTCTAGACTGATTTGCATATGGCTGGGTCCAAACTGGGATGGCATAGTGAACTAAAGAATTAATGGATTAAACCCAGATATTTGACTGGGGGTTAATGTTTGATTGGTTCCGCATAATGTCCATTATGTGTGTTTCTATAGTTTTTAAAGCGGAATACAATGAAAGCTTGGTTTATAATGTTGAGTTCACAGTTACATACAGGAGAATGAAGACGTAATATATTTAGTTCCGTGTGTGACCACCACCTTTCAGTAATGCCAAAAAGCTAAATATTGGTGATGGATGGACTTCTTGAATAGAAACTTTTGATTATTTCTTGTAGGCCTTTGAAGAGACTGATAACCAAAATGTTATACAGCATCTCAGAAATCCTTCGGGGGATGGTGCGAATTAAGTTGTAAAGAAAACGCTGAGAACTGAAGAAGAAGTCACATCCCATCAGATGAAAGCAGGGTTGAATCGCAAATTCAATCGAGGTATTTATGGAGAGACTTCGTATACTCATCGAACACTGTAAGTTCAATTAATTTAATGATGAAGGATCTATACTTCTATACTTCTTAGAGTTAATGATGGATGCTTGTCATCCCAGGTTAGTACAGGTAACTATAGGTAAGAAGTGTCATTTGGGGCCCTGAAATGGGACCCCCCCTACATGGCACTGGGTGCAATCGCCATGCCAAGGGAACCCTGGTCCCCTGTGCTGGCCATTGGGGTGGTCGGCATGACTGTGTGGTATGGATGGTTTTGCGCCAGAAAATGATGCTAGGCTGGTCATTTTTTTTTTTTACTCTAACCTGCCTAGCGTCATTTTTCGGAGAAAAACCCCCTTCTTCCATACCACTAGCCCCACTCGGCTGACGTAATTTTTTTTCTTACGCTAGCCTACCCTTTGCACCGACTTGCACCATTCCATGAATACAGTGCCCGGCTGGTGCTCAGAAATGTGCAAGCCGGTGCTAAACGTTTTGGTGCATAACTGCATTAGTGCAGTTTTGCACCAAAAAGTATAAATCAGGGCCTAAGTGCCATTGAAAACCAATGTGTAAACATGAGCTACAATGACAATCATAAAAAGTCACGGTTCATATGTAGCAACAATGAAACACATGAAAACTAAGGTGCAAGCACCCATCCATGCATTTCAAGGTACACCTGTCGACTCAGTTTCACACAGCCACTGATATGTGACTGATTTCTGTGAATTACAACATAACTGCTCATCATGAAATAGTTAGTCAAATCCCTTCATTGTTTCATGCTTTAGGAAAATAAAGTCGCACAGTACTGAGGATGTTCCTCCTGTTGCTCAGAGACACACACAAGTTGCTTTTCATTTACAAGAAGCGGAAGTAGTAGTGCCCAAAAAGGACAGTAATGCTATGAGTTGACGTGTCAGGCAAACAGGGGAGTTGAAGGGGAACGACATCCAGGTCCACACATTGCTGGCATGATAACTCAATTAAATGGTGCCAAGTTCTTTTCTGGACTTGATTTAAATAAAGGTTATCATCAGTTGGAACTTGAAGAAAGGTACATTACAGTCTTTTCTACACATGTTGGTTTGTTTAGATACAAGAAAGAGACTTAGGGCCTGATTTAGATATTGGCGTATGAGTTTACTCATCACAACAGTGACGAATATCCCATCGCAAAGATCTAAATCCCATAGGACATAATGGGATTTAGATATCAGCAGACAGTATAGTCATCACCATTGTGACAGAGTAACTCATCTGTCAATATCTGAACCAGACGCTTAGTTTTGGTGTGTCATCGGTTGCAGAGCTTTTCCAAGTTGTCATTTGACATATCACACAGCGTGTTAGGAATGCATTTAATGATAGCAATGACATATTAGTTTTCGGAGCTACACAGAAGGAGCACGAATAAGCTCTCATACAAGTATGTTGTTTACTTACTGATGCTGGCTTGACTGAATGCAGATAAGTGTGAGTTCCACAAAACAAAGCTAAAATTATTTCACCACTTTTCTGATGAGGGTATGACATCAGTACTTGTGAAAATGCAAGCACTGTCAAATGCGGATGCCTCATAAGATGTTGCTATGATACCTTCATTTCTTGGCATGGCCAGCCCCTAACCAAGATACATACGAGGCTTTGCCACTGTAGGTGCCCTATTACAATGGTTGACAAATAAAAATGTTTTATTGCAATGATCACAGGAATATGAGAAAAGTTTCAAGGGAACCAAACATGACTTCAGTCCATAGCTGCATATGGAGGTTGTTGTTGACACTAGCCCAGTCGCATTAGGTGCAATCCTTGCACAGCACAGTGGAGATCCAAATTCTTGATGGCATATTGTGGCATATGCTTGTAGAATTTGTCCCATACAGAATGTGTTTACTCAAAACCTGAGAAAGAAAGTTTGGCTGTGGTATGGACTTGTGAACATTTCTCTGTCTTCCTGTATGGAAATGCTTTTACTCTAGTAACTGATGATCAAGCTTTACTGACGTCTTTGGCAATCAAAAGGTCAAGATGCCTCCTCACATGGAATGATGGGGACTATGATTGCACAACAGCAAGACTACAGTTATATACCATTGTGCATCATTCAGGGAAAGATCAAAAGCTTCTGACTACTTTTCCAGAGTGCCTATACAATGTCAAGGTACTCCATCCAAGATGGCTGTATCCTACAATAATTTCATTGTAAAATCAAATAAACCAGCTGCTATCATGTTAGCCCAGGCCGTTACTGCCACAAGCCATGATAGTGACATGCAGAAGTTATTCAATCAGTCATGGAACCTATACACTCGCCCTCCTACTAATGATAATGGATAATAAAAACACAGAATTGTTGAAGATGAACTGTACATAACTCATGAGGGAGTTATACTGAGAGGGTCGGGAATCCTGATTCTGGAGAGTCTGGGGCAAAATGTAATTGAAGTGGCTCACGAAGGGCACAAAAAGAGCTTTCCGAGATTGGGTTTGGTTTCCATATTTAGATGAAAGAGTTGAAAAATAAGTCAAGGTCTTTCATCTATGCAACTGCTTTTCTACAAATGTTACCTAACAAACTTTGAACATATCAGAACTCTCCAAGTACGTATGGGAAAGAATAGCTATTAACTTCTCCAATTTCTTGACAATGGATATCACCTGATGGTGATTGTTGCCGAATGGTAAAGTGTACATTAGTTGAAGACCTCTTATCCACAATTCACAAATGAGTCATTGAGAGACTAAATAGCAGCTTTGCGACATGGGGCTTTTCAGCTATTTTGAAGTCTGATAATAGCCCATGTTTTTACAGTCGAGAATTCAAAGAGCATCTGAACATAAAGCATCAAAAGAGCACATCTTTGTGGCTGGAGGCTAACAGACTCATTGTGCGTTTTATGAGTAAGCCAAAGAAAGAAGTACTGCATGCAACTCTTGAAAAGCTCAGTTTGAAGACTGCATTAAATTCTATACTACAAGCTTATCATTCAATACCTCACTCGGCCACAGGTGAAAGTCCTGCAACTTTGATGTTCGGGAGAGCAATGACTATTGATGGACTAACAAGAGAGAAATCAAAAAGTGCACAATTCGCATAAGGGACTTGGGGCCTGAATTATACATTTTCAGTGCTGCATTTGTATCATTTTGTGATGCAAAAGTGGCACAAACTTACAAAATATAATTGAATTTTGTAAGTTTGTGCCGCTTTTGCATAAAGAAATGGCGCAAATACGGTGCTAAAAAAGCCTATAGGGACAAGAGGCGACATGCAAAGAATATCACTTTTAAGGAAGGAGATTTAGTAATTGCCTGACAGGTGGGAAGAAGAAAATCTGATGCCGCATATGATGCTGAACCATTACACCTGGTGTCTACAGAGGGACACATGGGGACTGCCCTGCGCCATGGTGAAATCATTTACCAAAGAGTCATTTCACTTTAGGCCTTTGATTCATCAGTTTTTAGATCTATATGGTGAAGAAATGATTGAACCTGAGAACTCAGTGACTGATTTAACCTCTTGACCATCTTTAAAAATCTCTGACACTGAAGATCACAGTTCACTGCTTCTGGTAACCAGATCATGCTGACTGATCAAAGCACCAAAAGGGTTGGTTGAAGAGATATAGTTGCACATGCTTTTTTATGTATGTATGTATACAGATTTTGTAAAAAAAAAAAAAAAATTGTTTAACAGAGTGGGAGATGTAGGCCCATATTTATACTTTTTTTAGAGCCGCATTTGAGTCATTTTTTGATGCAAAAGCAGCAGAAACTTACAAAATATAATTGTATTTTTTTATATATATTTAATTCTCTTGCAAGTTTTATGATGGAATCCTTTTGGGTTTGGACAGACTCCATAGCAGTGTGACATAGCTGTTAGTGCGGAATGCAATGAAAGCTTGGTTTAGATTGTTGAGTTCACAGCTACATGCAGAAGAACAAAGACATGTGAATTCTGCTCCATGTGTGGTGTAGTCATTGGCAGGTGCCCAGGCTGGGGAGGACATTCAGCATTAAAAGTTTGCGTTTGACCTACAAATTCTTCTTACATCAAAATCGTGGCTATACAGATAACCTTGAGGAAAGGCTGCTCTTGACCCATTCCCTCGTGTGCACCTTGCAGGTCACCTACATCAGTAGCGGACTCTTGCACCACTGGCTCATCCTAGTTAATTGGAGTCAAAGTCTCAAAGTCCATCCTTTAAGGGCATCAGGTGCCTTCTTTCAGCTGGGCATTCTTTCACTGATGTCATGCACCATTTAAGCATCTTCATATCTGTCTCTCCTTTGGCGCAGAGGTTTTTAAGTGGAGATGGAAGGTTCGGGAGGCCAAACACTCCTGGTCAACCCCAGCACATCACATGATCATTCCACCACTCTCACAAAATTCCTGGATATAATTCTGGGACAATCCAATATGTTGACTTCAAGCTTCATTTGGAAACAGTTACCCTGAGGGTCTCAACTTCTCCCCTGGATGGCACAGCTGCTTTATCTCTTCCCAACAAAACTTAAAAGGTGAGCCCTGCATGTGTTGCCTCCAGGGGTAGGACTCCCTCCTTTGTTCCAGTGGGCCTGACTTGACCTGGCCCAGTACAGTGCAACAAGATAATTAACAGATGCGGATTTCCTCCCCACTCTTTCCTTTCCCAGGCAAAAGGACTGTTAATTTCTCTATTTTGTAAGGTGGCATTAGAGCCACCTACTGGACAGCACAACAATTATCTTGGCTCAGTTGGGAATCTGGAATCTGATTCTGAGCTGAGCCAGAGAAATCTAACAACTCTTAAAGTACTATATTGAATGTAGGTCTGATGCTAGGGACTCTCAATCAACAGTTGAGATGCATGATCATCCCTGGATTGGTACATTCCAAATGGAGAGAAAATTAGCTTTAGGGCAGATTTGCCTATAATGGGTAACACCATGCAAGCACCACAGATCTTCAGTAAGCTGTACAGATCTACATTATGAAGTCCCACTCTTACTATAAGGCCTATCCCATGTGCAACAGGCTACCTGTACAAAATGGTAGTCACACATGTACCCAAATGCTTGTGATCACATCTTCACATGTAACTAGCCCAGAGCCTCTTCTCAGCAGCGGCCTTGCCATAAAAGGAAGGCACTGGTGGTTAGCACTGAGTCCATTTATCCTGAATTTACTGTGAGACTCAGGTGGTGAGACTCGATCACTGTTAAAGTCCAAAAACAGGTAGTCAAACCCTAAATGTCCTGGGAGAGCAAATAGGCTGAACCCATCTGCTACAGTGACCCTCAACTGTATTCCAAGCATCAACAATGTTTTTAAAATATACAAGCTAACACCATTGGAGTGCATAGACAGGCTTACATCTGTGAGATAGATCTGAAACTACTGCACATCCCTGCATGCTTTTCATCGACTTTATGTATTTAATTTACTAGAACAACCAGACGATTAATTCAGCGAGGGACAATAATTATTTATGCATAACCTTCCCAATCTAACTATTTGGATCCAGTTAACTACGATTTCATAGTTCAGGCCACATTAAGCCCATAAAAATACTCTTAAAAATAACAATATAAACCCCAGATCTTTATTTAGAGTACTTGATCCTGGTTCCCAGAAAAGAGCTCTATGTGAAAAAAAGATAGTTTTCGCAAACAAAAATAGCTTTTAGCTTGGAACTGCCCACTCCGCAACTGGTCTCCAGGAAAAGTGTGGCCATCTTCTTTCCTCATCAAAAGGTTGGGGCTGAAATAGTCTCTGGTATTCAAATTTGTTAACACCTTATGAAGCAGTACCCGGTGACCGTGTTGTTCATGCCTACATTGGAGAGGATATGAATAAATGTCAGCCGGGAAGTTTCTAAGGAAAACCCAAAGAAGAGCTTCAAGCTGTTTTCATCATCACAAACATGTTTGTTCAGTTTGAGTAATCCATAAAGCTCATAAAGCCTAACAATACCTGCATTAAAAAAGATTCAGCGCAAAGAGAATTGGTTAAAATATTCATTTCTCGGACAGTTAAATACATCCTCAACTGACGATTCTACATTACTTCATGCTATTATTTTCACACAAGTCACACTAATTACATCCTGGTGCTGTGTGGAGTCTAATGTTTCACATCCATATCAGTTAGCAATGGTTTCAACCAGAATGTAGGATATAGGAGGAAATATGGCCATTATTAAATGCAATAGTCTTAGAGGGCCATGGGCTCCACACAATCTATCACCCATACTTTTTGCTCAGATCGCAACTCCACTGGCGCAGTTATTTTATCATCCCACTGCTTCATCACTTTCTGAAGCTAGCTTCCACAACTTGGCCATCTGGCTTCTGAAGGCCAGCATGTAGCTAGCTACATCCTGTGGAGGTTTCTGGGGAGACTGCTCCCACTCTTCTTTCACCAGACTTAGAGGTCCCCTTACAGGGTGCCCGTGCAGAAGCACCCAACCCTCTTCTAAAGAGTAGGCATGACAAGGAGATGTCCCACTTACACCTCAGAGCCTCAGGTAGGCCTTTGATCATGCCTTTCAGGATTGTGTTGAATCTCTCAACAAGCCCATTGATCTGCAGATGTAGGGGTAAAGGACCTATAGGTAACTTCCCACTCCTTGGGGAAACACACTCAGGTAAACAATCCTCATCAGGGGCCCAGCCACTACATGTTCAGTAGTAGACCTCAAAGGTATGGCTTCTGGGTACATAGTGACATGATCTACCAGAACCAGGATTAACCTGTGACCATAGGTGGTCTGGAGATCCATGGGCCCTACAATGTTGATGTTTACTCTCTCAAAGGGAGTGCCAACTAAAGGTAAGGGAAACGTGGGATCTTGTAGCTTCTGCCCTGTCTTTCTACTGGCCTGGCAGGTCAAACAGGTACTACAGTAGGCATGTTATAAGACCTATATGCGGGGCCAGTAAAATTGGGGGACTAGCCTGGCAACGTTCTTGTCCAGGCCCAGATGTCCTGCCAGGGGAATTTCATGAGCCAGCCCCAGTAGGAAGGCTCTGTAGTATTAAGGGACCACCAGGATCCTTGTTGCCCCATGCACAGGTACCTTAGGCTCACTATACAGGAGGTTGTAATCCCAGTAAATGTGGTCACTATCATAGCCATCACCTGCTGCCTGGTCTTCGGCCTGTTTCCTCATTCCCTCTAGAGCACTCCTTCTGCACCTTGCTGAATTCCTCCTTAGTGGCCCCTCCTTCCATTCAGCAAGTTTAGGAAGGTCACCAAGGAAGACTGTGGAGGTCAGGTAGATGTGGCGGTCCCACCACCAACAGGCTGACGGTGAAGACTGCCACATTATGAGTGTGGCGGGTTGGCCAACCTGCCACATCTCCACTCATACCGCCATGGTGGTCGAAACCGCCAGGCCAGAGATGATCATCTCCAACCCGGTGGTCTAAGGAAGACAGCCGGCGGTATTAGGAGCCGGATTTTCTCCATGGTTTCTGCGGCAGTAGCACTGCCACGAAAACCATGGAAGAAAGATTACTGGTGACAGGGAATTACTTCCATGTCACTGGTATTTGGCTCCCTGCCCACCGCACAAGCACTAGACCACTCCACCCCCACCCCCGCTTCAGCCATATCATCCCCCCCTTCACCCACATGGAAGTCCGCCAAAGTCATAATGAGGGTGTATGTCTTCTCCACTGGGTGTGGGTCCACCTCTCAGGTGCTCTATCCACCTCAGCCGGGAGACATTCAAGGGGCTTGTTTCTCTTGCTTTCTTCCCTTTCAGCAGCTGCCTGGGCCAATCTCGGCCAACGTTCTTGACTCCCTTCCTGTACAGCCATGGACCTGGTGTTTGCACATGCTCACTCACTTATCCCTAACATTTCCAGGTGTGATCTCAGCTCTACTTTCTTCCAGATTGTATACTTTAGGTCATTGTTTCTCAACCTTTTGACATCTGTAAACCTTCACTTTATCATTACTGGAACTCAGGGACCCCTATTGTATCAATATTGGAATCTGGAAGTCCCTCACTGAGACATTACTGGAAGTCGGGGACCCCGCTCTAAACATTGTCAATGATTTGACCCGCATAACAATGTACAAAAGATACAGAAATAAGCATTCCATCAAACACACACACAAATGATAACAAATATTATTTAATTTGCAAATAAATATAAATAAAAATAATTCAAAATAGTAATTTTAATAGGAAGGTTGGAACTTTTCTAAATTCATTTGAAGCCACACACCATCTATACTATATTCTGTTTAATACACTGCTCCCACAAATCAGTCTGGGGATACAAATTTAATTTTTAGCCTCTAATTTTAAATTCCTTGACATTTACAATATGTTTTAAAATGATCAATTGGTCATTTAGCCTCTTTATTTATATACATGTTATTAATCTGTTAATATTATTTAATTTTCAAAGCAGGCATGGACCCCCTGAGGAGCCTTGCAGACCCCAGGGGTCCCCGGACCACAGGTTGGGAACCACTGCTCTAAGTCAATCTGTAGCAAACAATTCACAGACTTGGAAGGGCTTGGAAGAGCTTACAGCTACAGTCTTGAGATCGCGCCCCCCACTTAAATGGAAGCAGGGCCAGATTCTCTGGGTTGTCTTCTTCCACAACCTGGTGAAATACATTGGGTACAATGTACTCTGGGGTCACCAGCTGACTCCTTACCAAAGTAATGCTGGCACCCTCAGAACCTCAGCACTTTGTCCATTGAGGGTAACCCACTGCCTGTACTTCGCAGTATTGGATGGCACATATGTTTTGGGGCCATCTCCAAATCACCAAGAGACACAAGAGTACCCTCACTAAGGCCCCCACTTACTGGGACAAAGTCATCCTCAAGCACTATACCTACCACCCCTGGTGTCTCCCTTCTAGTCACAGGCTGTGCCTCTTGGAACACTTGGGGTTCCCCTTGTAGTGTCCATATTCATAGCACTTATAGCCCCATAGGGTGCTTCCTCTGACTCTTGTAAGGAAAGCTCTTCTTCTGGTGGCCCGATTAGGTTGGGACCCTTCACCCTGTAAACTGTTTTTGGGGGCCTTGGGTGCCCTTCCTTTTCCTGGCGGGAACCCTCACCATCCTTATGGTAGTCCCCCAAGACACCTTTTGGACACTCTGGTGCTGACACAGATGTCAGCCTCTTCACCAAGCTTCCTGGGATCAGCCAGCTTGCTGTCAACCAGGTGTTGCCACAGCTTTGGAAAACAAACTTCAAGCATTTGCTCCCTCAATATTAGGTAGTACAGCCCATCAAAATTATTTATCTTGCTGCCTCTCACCCAGCACTTAAGTGCTTTGCTGGAATAATGAGGAAAATCCACCCTGATTGTGTGGGACATTTCTGACTGTTTCTGAACCTCTGTCAGTATCTCTCAGAAGTTAACCCAAACCGAATTGATAAGGATGGCCTTAATGGGAGTGTACTGTGTCTGGTCCCCCACCCCTTGTGTCAGGAGTGTGTCCTTCCCACTGTGTGCATATGCCTCCACAAACTACCCCCCCCAATACTCCACAAGAGCCTTGTGCACTCTTAGATCCAGCACAGGCTGATAACCACTTATCTATGTCATCCCCCACCACATAACTGGGCACCAAATCATTTAGTATATATAGACTCTTTCTTCACCAGTGAACACTGGAGGTATGCTGCCACCATTATTGCTGGACTCCACTCCTAAGTCCAGCTGCCTGAGACTTAGCTCATGGGCCATCTTTCTTTTCTCTGCCTCCATGGCCAGCCTCTTTTCCTCCTTGGCTTTTTCTAATTTAAGTATGGATAGCTCTAGTTTCAACTTTTTCTCTTCCATCCTTTCCTAAAGCTCTTCTGGAGACAGGTCTCTAGATGAGACGCTGCTCCCTGCCTTGATGGGAACCACTACTGCTGGCAAGATATTGGTCCCCTACCCCAGAGGCAGTCCCAGATCTCATCCTCCTCCTTTTTTTGCAGAGCTACTTTCCTGGTGATGCCGCTTGTGGAAAGCCCAAGCCCCTTGCAGAAATCTTTCCTCTGGGCCACAGTGTAACTTGGCTAGTTTGCAGTTCATTTTTGTAGGTGGAAAAGTAGGACCTCTAGTCAGAGACATGATTTTAGAAAAAGCAAAAATGCCAATCAGGGAGAATAGAAACATTAAAAATGCCTATCACAAATACTAGGGAGAAATGCAAATGAGGATCAGAGATAATTGATTTTAATTGCTCTCCGATGTGGATGGTAGTATACTCCAAATTACTGTAAAGTACTGCACAAACATAAGTCCAATCTTCACCGTTTATCACCAATGTTAGAAATTGGGTCACTAGCTGGCAGATGTATGCACCCCATCAAGTAGGTACCACGACAAGTGGTGAGTAAGTCTGTTACACATCATAAATTCACCTATGCTCACCCTCTTGTAGCTTGGCACTGAGCAGGCAGGCCTAACTTAGAAGGCAATGTGTAAAGTATTTGTGCAGGATAGTAAAACAGTACAAACGCCACAAAAAAAGTAATCACACCTGGTTAGGAAACTAGATCTTAATTTAATGAACAAAACAAGACCAAAATGACAAAAATCCAATAAGTGGAAGTCGTGATATGACTGTTTAAAAATATCCAAAACATATAGGGGGTTATTCTGACCTCGGCGGTAAAAGGCCCTTACCGCCGGTCAGAAGTCCGCCATTCTACCGCCGCGGCCGCGGTAAACCGCCAGGGTCATTCTGACCCACAACGGCGAAACCGCCAAAATCCCGACATCCAAGGAAGGCCGACTCATCAGCGGGCCGCGGAAAACTGGAGATGACCAAACCTCCACCGTCACGCCAACACAAACACGCCCATGCCATTCTGACCCACGAATCCACACGGCGGTCTTTCAACCGCGGTATTCCATTGGCGGGACACACCGCCGCGATCAAAATACACACACAGCTCCAAAACACAGCCACATTGGACAATTTGAAATACACACACCTGACACACATACAAACAACACTCCCACACATCCAACCAACTATAAAACACACACCCACTTTACCCACAAACCCCTACGACCGAAGATCATAGACGAAGGAGAGAGAGACACATCACAGAATAGAGAGCTACATCACACAGAGGCACACTACACCATCACACACACCACATAGAAGCACAAAGCACCACACACCAACACACTCTTCACCATATACACCACCCCACACCTCATCCACACCACCCCATGGCACCCCAAAGGCACCCACGCTTTTCGGACCAAGAACTCCGGGTCATGGTGGAAGAGATCATAAGAGTCGAACCCCAGCTCTTCGGCTCACAGGTGCAGCACACCACTATAGCCAGGAAGGCGGAGCTATGGCAGCGGATCGTGGACAGGGTAAACGCGGTGGGACAGCATCCCAGAAATCGAGAGGACATCCGCAAACGTTGGAACGACTTACGGGGAAAGGTGCGCTCGATGGTCTTGCGACACAACATCGCAGTGCAGAAGACTGGCGGGGGACCCCCACCCACACCACCCGAATTCACAGCATGGGAGCAAGAGGTACTAAACATCCTGCATCCTGATGGCCTCGCTGGAGTACACGGAGGAATGGACTCTGGTAAGTACAATCTCAACTACTTCACCCCCTCCAGCATGCCAACCCCCACCACCACCCTCACCCCCAACCCCCCATCACACATCCTCCCTGAGAATGTCTCCCCAGCACAACCCACCCAACACCAACCCCTGCAAGCCACCACAAACTATGGACACCCATCACCTAAGCATGACCACTGCACATACCCCCCCCAAACACCCCCACAACACCTCCCCCAAGGGAATGACAGCACTGGGGGACAAGGGCACCCATAAATCGCACACAATAGCACACACAGAAACAATAACCATACTCTCTTACCCCATGCAGGACCCGAACGCCAACACACCGGCCAGGAGGGTCCAGAAATGTCCATCCCCCCCCCGGAAGAGGCACCCAGTGATGACAGCAGCTCTGTCGACCTGGAACCTGAAGACCAGTCCGGACCATCGGGGACCTCTGGACAGTCGGTTCCCCACACACAGGCCACAGCAGACCCAACCCCCTCTGGGAACAACAGCACAGCTCCCACCCAGCGGGCCCATGGCTCTGTCTCTAGGACAGGTCAATCAGCGGTGTGTCTGCCACTACAGGGCCCCCAGGCTAACCCACCACCCCAACAACAACAGGGACCTGGGGGCAGTGGTAGTGGGCACACCGTCCAGGGGACAGAGTCCGGGGGAAACAGGGCAACTCGGAGGGCTGCTGTGCGACAGGGGGGGGAGGAGAGGCCCAGGGAACCGACTCTCCAAGAGGCCCTCACCACCATCATGGCAGCCTACCACCGCTCACAAGAGACGATGGCGACGGTACTGGCCAGGTTCCAGGAGATCCAGGCACAGCAGGAGGAACGCTACATGGGGTTCAACAATCATCTCACCAACATCTCGACCACCATGGGAGCATAGTCCAGGCCCTCCACCGGATAGAAGACACGTTGCGGGACCATGTGGCACCACACAGGGCCCCTGTCACTAGCCCGGACCAGGAACAGCCTACCACCTCCGCCGGCGCTAGTGGACAGGAGGCCCCACCACAACGACAGGCCACCAGAACCCCACCTCCTGCTGAAGAACAACCACCCCGCAAGAGGAGCCTGAGATCCAAAAAAAAGACAGAGCAAGATGTCAAGACCCCCGCCAGCATGAGATACCCCCTGAAGTCATCCCACTGTCCCACATTGCCACCCTGTCCAACCTTGAACTGCCCCTGCTCCATCCTTCCACAGGCATATGGACAATGCACCTGTGAGACTGAGAACTGGACTCTGCCATGGACATTACTCCACCCCCACCCATCACCGTGTGAATATCATGTACCATCATCTAGCACCAAAAATAAATCACGCAATGCACTGAAATCATGCTGGAGTCAGGCTGTATTATTTACAAATGTAAAACACATTACCGATCAATTATGTTCTGTAAACTTTGTTCTGAACACATACCGAGATCAATAAGCATTAGCCCATGGGCTAACCAAACAGAAGTCACGCAGTGGGTCATACAGCACTGAAAAGGGAAGGGAGAATCAAACATCAGTTTCAAATAACTGGGGGGTCATAGACAAAGTTGAGAAGCACGAGGCATTCAGGAAAATTAAAATGGCGTGTGTGATTCTTACCTGTGTGCTACTGAAAATACTGTTGGATAACTCTGTCCCTGTTGTCTGGGTCGTCCTCTGAGTCTTCCTCCTCTTCACTCTCCACAGGCTCCACAGCTGCTTCAACACCACCATCTGGACCATCCTCCTGCAGGAAAGGCACCTGACGTCACAATGCCAGATTGTGAAGCATACAGCATGCCACGATGATCTGGCACACCTTCTTTGGTGAGTACATCAGGGATCCCCCTGTCATATGCAGACACCTACACCTGGCCTTCAGAACCCCAAAGGTCCTTTCTATGATCCTCCTAGTTCGCCCATGGGCCTCATTGTACCGTTCCTCAGCCCTGGTCAGGGGATTCCTCACTGGGGTCAATAGCCAAGGCAGGTTGGGGTAACCAGAGTCACCTATTAGCCACACACGTTGTCTCTGTAGCTGTTCCATCACATAAGGTATGCTGCTATTACGCATCACATACGCGTCATGCACTGAACCAGGGAACATTGCATTCACATGGGAGATGCACTGGTCAGCCAAACAGACCACCTGGACGTTCATAGAATGGTAACTCTTCCTGTTTCTGTACACCTGCTCATCGTCTTTTGGGGGGACTAAGGCTACATGGGTCCCTTCAATGGCACGAATTATGTTGGGAATATGTCCAAGGGCATAAAAATCACCCTTCACAGTGGGCAAATCAACCTCCTCAGGGAATATAATGTAACTCCGCATGTGTTTCGTCAGGGCAGACAACACTCTAGACAAAACCTTAGAAAACATTGGCTGAGACATTCCCGATGACATGGCCACTGTTGTCTGGAATGAGCCACTTGCAAGAAAATGGAGGACTGACAGCACCTGCACCAGAGGGGGAATTCCTGTGGGTTGGCGGATGGGGGACATCAGGGCTGGCTCCAGCTGGGCACACAGTTCATGGATAGTGGCACGGTAAAGTCGGTATCGTAGTATGATGTGGCGTTCTTCCATTGTCGACAGGTCCACCAGCGGTCGGTACACGCGAGGATTCATCCTTCTCCTCGCAAATCCCAGCGGACGTGCCTAGGAAGGACAACATGGAGCACAGAATCAAGATAATCACTGGTACGTTCACCACTGCTTGCATGGCACACGGTTATCTAGGTATTGAAAGGCGTGTATGTGTGGCAATGCCAGGCCTAGGCCTGTGTGTCGCAGTAGAGATTATGCCATGTGGGCCCTTGAAATGGCGGCTGCCTGACCTGTGAAGTGGAACAATGGGATGTGAGGTCACTGCGCTGGCGGAGCACACCGTGGCGGTAGGCGGTCGAAGACCGCTATACGGAGCCGCATTGGATAACATTGAAGCCTATGGGTTTCAGGAGCCAATGACGATGTGTGCCGGCGGTACGCACCACCGCGGTACGCACCGCCGCGGGCGTGACCGCCATTTTCTATCTGCTTAATCACTCGAGACCTGATCATCCACAGGAGAGGACCTATACTGCAAGTGCTGCTGTGAACTCGGTCTGGAAGTGACAATGGCTGCTGCGACTGGGGAAAGGGCCCCTGCCTTCACGTCTGAAGAGTTGGAGAAGCTCGTGGATGGGGTCCTCCCCCAGTATGCGTTACTCTACGGTCCTCCAGACCAACAGGTGAGTACACCGGGTGCACATGGAATGGGCGATGCCTGTGTGGAGTGGGGTGGATGTAAGTTGGTGGGGTGGGGGGCGAATGAGGAGTGCAACGCACGACAGATGAGAGCATGTGCTATATTGCAAGGTTGGGGAGGGGGGGCCAATCACATCTAACATGCAGTAAGTTGATGAATGTTTCCTTCCCACCCTGTACATGTCACATAGGTCAGCGCCCATCAGAAAGTCGGGATTTGGCGTGCCATCGCCAAGGAAGTCCGGGCCCTGGGGGTCCACCTCAGACGGGGCACCCACTGCCGCAAGAGGTGGGAGGACATCCGCCGCGGAACCAGGAAGACCGCCGATTCGCTGCTGGGGATGGCCTCCCAACCTAGGAGGGGTGCCAGTCGTACCCTGACCCCCCTGATGTCCCGGATCCTGGTGGTGGCCTACCTTGATTTGGATGGGCGCTTGAGAGCATCACAGCAGACACAAGGGGGTGAGTATCAGCACATTCAGCTATCTTTCTGCGCAGTGGAGGCGTCTGGGTGGGGGAGGAGGGTTGGGGGTGACATTAGGCCAGGGCGCTTTCTGTAGTGTAGTCCTCTCCCTTAGGCATGGCCCTGTGCTCCCGGCCCCCACCTCCGTAGGGTGACAAGTACAGCTATTGATGGTCCAGCCTCACACATGTGCGCGTTTGTCATCTCCTGACCTGTTGTCCGAGTCAGAAGTACTGAGTAGTGTGCCCCGAATGCGCGGCTTAGTGCATGCGGCTCCTGTGTCTGTCCTCTCCGCCAACGGTGTTGACATTGCATGCACTCAACCAGGTCTTCTCTTTCTCCCCCCACCCTTCTTCTTCATCTTCTTGTGCATGTGTGCATTAGCATCATCAGGCGGAGGAGATTTGGCATCGGAGCACGAGGGAGCTGCAAGCCACAAGGCCCCGGTGGGCACAGGAACAGACACCGAGGGCCCAAGTGAGCCGGAGGGCGAGGGGAGCACCACAACGGGGACCGCTGGTGAGAGCAGCGACAGCGACACGTCCACGGATGGGAGCTCCCTAGCGGTGGTGGCAACATCCGGGCCCCCCGCCTCTACAGGTACAGCCGCCACCCAGCGCACCAGCCCCGCCCTCCCAGCAGCCCCTCAGCCTACGCTCCGTGCCCGCTCACCCAGGAAGGCGGGTGTCTCCTTCGCCCCAGGCACCTCAGCCCCTGCCCCTGTTACCCCTGCTGCCCTCAGTGAGGAGGTCATTGATCTCCTCAGGACACTCATTGTTGGGCAGACTACCCTTTTGAATGCCATCCAGGGGGTAGAAAGGGAGGTGCATCGGAGCAATGCCTACCTGGAGGGCATTCATTCGGGTCAGGCTGCCCATCAACGATCGTTCAATGCTCTGGCCTCAGCACTGACGGCAGCCATTGTCCCTGTTTCCAGCCTCCCTCTTCTGACTGCCTCCACCCTGTCTCTGTCTCCTGTTCCTCAGCCTATCCCATCCACACCATCTGACCAGCCTGCACACACTTCAACACCCAAGGGCAGCTCATCCA
Organism: Pleurodeles waltl; assembly: GCF_031143425.1. Classification (NCBI taxonomy): domain Eukaryota; kingdom Metazoa; phylum Chordata; class Amphibia; order Caudata; family Salamandridae; genus Pleurodeles; species Pleurodeles waltl. The sequence goes on along the minus strand of NC_090440.1, from coordinate 115,909,024 downwards.
GACACAAGCACCACAGATCCCACAAACACTCACCCAAGCAACACACAGATGCAGACATCCCAACAGTCACTACTACCCCTGTGTCCCCCTCCTCCTCGTCTCCCTCCTCCCTCCCTGTGACGTCGACACTCACACCTGCATGCACACCAACATCAGCCAGTGCTTCCATCACCACCACACCCTCCTGTACAGTCCGCACGTGTGCAGTCACCACCCCCACTGCCATTTACACGTCCCCTGTGTCCTCTCCCACTGTGTCTGTCACCACCCCTTCCAAGACACACAAACGCAGGCAGACACCCACCCAACAGACATCCACCTCACAACAGCCTACAGCACCTGCACCTTCACCCAATGACAGCACACCTGACTCTCCTACAACCACATCCTCTTCCTCCACTTCCATCTCCACTTCTCCTACCTTTTACCTTGGCCCTAAAAAAGTTTTCCTGGCTAATCTTGACCTCTTCCCCTCCGATGACCTACCCCTTCCATCTGCAAAGAGTCCCAAGAGCACCACAGCCACCACCAGCCCAACTTCGGGTGTCACTGTTGTGCATGGGTTCTGGAGTCCACCCTTTGCCAGCAGTGACACCTCCATCAGCAGCAAGGACACATCCAGCCCCCCCCGGCAAGAGGACCAGGAAACACAAGGGCCGCCGTGCGAAGACTGACACGGCTGCCCCCAAGGAGCAGAGTTCGCCCACTTCACCAGCCACAACGTCTAGGGAGGCAAGGGCCCGAGAGCCCCATCTAAGGAGCGTAAGGGCAGCAGGGCGGAGACGTCAGCCAGCAGGAGCGCGGAGCAGGTGGGCCCCACATGCCACATCCCAGCTGTAAAGGAGGACACCAAAGGGCCCAGGACTCCGTCACCGAAGGGCCCAGGAACATCACGGTCGGAGGGCGTCTGAGCATGGAGTCCAGGCCAGGTCTGGCTCCCTTGAACCTACTGGATGTGCACCGCTGAACAGGGCCCGCCGTGCAGAAGAGCACTGCTGAACAGGGCCCGCCGTGCAGAAGAGCACCGCTGAACAGGGCCCGCCGTGCAGAAGAGCACCGCTGAACAGGGCCCGCCGTGAAGATAGGCACCGTTGAACAGGGCCCGCCGTGCAGAAGAGCACTGCTGAACAGGGCCCGCCGTGCAGAAGAGCACCGCTGAACAGGGCCCGCCGTGAAGATAGGCACCGCTGAACAGGGCCCGCCGTGCAGAAGAGCACCGCTGAACAGGGCCCGCCGTGCAGAAGAGCACCGCTCTGCTGGGCCCCGCCATCTCAAGCACCGCTCCGCTGGGCCCCTTCATCTCAAGCACCGCTCCGCTGGGCCCCTTCATCTCAAGCACCGCTCCGCTGGGCCCCGCCGTCTCAAGCACCGCTCCGCTGGGCCCTTCCTGTCAAGCACCGCTCCGCTGGGCCCCGCCGTCTCAAGCACCGCTCCGCTGGGCCCCGCCGTCTCAAGCACCGCTCCGCTGGGCCCCTTCATCTCAAGCACCGCTAGGCCCCGCCGTCTCAAGCACCGCTCCGCTGTGCCCTTCCTGTCAAGTACCGCTCCGCTGGGCCCTTCCTGTCAAGCTCCGCTGGGCCCCGCCGTCTCAAGCACCGCTCCGCTGGGCCCCGCCGTCTCAAGCACCGCTCCGCTTGGCCCCTTCATCTCAATCACCGCTCCGCTGGGCCCCGCCGTCTCAAGCACCGCTCCGCTGGGCCCTTCCTGTCAAGCACCGCTCCGCTGGGCCCCGCCGTCTCAAGCACCGCTCCGCTGGGCCCCGCCGTCTCAAGCACCGCTCCGCTGGGCCCCTTCATCTCAAGCACCGCTCCGCTGGGCCCTTCCTGTCAAGCACCGCTCCGCTGGGCCCTTCCTGTCAAGCACCGCTCCGCTGGGCCCTTCCTGTCAAGCACCGCTCCGCTGGGCCCCGCCGTCTCAAGCACCGCTCCGCTGGGCCCCGCCGTCTCAAGCACCGCTCCGCTGGGCCCCTTCATCTCAAGCACTGTTTATGGTTCACTGTGCCCACCATGCCTCCTCCTTGACCAGTGGAGACTGTTATCCACTTGAGAGACTGTGGCTTTGCACTCCCCAGGATGGCACAGTGGGCAACCCACCCACTGTAGAGACTTGAGAGACTGTGGCTTTGCACTCCCCAGGATGGTACACTGGGCAACCCACCCACTGTAGAGACTTGAGAGACTGTGGCTTTGCACTCCCCAGGATGGCAGAGTGGGCAACCCACCCACTGTAGAGACTTGAGAGACTGTGGCTTTGCACTCCCCAGGATGGCACAGTGGGCATGGTGGCCCCTTCATGGATCTTGCGTCGTGGACTCATGTGGCTGTGGTGCCCCTCCCCTTCCCTTCCCCCTGAGGTGCCTGTAGTATTTTCATCAGATGCCCCTGCAGTGTTCTCTCCAAAGGACTCAGGTCTCCTGTGTGGGCTTTGCCCTTGTGTCGCTACACTGTAGCCCACGGACTGTTCCATTTGACTTTGATGTAGCGGACTAATTGCCTCGGTTCTCCATGGCAGTGTGTATAGTGTTATTTTGTTATGGATATTTTGCATAGTTGCCGATACATATCAGAGTCTATTTTTTATATAAAATTTTGGTTCACAATTTAATTATGACTTTGCATTTTTCAGGGGGGTTTGGGTGGTGTCACTGTGCATTGTTGCTCTGCATTGGTGTGTACATAGTTTGGGGGGCTGGGGGTCGCATATGTGTGTGCCCGTAACCTTTCCTCCTCCCCCCTCCCGTGTGTCGTAGGTGCAGTACTCACCGTTGTCGTCTGCGCCGGAGTTCGTACTCGTGGTAGATGAGCAGGTAGACGAGTGCAGGTAGGATGTTTAATTCGGGTTCCATGCTGTCCTCCGTACTCGTGGAGTGTGTTTTGGTGAGCGTTTTCCCATCCGTAGTCTGTTTCCGCCGTGCTTTTATCGGCGGGGCTCCCGCCCCGGAAAAGTTGGCGGATTGGTGAGTTGTAATACTGTGGGCGGTACATTGTCTGCCGCCTGCCTGTTGGCGGTGACCGCCGCGCTGTTTGTCTGTACCGCGGTGGCGGTCGGAGTGTTAATGTGGCGGGCTGTGTTGGCGGTTGCCGCCAGGGTCAGAATTCAATTTTTTGGACCGCCGGCCTGTTGGCGGGTTGGCCGCCGCTTTATCACCGACCGCCAGGGTTAGAATCACCCCCATAGTGCTTAGAAGCTTTGGGGCATATTTATACTCCGTTTGCGCCGAATTTGCGTCGTTTTTTTCAACGCAAATTCGACACAAAACTAACTCCATATTTATACTTTGGCGTTAGACGCGTCTAGCGCCAAAGTTCATGGAGTTAGCGTAATTTTTTTGCGTGAACACCTTCCTTGCGTTAATGAGATGCAAGGTAGGCGTTCCCGTCTTAAAAAATGACTCCGATGCTATTGCGTCGGATTTATACTCCCGGGCAAAAATTACGCCCGGGAGTGGGCGGGTCTAAAAAACCTGCATTTGCGCCGGATTTTAGCGCCTGGGTCAGGGCAGGCGTTAAGGGACCTGTGGGCTCAGAATGAGCCCAGAGGTGCCTTCCCCTGCCCCCAGGGACACCCCCTGCAACCCTTGCCCACCCCAGGAGGACACCCAAGGCTGGAGGGACCCACCCCATGGACATTAAGGTAAGTCCAGGTAGGTATTTTTTTTTTTTTTTGTGGCATAGGGGGGCCTGATTTGTGGCCCCCTACATGCCACTATGCCCAATGGCCATGCCCAGGGGACTTACCTTAATGTCCATGGGGTGGACTTCTGTCCCCTGGGCATGGCCATTGGGCATAGTGGCATGTAGGGGGCCACAAATCAGGGCCCCCCTATGCCACAAAAATAAATAAAACAGAATACATACCTGGACTTACCTTAATGTCCATGGGGTGGACTTTTGTCCCCTGGGCATGGCCATTGGGCATAGTGGCATGTAGGGGGCCACAAATCAGGGGCATAGAAGTCCCCTGGGCATGGCCATTGGGCAAGGGGGCATGACTCCTGTCTTTGCTAAGACAGGAGTCATTTCAATGGGGGATGGGCGTCGGAAAAAATGGCGCAAATCGGGTTCTGGCGATTTTTTTGCCTCAGCCTGACTTGCACCATTTGTGGACGCCCATACGCCCTTTTCCCCCTACGCCGGCGCTGCCTGTTGTACGTCGTTTTTTTTAACGCACACCAGACAGCGTCGGCGGCTAACGCCGGCTAACGTCATTCAATAAATACGGCGCCCGCATGGCGCTTCAGAATGGCGTTAGCCGGCGCTAATTTTTTTGACGCAAAACTGCGTTGGCGCAATTTTGCGTCAAAAAGTATAAATATGGGCCTTAATGTGCCAACTGGGGATATTTGGTTGTGCTAAACTGGGTCAACTCTGAAAAGTCAAGCAGTCTGCGATGGAATGTGGGGCAGATATAGGGACCAACCATGTCCTACTGAAAAAGTACCTTTGGGATGGAGGCTACGTTGACATCAAAGTCCTGATGCGAGGAGCAGAGAGGTGATGCAGAAACGATGCACTGGTTTCAATCCGCGCAGTCAGGAATGCATTGATGGCGAACCCTTGGTAATGAAGGTGATGTGGTGTCGTTGAGCCACACAGCTGGCAATGTGAAGGCAAAGCATTGGGCTGATGGTGATGCATCGATTCGGAAGCGCGAAGTCGGCGTTGCGATGTCCCTGTTCTCAGTGACAGTGATGATGGGTATGGGAGAGATGCAGCAGTTCAGTGCATGGCTTTTTGAAGGAAACAGCTGAAGAACCCAATTCCAAGGGCCCAAGACTGGATTGACATCACTTGGCAGAGCAGGACTTACAGTTGGTGGAGCACAGAGTCCTTAACAGGGTTAAGTGAGGTCTTTGATATTCCTGAGCAGCAATTTGGGTTTAAGTGGTGTGGGCATGTCTAGCCTTATATATCTTTTAATAATTTATGTACAAGGTGACACGTATATGGTAACCATAATTTACCTCTAGAGGTCGACACAGACCTTTGGACTCAGATAGGAGTCAGATGGCTAACAACAATGAAATCAAATCAATAAACGTCACTTTTCATATTAGAGCCAGATATTTGTATGCACCATGAATCACCACACCATTTTAGTAAAGTTCAATCATTTATTGCCCTTTAGAGTAACAATGCTAAGTTCAAGTAAACCAAATGAATGTCAGTCTATACAAAATATTTATCATTAAGTATTGAAGAACCACCATAGAGATTAACAACAATAACAAATAAATGATAGAGAATACATTTAAGTAAATTTCTTTCCACCCAGCGTTCCCCCAAGCCTTCCGGAAAAAAATGGTACCTCACTTGTGTGGGTAGGCCTAGTGCCCGCGACAAGAAGAGCCCCAAAACACAAAGTGGACACATCACATTTTCTCAAAGAAAACAGAAGTGTTTTTTGCAAAGTGCCTACCTGTGGATTTTGGCCTCTAGCTCAGCCGCCACCTAGAGAAACCTACCAAACCTGTGCTTTTTTGAAAACTAGAGAAATTGGGGAATCCGATATGGGGTGACTTGTCGAGCTCTCACCAGGTTCTGTTACGTAGAATCCTTTGCAAACCTCAAAATGTGGCTAAAAAAACACTTTTCCCTCACATTTCGGTGTTCGAAAGTTCTGGAATCTGAGAGGAGCCACAAATTTCCTTCCACCCAGCATTCCCCCAAGTCTCCCGATAAAAATGGTACCTCACTTGTGTGGGTAGGCCTAGTGCCCGTGACAAGAAGAGCCCCAAAACACAAAGTGGACACATCACATTTTCTCAAAGAAAACAGAAGTGTTTTTTGCAAAGTGCCTACCTGTGGATTTTGGCCTCTAGCTCAGCCGCCACCTAGGGAAACCTACCAAACCTGTGTATTTTTTTAAACTAGAGACCTAGGGGATTCCAAGATGGGGTGACTTGAAGAGCTCTCACCAGGTTCTGTTACCCAGAATCCTTTGCAAACCTCAAAATGTGGCTAAAAAAACACTTTTTCCTCACATTGCGGTGACAGAAAGTTCTGGAATCTGAGAGGAGCCACAAATTTCCTTCCACCCAGCGTTCCCCCAAGTCTTCCGATAAAAATGGTACCTCACTTGTGTGGGTAGGCCTAGTGCCCGCGACAAGAAGAGCCCCAAAACACAAAGTGGACACATCACATTTTCTCAAAGAAAACAGAAGTGTTTTTTGCAAAGTGCCTACCTGTGGATTTTGGCCTCTAGCTCAGACGCCACCTAGAGAAACCTACCAAACCTGTGCTTTTTTGAAAACTAGAGAAATAGGGGAATCCGAGATGGGGTGACTTGTCGAGCTCTCACCAGGTTCTGTTACCCAGAATCCTTTGCAAACCTCAAAATGTGGCTAAAAAAACACTTTTTCCTCACATTGCGGTGACAAAAAGTTCTGGAATCTGAGAGGAGCCACAAATTTCCTTCCACCGAGCGTTCCCACAAGTCTCCCGATAAAAATGGTACGTCATTTGTGTGGGTAGGCCTAGTGCCCGTGACAGGAAATGCCCCAAAACACAAAGCGGACAAATCACATTTTCTCAAAGAAAACAGAGCTGTTTTTTGCAAAGTGCCTACCTGTGGATTTTGGCCTCTAGCTCAGCCGCCACCTAGGGAAACCTACAAAACCTTTGCATTTTTGAAAACTAGAGACCTAGGGGAACCCAAGATGGGGTGACTTGCCGAGCTCTCAGCAGGTTCTGTTAACCAGAATCCTTTGCAAACCTCAAAATGTGGCTAAAAAAAAACTTTTTCCTCACATTTCTATGACAGAAAGTTCTGGAATCTGAGAGGAGCGACAAACTTCTTTCCACCCAGCGTTACGCCAAGTCTTCCTATAAAAATGGTACCTCACTTGTGTGGGTAGGCCTAGTGCCCGTGACAGGAAATGCCCCAAAACACAGAGTGGGCACATCACATTTTCTCAAAGAAAACAGAGGTGTTTTTTTGCAAAGTGCCTACCTGTGGATTTTGGCCTCTAGCTCAGCCGCCACCTAGGGAAACCTACCAAACCTGTGCATTTTTTTAAACTAGAGACCTAGGGGATTCCAAGATGGGGTGACTTGTCGAGCAGCTCTCACCAGGTTCTGTTACCCAGAATCCTTTGCAAACCTCAAAATGTGGCTAAAAAAACACTTTTTCCTCACATTTCGGTGACAGAAAGTTCTGGAATCTGAGAGGAGAGACAAACTTCTTTCCACCCAGCGTTCCCCCAAGTCTTCCGATAAAAATGGTACCTCACTTGTGTGGGTAGGTCTAGTGCCCACGACAGGAAATGCCCCAAAACACAAAACGGACAAATCAAATTTTCTCAAAGAAAACAGAGCTGTTTTTTGCAAAGTGCCTACCTGTGGATTTTGGCATCTAGCTCAGCCGCCTCCTAGGGAAACCTACCAAAGCTGTGCATTTTTGAAAACTAGAGACCTAGGGGAACCCAAGATGGGGTGACTTGTCGAGCTCTCAGCAGGTTCTGTTACCCAGAATCCTTTGCAAACCTCAAAATGTGGCTAAAAAAACACTTTTTCCTCACATTTCTATGACAGAAAGTTCTGGAATCTGAGAGGAGCGACAAACTTCTTTCCACCCAGCGTTACGCCAAGTCTTCCAATAAAAATGGTACCTCACTTGTGTGGGTAGGCCTAGTGCCCGTGACAGTAAATGCCCCAAAACACAGAGTGGGCACATCACATTTTCTCAAAGAAAACAGAGCGTTTTTTTTGCAAAGTGCCTACCTGTGGATTTTGGCCTCTAGCTCAGCCGCCACCTAGGGAAACCTACCAAACCTGTGCATTTTTTTAAACTAGAGACCTAGGGGATTCCAAGATAGGGTGACTTGTCGAGCAGCTCTCACCAGGTTCTGTTACCCAGAATCCTTTGCAAACCTCAAAATGTGGCTAAAAAAACACTTTTTCCTCACATTTCGGTGACAGAAAGTTCTGGAATCTGAGAGGAGTGACAAACTTCTTTCCACCCAGCGTTCCCCCAAGTCTTCCGATAAAAATGGTACCTCACTTGTGTGGGTAGGTCTACTGCCCGCGACAGGAAATGCCCCAAAACACAAAGCGGACAAATCACATTTTCTCAAAGAAAACAGAGCTGTTTTTTGCAAAGTGCCTACCTGTGGATTTTGGCATCTAGCTCAGCCGCCACCTAGGGAAACCTACAAAAGCTGTGCATTTTTGAAAACTACAGACCTAGGGGAACCCAAGATGGGGTGACTTGTCGAGCTCTCAGCAGGTTCTGTTACCCAGAATCCTTTGCAAACCTCAAAATGTGGCTAAAAAAACACTTTTTCCTCACATTTCTATGACAGAAAGTTCTGGAATCTGAGAGGAGCGTCAAACTTCTTTCCACCCAGCGTTACGCCAAGTCTTCCAATAAAAATGGTACCTCACTTGTGTGGGTAGGCCTAGTGCCCGTGACAGTAAATGCCCCAAAACACAGAGTGGGCACATCACATTTTCTCAAAGAAAACAGAGCGTTTTTTTTGCAAAGTGTCTACCTGTGGATTTTGGACTCTAGCTCAGCCACCACCTAGGGAAACCTACCAAACCTGTGCTTTTTTTAAACTAGAGACCTAGGGGAATCCCAAGATGGGGTGACTTGTCGAGCTCTCACCGAGTTCTGTTACCTAGAATCCTTTGCAAACCTCTAAATGTGGCTAAAAAAACACTTTTTCCTCACATTTCGGTGACAGAAACTTCTGGAATCCGAGTGGAGCCACAAATTTCCTTCCACACAGCGCTCTCCCAAGTCTCCCGATAAAAATGGTACCTCACTTGTGTGGGTAGGCCTAGTGCCCGCAACAGGAAATGCCCTAAAACACAAAGTGGACACATCACATTTTCTCAAAGAAAACTGAGATGTTTTTTGCAAAGTGCCTACCTGTGGATTTTGGCCTCTAGCTCAGCCGCCACCTAGGGAAACCCACCAAACCTGTGCTTTTTTGAAAACTAGAGACCTAGGGGAATCCAAGATGGGGTGACTTTTCGAGCTCGCACCAGGTTCTGTTACCCAGAATCCTTTGCAAACCTCAAAATGTGGCTAAAAAAACACTTTTTCCTCACATTTTGGTGACAGAAAGTTCTGGAATCTGAGAGGAGCCACAAATTTTCTTCCAACCAGCGTTCCCCCAAGTCTCCCGATAAAAATGATACCTCACTTGTGTTTGTAGGCATAGTGCCCACAACAGGAAATGCTCCAAAACAGAACGTGGACCCATCAATTTTTTTTACAGAAAACAGAGGTGTTTTTTGCAAAGTGCCTACCTGTGGATTTTGGCCTTTAGCTCAGCCGTCACCTAGGGAAACCTACCAAACCTGTGCATTTTTGAAAACTAGAGACCTAGGGGAATCCAAGATGGGGTGACTTGTCGAGCTCTCACCAGGTTCTGTTACCCAGAATCCTTTGCAAACCTCAAAATGTGGCTAAAAAAGTACTTTTTCCTCACATTTTGGTGACAGAAAGTTCTGGAATCTGAGAGGAGCCACAAATGTCCTTCCACCCAGTGTTCCCCCAAGTCTCCCGATAAAAATGGTACCTCACTTGTGTGGGTAGGCCTTGTGCTCGCAACAGGAAGTGCCCCAAAACACTATCTGGACACATCAAAGTGATCAAATAGAAAACTACCTGTTTTTGAGGGGGTGGGGGACCTGCGTTTTTGGTCCTGGGCTCTGGAGCCATCTAGGGAAACTTACCAAACCCAGACATTTCTGAAACCTTGATACCCGAGGGAGTCAAGGGAGGTGTGACTTGCGTGGATCCCCCAATATTGTCTTACCCAGAATCCTCAGCAAATAGAAAATCTAGCTAAAAAATCACATTTTTCCCACATTTCTGTGTGGGATCACTGCACTGGGACAAATTTCCTACCACCCAACTTTCCCCTCAGTCGCCCAGTAAAAATGATACCTCACTTGTGTAGGTGGTCCAAGTGTTTGTGACAGGGAAGAGCCAAAAACACTTCGAAATTGAGGGGAAACCGAAGTGGGTCCAAAAGGGCAGTTTGAAAAAAAAAGATTTTAGGCTGACAAGTGCAGCAGAAATTTTATCGATATAGATGAGACAATGCTTGGTGGTAGGAATTTTGTTGATTATTGCAGATTCCTGAAGGTTGCATCACGAAAATGTATGCTTTCCAGCAAAGTTGCAGGCTTGCAGGGCATTGTGTGTAAGGAAATGGTGCGGGTGCATGTGAAGCACACCACCCTGGAATCAACTAGATGTTTAGTTTTCAGATGTGTCTAGGTATTGTGGATTTTTCTACATGGCAGCATCCCAAAGTAAAAAACAATTGCAGCCCTCACCATTCCAAGTGGGACGATTTTGAGAGTTACCAAGCTCTCATGGCCCAAATGTAAAACAAAAACAAAAATTATCAAACATCCTCTTGCTTGTCATGGGATAAGATGTTTTAGTGTGCGGGGAGAGCTGAAAGACTGTTGGCCCCTTCAGTTCGGGTGGGGGTATAACCAGGCCCATACTGGTTGGTAGCCACCACCCCACTATTTTCTTTTATTTTTTTTATTCCCTGGCATCTAGTAGACTTTCTGTCCCCCCGGGGTGTGGATTGGGGGTAATTGCCCAATCTGCCCGCTGGTGGGCAGAACAACTTTGGCCCCATTTATTTGGGGTGGGGGTATGGCCATACCCCCAACCTCTTATTTTGAAAAACAAATCTTCCCTGGCCTCTGGTGGGCTTTCTGCCCCCCCTGGGGGCAGATGGGCCTTCCAAAATAGGCCAGTCTGCCCCCAAGGGGGCAGTTATGGCCAACAGTAATGTGCCCCCATGGGAGAGACCCTTGCCCTAGGGGCTTCCCCCTCCAAACAAAACACACACAGATTGGCCTTACAAAAATAGGTTGATCTGCCCCCAAGGGGGACAGAAATGGCCTAAATACAATTTGTACCCCAGGGGAGCGACCCTTGTCTAAGGGGTCGCTACCCATACATAAAAACATAAAGTAAATAAAAAAATATTTATATCCCTGGTGTCTAGAGGTTTCTGCCCCCCCCCCCAGGGGCAAATCCGCATAATTATATTAGGCCGATCTGCCTCCAGGGGGGGATAAAAGGCTTAAAAATACTTTGCCCCCCCCCGGGTAGTGGCCCTTACCAAAGGGGCACTCCTCTTATGCGTTAGTATAAAAAAAAAAAAATCCCTGGTGTCTTGTGGTTTCTGCCCCCGGGGGGGCAGAAATGGCCTAGAAATAATTTGCCGCCCGATGAGCAGCCCTTGCCCAAGGGGCCGTTCCCCTTACTTGAAATAGCACACACAAAAAAAAATCCCTGGTGTCTAGTGGTTTCTGCCCCCCTGGGGGCAGATCGGAAGGCCAATCTGCCCCCAGGGGGTGCAGAAATGGCCTAATAATGATTCCCCCCGAGCGACCCTTGCCCAAGGGGTCACTCCCCAAACATAAAAAATAAAAGTAAACCCCCAAAAATTATCCCTTGTATCTAGTGGTTTTCTGCCACCCCCCCACCGGGCAGATCGGCCTAATAATAATTTGCCCCCCCCGAGGAGCGGCCCTTGCCCAAGGGGCTGCTCCCCTTACTTGAAATAGCCCACAAAAAAAATATTCCCTGGTGTCTAGTTGTTTCTGCACCCCCCGGGGCAGATCACAAGGCCGATCTGCCCCCAGGAGGTGCAGAAATGGCCTTATAATGATTCCCCCCTGAGCGACCCTTGCCCAAGTGGTCGCTCCCCAAACATAAAAAAATTTAAAAAAACAATTTTTTTTTATCCCTGGTGTCTAGTGGATTTCTGCCCCCGGGGGGGCAGAAATGGCCTAGAAATAATTCCCCCCCCCCAAGGAGCAGCCCTTGCCCAAGGGGCTGCTCCCCTTACTTCAAATAGCCCACAAAAATATATATTCCCTGGTGTCTAGTGATTTCTGCCCCCCCCGGAGGCAGATCGCAAGGCCGATCTGCCCCCAGGGGGAGCAGAAATGGCCTGATAATAATTTGCCCCTCCTGGAGCGACCCTTGCCTAAGGGGTCACTCACCAAACATACAAAAAAATAAAGTAAAAATAAAGAACATTTTCCCTGGTGTTTAGTGGATTTCTGCCCCCAGGGGGGGGCAGAAACAGCCAAAAAACAAATTAGCCCCCTGGAGAGTGGCCCTTGCCCAAGGGGCTGCTCTCCTTATTTAGTAAATAAAAAAATATATAAACCCTGGGGTCTAGTGGCATTTCTGCTGCCCGGGCAGCAGAAATGCTCAGAGAAGCCTGAAAGGAGAGGAAAGGCCTTTCCTCTCCTTTCAGGCTTCTCTGACCCCCTCCAAGTGATTGGAGGAGAAATGCTTTGCATTTCTCCTCCGGTCGGGAGCTGGAAGCTGAGCTTCCACAGGGTGTTCACGGGGGGCGGGGTGGAAGGGGAAATGATTCCCCTTCCATCCCTGTCTAGGGGAGGGGTGTGCCTGGCCATCCCGGGGGCCCCTAGCAGGACGAGGTGATCTTGTCCAAGGCACTGGGGAACCGGAGCCTTGGACGAGATCACCTCGTCCTGGGCAAACAGAGGGTTAATGGTCAGACGAAGAACTGATCAACAACAGCCCAAGAAAACAGAAAACACAATGAGGGAAAAAGTGCATGAAGATATCTATGTACATTAGATATTGTTGCTCCAAAAAGCATGAGCAAAGAGACACAAGTGCTCTTTCAGAATGAGCATGTGAAGGATAAGGTAAACTAAAACATGTGACTCAGTGCTACAGCAGCCTGTAAGCTGACTTCCTAAAACAAAAAGGACAAATCCTCATACAGAGGGGCTTTGAGATGTTTCTTAGAAGTCGAAGGGAGAGTTCTGTTTAGTGCAGACAATGGATATCATTGATGTTTTGACACAGATATTAGTGGCAGTTTGAAACCATCTCAGAGTGTCTTCATCAGGACATGGGGGAGGGGCAGCCTATGTGGTAAGGACAGAATGGGACTTCATAAATTATGGCTTGTGTCACATGAAAATGGCTCTTCCATGGAGTGCCAATGGATTCTGAAAAGACAGCAAGCTTTCTTATCTTCATTGGGTTCTCAATGAAATTGAATTAACCACTCAATAAAGGTCCCTCAGGGGTGCCCTATTGGAAAAGAGAGTAAATAAACAGGTACCCAGCATAGTTCATACTCAATATTGTGAACGTGATATATGACTTTCAAAACAGTGATTGTGAAGGAATGAACTGAAAAGACAATAATTAGAAAGGCAGTAGTGAGTGTCAAATGTGGGATTCATAATGAACACTCAATTATGAATAAAAAATAATCTTGTGGGGGAGGTCAGACCACCGCGGTCATGGTGGTCCAACCGCCACGTTATGACAAGTCAACAGCCTGGCGGTCTCTGCAGTTGTAATCTGTCAGGCATTACAACTCCCCAATCCTCCAGCCTTTTCATGGCAGTTAGACTGCCATGGAATGGCTGGAGGAAGGGGGACCTTGGGGACCCCTGGATGCCATTGCTCTGCCTGTACAATTGGCATAGGCAGTGCAGGGGCCTCCCATGTACAGCCCAGTTGCGCTTTCCACTGCCCGAATTCCGGGCAGTGGAAAGCGCAACAGGTGCTGCTACACCCGACGCACTGCCACATTGTTGCCGGCTCGATTATGAGCCGGATTCAGTGTTAAGGCCCTGTTCACCTCCAGGCCAGCGGGTGGAAACAGTGTTTCCGCACACCGGCCCTGCGGTGAACACTTAATATTCGCTGTGTTCTGGCTGCACTTGGGGTCAGATGGTGGTACGAGTTTGGCCGGTGGCCTTCACCCACGCCAAACTAGCAATGAGGGCCAAGATATTTTCATTATGTCATAGGGCAATGTACTGCCTGCACAATCTGTTTATGGGCCCTTCCTAGAACTCCAGTGGACACAGTAGCATGTTATGGAGAAAATGGTTGGCTGAAGACATTGTTCATGGAATAAAATGCGGAACCTCATCCATGGCTTAGTGTGTCTACCTGTTTCGCAATTTCCACAAACTCATTCAGCCCATTTGTCACTGTGTCTAGAAAATGGATCCATTTATATTTTGTGCATATTAATGGCATTGGAAATGTCTAGATCCCTCAGGTTGCGCATGATTTCCTCAATCACAGAAGATCCAAGGCTTTCTGTTGAGTGGTAGAGCAACATGAAGTGCTTGACCTGAGAAGCCCCCTGAAATTTACACAGAATCCTGCTACAATGCTGCAGGATTCTCACCTTATAACTCTGAAATGTTTTCCTGTACGTACAAGGGACGTTGGATGGCATAGATCACATCCATGCTATAACAATTTGTGTGGCTTTGGAAGATAAAACTGTGATTGTTATGTGAGAAGTCTTTAATGGTAAGTGTCAGAGCACAGGCTTGGCAACGACCACAGCTGAAATGGCCCAGAACCGGCGGTAGATTCCAGTGGGATGGTAAATTAGTATTGGTGGGTAATTTGAAAAGGGCACTGACTACATGATCCCTTACACGTTTGCCCTTTTTGAAGGCGTACATGGACTTCTCTTTGATGTCCCGGATTGTTGGAGACTAAGCCCCACTGCTTGTTAATAATATTTTTAATAGCATTATTACTAGTGTAGAAAGTGGTGATACAATGCATTCTCTGCTGGGAAACATCAATCCCTTGCTTGGGATCTAAACGTGTCTCCCGTGGACAATACCACACTTTCTTGCATGAACGCTTGAGTAACCTTTGGAGTACCCCCATTCCAGATTCCTAAGACCAACAAAAACAGCTTAGTAAAAGTGGAACAAAGCAGACAAAATGTTTTGGCGAAGACCACCCTAACTACCATGAATTCATACCTGACACTTTCTTAGCAGGATAGAAACAATATTTTGTGGTTCAAACCCCCACGAGATCTCTATAGATTGGTAAATACCCCCCTATTGATTGGTAAATTCCATTAATGACAAGATCCTTAATCTAAAATGAATATGCAATGACATCATTTAAGGAGTTTGTCAAGTAAAAATATACTTCACAAGTTAGGGTATATAAGTCTAATATCAGTGCTAAGGTCAGGTCAGGGGTTGAAGGTGGGTTCCACAGGCACTGATTGTTGGGGATTGGCCTTTTATTTTCCTCATAAGGCATTTACGGAGTGCAAGAGAGTGAAAACAGGTAAAGAGGAGAAAGAAGG
The DNA here is from genome assembly GCF_031143425.1 of Pleurodeles waltl. NCBI lineage: Eukaryota > Metazoa > Chordata > Amphibia > Caudata > Salamandridae > Pleurodeles > Pleurodeles waltl. The sequence continues at coordinate 115,893,900 of NC_090440.1, read as the reverse complement.
AGGAAGAAAAAGACAGAGGAACAATCATAAAGGGATGAAGCAGGAATAGTGAGATACATGGGAAGGAAGTGTCTGGTAATGCAATAAAGAGGCATGATGTGATGTTAAGACTACACAGCTTTAGTTGTCTGCACACTGAGAAGACCTTTGGGCATTGACACCTATTCTGTTACAAATTAAGAAGTGACTAACATAACAAATAACAATATATTTAGGCCTCTCTGCAGCTCCGTCATACTGAAGGACTTTAAGTTACCATACTTATCTGAGGATCCTCATTTAGACCAATATTCCAAGATGTTGAGGTTGCTAACATGTTTTTGCCTTGCCTAATCAATGGATGAGCATATGAGACATGACGCCCACAGATATTCAGTGCATCTGTAATTGAAATTAAATACCATGCTAACCAGAGTCTTAACCAAAAATTCACTTCTTCCAATTTGAATACTGTGTTTATTCCCTTACAATCAATTTCTAATTGAGGCAAGATGGTAAGTACCCCTTGTGATCAAGCATATTCTAGCACCCAAAACAAGGGCCTGGAATAGGATTGGTGAAGAAGCATGTGCTGGATAGTACTTTGCTCTCATGTCCTTGGTACTCTATACAATGATATATATAATTTCTGATTTTTTTGCCTCAACTTCTCAATAGAGGAGAGTCACGTACACCGCCTGACTTCATACTTGACTTGGCACATTTGGCTCTCACAAGGAACTACTTCAAGTTTGAGGATAACTTTTTCCTGCAAATACAGGGTACATCTATGGGTAGCACTTTCGCACCTAGCCTAGCATGTCTCTATGTTGATCACTTTGAGAGACAGGTAGTCAACCACGATGACAACCCGTTTTCCCAGCAGATTAAACTCTGGAAACGATATATAGATGACATTCTATTGGTCTGGACAGGAACTAGAGATGAGGCGATGAATTTTGTAAATTGGTTAAATACAGCTAACCCTTTCCTGAACTTCACCATGACCATAGGTGACAACCAACTAGCATTTCTTGACCTATCAATCTATGAAAGCAATGGGGCTCTAGCCACAGAGGTCTATTATAAACCCACAGATCGGAATAACCTGCTCCAATTCAAAAGCTTCCACCCAAGGTCCCTGAGGGAGAATCTCCCTGTTGGTCAATTCTTACGTCTACGACGGAATTGTTCCACCCTCACAAACTACCGCAAACACGCTGAGAAATTGGTTAGTAAGCTGCAAACCAAGGATTATCCCACACATCTGGTGAAGAGAGCATACAAAAGAGCGGGGAATAATAATAGGGACCAACTACTACAACCACGCACTAGGACGTCTGACACTGAACAAATTGTGTGTGTGACTACCTTTAATCCACTATCCAATAAGATTCAGAAAATCATCAATGATGAGTGGAAAATCCTTATATCTGGTGGTTTACCTTTTCAGCAGCCACTACATGCGTTTAAAAGAGCCACAAACATACGGGACATGGTTGTCCACACAAGACCCAAAGAAGAAAAAAACAATTCCCTGACGACACTAACCACACTATGGGGCCTCCCACCACCAAGAGGACACTACCCATGTGGCAACTGCAGTGTCTGCTGTTTCACCAAAAAGTCAACCACAATAGACCTAGACCTTAAGACTCCATGGGCTCAAAGATCCCTAACCAACTGTAACAGCAAAAACGTGATATATTTGATTAGATGCCCCTGTAACCTTAAATACGTGGGAATGACATCTAGAAAGGTCGCCACGAGAATCTGTGAACATAGGAGTACGATCCGTTGTAAACGAGAGGCTACTAAATTGACTAACCACTTCCTTCTGGAAAAACATTCGGCAGATGACTTACACTGGACGGTCATTGAGCAACTATCTCCATCGTCCTCCAATATGACACAGAGATTGCTCCAGACCGAACAACGTTGGGTCTGGAGATTACACAGGGACACCAATGGTCTTAATGATGAGATCCCTTGGTTCACACTCAATAAATGATTTCTCTGACTAATTTATGAGTCCTCCCTTCCGTCCGCTTCTGCTCTATCTTTTTCTTCCCCTCTTCCCCCCCCCCCCCGGTTGCATTTCTTCTACAATATCCCTTCTCCCTCCTCCCTTTCTTTCTTTCCCCCCCCTCTTTTTCCCCCCCCCCTCTCCTTCCTTTTCTTTATCCTTTCCCTCGTTTTCCTCGTTTTTTCTTTCTTTCTTAGCCCTTTGGGCTACGGGACCGCTGGGAACTACATTTCCCAGCGGCCACTGTAAACGCGAGCCTTCCGCTGGTGGCGCTCGGGCCGGAATCTTCCGGCTCGGGCCCCACCCTTGCACTCGCCCGCATTCATGCCGGCGCCCCAGCACTGCTGGGGCGCCTGCGGGTGCGGCAAAGCACATCGCGCCATCAACCTAAAGAGGCCCGCCTTTTCACTCGATCACATTCATGCCGGCGCCCCGGCTTGGCCGGTGCGCCCGCCATTACGGCAATCATATCGAGGCTAGTAACGCAAAGAGGCCCGCGGCGGTGATTAACATTAATTGAACTCCAATTTACGCGCTAACAGGGCGCACCTGGAATTTCTTACAGCCATAAATAGACCGTTCTCCCTCAGCCACTTGTCACAAGCGGTCCAAGGAGAGGACGAAGTAGGCGCACGGCGAGCGTCCCCTTTGATGTAGTGAGTGGCATACCGGATCACAGGCAACACAGATAAGCCCTTATTGCTTTTAATCTTACTTTTTTTGTCTATAGTCACTTCGGTTTCTCTTAACCAGTATTTTTCTACCAGCAATAGTGGGTTCCTAATGGGAACTTGCTTTTCCCCCCCCTATTGCTCCCTCTGTATCTATTCTGCCTACTTCTGTTCCTCTCCTCACTTCGTCTTTATGTTCATCTCTATCCCTTAGTGTGTGACTATAAGGGGACACTCCCCCTCCTGGATACCAGAGGCTAGCTGCCTCTAAGAAAAGGGTAAGAACTATAATTCCCTGCAGTGATAGGACTGTCCACTTGTGTAGATATACCCACTCAGTCACTCCACGCATGTATTTTACCTTTTTTGAACATATGTGTTTCGTGCATGAATGCATCCCCTTGACACGTGTGTAGTTGGTTGGTTTTGCAGTGCTGTGTGCCACCAGAGTGCTAATTAATTGTTTTTCTCCCCATAGGCCGCCTCAAGGTAATTCCTTGGGTAATGTAGATCATTCTTTTTTCATTTTCTCACTCTTTGATTTCCCCATAGAGTTTTTTCCTCCAACGTGAGACGTAGGGATCCTAGGCCCTGACGAATGCCCCGAGACCTTCATTGGCTCACTTTTGAGGGCAGAAACATGTTGGCTAGTAATTAGTTAGGTGACCCTGTGAGTCCTTGTCCTCACAGAGGTGTCCCAACCCCCCTTTTTAACTACACCAGACAGACACCACCATTAAATTTGTTGCTCTTCACAGGTGTCTGCTTAGGTGTTTTTAGTTTTTCAGTAGATTAGCTGGATCCCGATCTTTCCAGAAACAAGTTTATTTACGCACTCCCTCCTGTTCCTTTAACAGTGAGGTTGAGTCCGCCCAGGTGGCACTGTCCTACCTGGGTGGGTCTAGGTGGTCAAATGATGAAGCATGACACTATATAGTGTGTGAGACCACCTAGTCCGTAAAAGGAAATTCCCTTCTTCCCACCCCTCGCTGTTCCACTCGGTAATTTCCAACTGACATTCCACTGACTTTACCCTTCCAAATAGGAATACATACAACCTAGGACTACGCTAATATCCGCGACGTCCGCTTCTAGAGAACCCCGTACTTTCGTGTGTACTTTCAACTTCTCATCTGCCATCATCACAAACAATATTCCACAAATAGTTTTGCATGGTTATGCTTTAATGATTTTGTATTGTACTGGTTAAACTTATCTAGTGCTCCTTAACACCCCAAATAGTTGCCTTATCACCAGCTGCTGAATGATACACTACCTATCTCCTAGAAAGCAGTTCATAAATCTACAAATAACACAGATAAACTACACTTGTTTCACTTGGCATCCTAATCAATACCTGAAACCAGAATGGCTGCTTAAACAACTTCTCAAAACGTAGCAATTGTGGTATACCATACACTTCTGCTAACCACTTATCATAAACATGGGCCAATAATTTCTTACAAACTCTCTACAACTACTTTAATATATTGACATATTGATGCTCCATTCCTTGTGTCAGAAGGATCTAAGGCGCAGAATTATCATTCATTATGCAATGCTGCGTTGCTCAACATTGAGTGAGAATGTGTTGCGCGGTGTTGTATTACAATCCTGCATCATGGGTATGCTATATTTACCATATGGCGCATAATGGCCTAGGTCCCAGAACTGCATCATGTATGTGACACAATTTGGTAATTTTGTCGCAATGCAGCATAACGCAACTTCACCCTATGTGACGCAACATTGAATTGTGTGCCATAAGACACCTTTACATGCCATAAGTCAACAATGCATTGCATCACAGAAAGCTAGAAAATGTCTCAGTGTGCGCCACAAATCTCTTTAGAACTGCTTCTGCTTATCTACAGTTTGCACCATTGAAAGAACAACAGGACAGGAGACCACCTATCCACAAGATGTACAAGAAGTATGTGGGAAAAGGAAGAGGAAGTCCAACTTCAACAAGAAAGAGTGAAGAAAGTGAAATACTCTTAATTTATTTATTTATTTGTGTCCTCAAAATTACCATTAGCAAAATAGGATGCTTCACACAAGCAATTGTTGACAAGATCAACTGAGTGGCGCCAACAAGAATGACTGTTGTGCATTGTAAATAGTGGTGGCATAAACACAGGACCAATCAAAGAAAAACTGGCCAGGAACCTTAAGACTGCAATGAGGACAGAACAGGGCCATATGTCTAGAAGAAGGAGGAGCGGGTGGCATCCATCATTTCAATGAAGTTGCTTGCAGTAGGTGAGGGGCATGGCAGTTTTGTAATGGAGGACCATCAAAATGTACAGTCTCAACCGATTGCAAGTCAAATCTCACCAAAATTTGATATTACAGCATATGACAAATATAAAGGAACACGGGTAAAAAGTTCATTTAATGCAAGTATGCCTTGGTAAAAGAGTAATAGACCAATGACAAACACTTTGGTATTATGCCAGAATCAGGCTTGAATTTGAGGCAATTTGTAAACTATTTATGAAATAATCCAAACTGTAAATAAATCAAAAGACAACACAATAACCAAACCAAAAGTCACACGGGCGTGGCTTGGTGCCGTTTGACGATGGCCACCTTCCACGGAGCTCTGTGACCGCGGCTGGAGTCGGGAGAGCCGGCTGATACCCGTGGGCACATTTTATGTTTCTGCAGTACAGAAGAGTTGGGGGAACATGCCTGGAATGCAGTTTGCCCCTTAAATGGACGTCAGAGGTACTTTTGAGTCCTCTTTGTTGATTTTTATGGAGGTCATGTGTGGAATTTCATTGTGGCCGCCATTTAGTTTTTTCTTTTTACCTCACAATTTTCTTTTTCAAGTATGCTTCACTGCCTGAAAGATTCTTTTTGCATTTTTTTACCCACAAGTGTATGTTTTTTTGCTCCTTGCTAACTGTGCCTTGCCTTTTGGAGGATTTTTTCCAGCTTTATTTTATTTTTTCGCTCTACTCTCTTCTCTGAGGTAAACTCTTTCTTTATAAAGTATATATTTTATGACATTTTTGGCAGAATTTGATGTTTTTGCTTATGGGCAGATCCAGGAACCTTCAATTGACTACTAACAAAGGACAGTGTAATTTAAGTTCTGATAATATTCCTTCATCAAACTCCTTTGCTCCTTTATCAAATATGGAAAGTACCGTAGCTATTTCTCTTGATGTTACACCTTCAACACCTGTTTCTCCTCCTGCTCTTGTTTATAAAGTTTTGTCCAAGCTTCCGGTAACGGTCTTCACATCCACAAATAAGAGAGCTAAAAAGGATCCTCCATCTCCTATTAAAGTTGTAGATACCCTATCTATGGAATTACTTCTTGTGGAAATAAGGGCGCTTAAACCTCATACAGAAGATACAAATAAACAATTACAAATATTGGACGACAAGTGGTCTCTTGTGGAACGAAGAGTGGACGTGCTTGAGGATTCAGTTACATCGATTCGATCTTTACAATTTGAAGTTGCTATGTTGAAAAAGCATGCAGAGGATATAAAAAATCGGAACTGCAGGAATAATCTACGTACTTATGGTCTACCTGAAGGAATTGAAGGTTCAGACCCTTTAGTTTTCTTTCAAGCATTTCTGCCCAAGATTCTGGACCTGCCTAGTTCTCCTGTTTTGAATATACAAAGAGCGCATAGACTTGGTCATCCTTAACATTTGGCTTCGATGTCAAAGAAACCGGGAGGAATAATACTTTATTTTTTGGAGTATACAGACTCGCTAAAGGTTCTCAGAGCAGCAAGAGCTAAAGCTCAGATCATGTGGTCAGGTTCCAATCTTTTTTTTGCTCAGGATTATGCTAAGTCGATGGCAGACAAACTGAACAAATGTCTAGATATGCCTCTGGCATTGAAGCCGCTTAATGCTTGGTATGGTCTTTTCCATCCGTGCTTGTTCAAAGTGACTAACAATAATAGGACTACAATATATGAGGACCCAGTATTACTTCAACGGTTTATTGATTCTTGTAGAGGTGAAATAATGGACACTTCTAAAATGTCAGAGACTTGACTATTGTATTAATTTTGTTTATTTTATTTTTTTATCTTGCTCTTGTTTAATGGATATGCCGTTTGTTCGTTCATTGTAATCTTACTAATGTTTGATTAATTAAGGGATTTGAATGTTTCCGTTGTTTCTCTCTTTTTAGATCTTTATGGATTCAATGTGCCCGTCTTTTGTGGTTGCAACCTGGGTGGTCGGATCTCCCTTCCCTTCCGTGTCTGTGATTATGGAGTGAAGGTTGCGTCGTCCTCCCTTTCTGGTTTCACCACCCTCATGTTGTTTTTGCCTCATAGGTATGTTTTTATTATTCGTTCAATGTTCTTTTTGTAGTTTTCATGTTTTTTTCTATATTATATTCTCTTTGTTTTTTTTAACTTCTTTTCCTCTCAATTTTCTTTCTTTTCTTTTCTTTTTTCTTTATTCTCAAGTTTATACTTCTATTTTTCACATTCTGTACACTAAATATTTTCTCTTGGCTCAATTTCTTCATACTAATATGTGGTTTATATGCATTAATTTCATGATCATATTAGTTATTCGTTATATTAAATGACAATTAGCTTTCTTTCATGGAATGTTAAAGGTTTGGGATCCCCAATAAAATGCCAGAGAGTTTTACCTCACATTTTAAAATTGAAAGCTGATATTGCCCTGTTACAAGAGACTCATATTAACAAGTGCTGAGGTGGCCAAACTTGAAAGACAATGGGTGGGTCATGTTTCTGCCTCTCCGGGTATGGGGAAAAGAAATGGGGTTACTATACTCTGTCAAAAAGCTTTGAATATAAGTTAATGACTCTTTTGGATGAATATTTAATTTTTGGAGGAGATTGCAATATGGTTATGGATCCCTTTCTTAATCGTAAATCTAACTCTAGATTTGTACCATCCACCATATTTTCACAGTTTACCTCCATGATTAAACAAAGAGCATTAACAGATCTTTGGAGATTGTTTAACCGCACATTACAGGAATTCTCTTTTTTTTTCTCCAGTGCATTCTTCCCAATCGAGGATTGATTATTTATTTGTCTCACAGCATCTCGTACAACATGTTTTGAGTTCCGAAATTGGTTCCATATTAATATTGGATCATGCTCCAGTGAGTTTGGATCTTGATATTATGCCACATAAACAGCCAAGTATTTCTTGATACTAATTTTACTCAGCTTTTTGAGAAGTTTGCTACAAAATTCTTTGTAGAAAATGATATCCCACAGCTATCTGTTCAGATTATTTGGGATACATTCAAAGCAGCCTCTAGGGATTTTATTATTTCTTATGTTGCCAATAAAAGGAAAATAGCTAATAAAAAGTTATTTAACTTAATGGATCGTATTAAACAGCTAGAAAACCTGTGTTACTCTTCCACGTCTAAAAGTTGTCTTAAGGAATTACTTCAAGCTAAATTCACTTTTAATAAAAACATGACTGATATTGCTAATTCTTATCTTCGTAAGTCCAGTGCTAAGTATTATGGGGGGCAAAATAAATCAGGAAAACTTTTAGCAAATTATCTTAAAATTAAAAAAGATAGAACAAGGATAGAATCTACTTATAACTCTTCCCACCTTTTACTACACAAAATTGAAGAGATCTTGGATGAATTTGTTCATTTCTTCACACAGTTATACACCCCTGATTCTGTTCCCACGCATGAGCTTATTTGGGAATACTTTTCTACCATTAATGCACCTGTACTCCCCTCTTTTGAGTTTACTGCTCTTGATAATGATATATATCTTAAAGACATTCTAAATGCACTAAATCTTATTAAAAAAGGTAAAGCTCCCTTTACTATTGAATTCTATTAGCATTTTTCTAAATTATTAGGTCCAAGATTATTTAGGTGATCATTACAACCTCGGCGGTCTTTTAAGAAGACCGCTGAGGGACCGCCGTGCGGAAGACCGCCAGTAGTGGCGGTTTGCCGTGCGGCGTATTATGACCGTTGGCTGCCCTCTGTCGTTTTTCCGACGGAGAGCCGCCAACAGCCATACTTGCGGGGGCGGGGAAGTGGAGGTTGCTCCACCTCCACCGCCACGCCAACAGAACACCGCCGAGCTAATCACGTCCTGTGATTCTGCGCGGCGGTGTTCTGTTGGCGGTGTGGTGTTGGCGGAGCTGCCCCCATGGCTCCCGTCCCCTCCCGGAGGATCGACGGAACAGGTAAGTCGATCGTCTGTTTGGGGAGGGGGGTGGGGGGTGTTGTGTGTTGTGTGGGTGAATGGGGGTGTGCGTCTGTGTATGTAGGGGGGGTGTGTGTGTGCATGTATGCTTGCGGGGGTGATGCGTGTTTCGGAAATGTGTGCGTGTCTGTCTGTATGTATGTCTTTGTGGGGGTGTGTGTGAATGTGTGAATGTGGGTGTATGTGTCTGAGTGTGTGTGTGGATGTTGGCATGTATGTCGGTGTGTGTGCGTGTATGTGTTTTGGTGGTGCCTGCGTGCGTGTCGGGTGTGTGTCAGTAATGTTATGTTGGGGGTTGGGGAGGGGGTCCCTGCCACCTTTGGGGGGTGGCAGGGGTGATGGGGGGTGTAGGGGAGGGAGTCGGGGTGGGGGTTTGGGGTGGGGGAGACCCCTAGGGAATTCCCTGGCACTGATAGTGCTTACCGCCATGGATTTCATGGCGGTTCCTACCGCTAGAAATCCACGGTGGTAAGCCGGGTCACAATACCGGCGGCGGTATTGTCACGGGCGCCTGGCTGGAGACCCAGGTCTCCAGCCCAGCGGGCGGAACGGGGAAGCGGCGGATGACCATGGCGGTAACCACCATGGTCATAATACTAAAAAAAAGACCGCCAGCCTGTTGGCGGTCTTACCGCCGCTTTAACACCGTCTGCCAGGTTTGTAATGACCCCCTTAATCTCTGTATTTATTTTGTTAACACCAAGGGGGTCATTCTGACCCTGGCGGTAAAATCCGCCAGGACCAACGACCGCGGGAGCACCGCCAACAGGCTGGCGGTGCTCCCATGGGCATTCTGACCGCGGCGGTACAGCCGCGGTCAGAAACGGAAAACCGGCGGTGTACCGCCGGTTTCCCACTGCCCTGGGGAATCCTCCATGGCGGCGCAGCTTGCTGCGCCGCCATGGGGATTCCGACCCCCACACCGCCGTCCTGTTCCTGGCGGTTTTGGCCGCGGGAACAGAATGGCGGTATGGGGTGTCGCGGGGCCCCTGGGGGCCCCTGCATTGCCCATGCCAATGGCATGGGCACTGCAGGGCCCCCGTAACAGGGCCCCACAAAGATTTTCAGTGTCTGCCATGCAGACACTGAAAATCGCGACGGGTGCAACTGCACCCGTCGCACCCCTTCCACTCCGCCGGCTCCATTCGGAGCCGGCATCCTCATGGAAGGGTGTTTCCCGCTGGGCTGGCGGGCGGCCTTCTGGCGGTCGCCCGCCAGCCCAGCGGGAAACCCAGAATAGCTGCGGCGGTCTTTTGAGCGCACAGCGGTATTCTGGCGGTCCCCGCCCGGCCGGCGGCTTCTGCCGCCAGCCGTGGTCAGAATGACCCCCCAAGTCTTGTGGAAGGTTTTTTCAGGAGGCTTTAATTGTTCTTATACCAAAAGATAACAAAGATCCAAAGTTTTGTAAGAATTATAGATCTATATCTCTAGTGAACTTAGATTAAAAAAGAAAATTGCTAAAATTATCGCTATGCATTTGGAATTGATTCCCCCTAAGTTAATTGATAAGGAGCAATCTGGCTTTATTAAAGGATGTCTATTATCAGACAACACACGCTTATTTTTTTTATATTTTAAGTAAATCTGTGACGTATAGGAATTCACTTTCTGCAATTGCTCTTGATGCTGAAAAAGGTTTTTATCGTGTTAACTGGTTCTCTATTTTTTCAACACTTTCATTGTTTGGCTTTGGAACTAAAATCATAAATCTTATCTTATTACTATATTCTTCTCCTAAGGCTGCTATTTATCTAAATGGTCTCATCTCTCCCTCGTTCTTACTTCACAGAGGAATTCATCAGGTATGTCCGTTATCACCGCATTTGTTTGTTCTTACCTAGGAACCCTTTCTATTGAAACTTAAGGCTAATCCAAATGTATATTTTTTAAGGTTTGGGGAAGGACAGATAAAAGTATTTGCTTATGCTGATGATATCCTTCTTTTTATGTCAAATCCGAAATCTTCACTTCCTTCTTTTCTTTCTGAAGTAGAACATTTTGCTTCTATTTCAGAGTATAAGTTAAATAAGGAAAAGTGTGAAATTCTTCCTTTAAATAAATGTTGCCTTCTGGATGACTTTAAATCTTCCAATTTTCACTGGAACCATGATAAAATTTCATATCTTGGTCTTTGGTTTAAACCTTCATTTCAGGATACAATTTCTTGTAATTTCTTGCAATTATTTTCTAGCCTTGAGTCTCTTATATTTAAATGGAACCCTTTATTTCTATCCTGGTGGGGTAGATTAGATTCTCTAAAGATGATGTTACTTCCTATCATTCTATTTTATTTATCAAATATTCCAATTAATATTCCAAATAGTTACATTAAGAGGTTAAACTCTATTTTAACTAAATTCTTATGGAATAATAAGAGATCCAGAACGTCTCTCAATTCACAGAGGAGTTAATTTTCCGAATATTCGCACTTTACATATGGCTTTTTCTATTAAGCAGGCTTCCTGTTTATTGACTGAAGATGTTTCTACTTTTTTACCTTTATGGGTTCAAGTTGAAAAGTCCATCGTTGTTTCTTTCACGTTTCCGGAAGTATTAACTTTGTAAAAAGAAACATCATCTATCTCCCTCCCGATTTTGAAAAATTCATACAGAATTCTGAAACCTATTTTTGCTTTATACAATGGAGACAGAGTGCAATTTCTGAATTTGTCAATCTGGTATATCAAACTCATCAAATTGAATAATAAAACCATCTACTGGAAATTGTGGCATTTGAAGGGGTTAAGATGGGTTCATCAACTCTTTGACAATGATTCCCCTCTTTCATTTGAGCAAGCACAATTTCTTTTTTTCGTTTCCATCCTCTTTTAATAAGAAATATGACGCTCTAATACATGTTATAAATACTTCTTATCAATCTTTTCCAGTTCAGCAAGCACCATTGGTCCGTCCTTCTCCAATTAAGAACCTGTTATAACAGTCCGCATCAGCTTCTAGTATTTATCAAACAATTACAGCTCTTCCTGAAGATAGACCTAAATCAACAATAGAAATACAATAGGAGAAAGATTTGGCTATTTCACTTTCACCTTCATTATGGAATAAAGTATGGATTAAAATACGAAAGGCCTCAAGAGCAGCTAATGCAATTTAAATCTTTTTTAAAATAAATAATACGTTATTAATGACACCTTCATCTTTACATAAAATTAATTTTAACCTTTTGCACTCTTGTTGGTCTTGTAGTGAGCCAGTTTCAGATCTTAAACACATGCTCTTTGAATGTCCATATACTTTTCAATTTTGGGTTAAAGTTTGGAATCAAATTGATACTTATTTTTAAAACTCAAATTTCCTTAACTTTTGCAAATATATTTATAGGCAGCCTTGCCGCTGACTGGTTACGTTTTCCCCAAAAATTTATTGTAATTTTAGATTTATTGTTGGCTGTTGCTTTTCAACAAATTAGGAAAACTTGGAACGACCGCTCTCAATTATCCTTTCAGGCTTGGTGGTATGGTATAAGTTATAACTATTGGTTGGATAGAGCTTATGTTTACCCTGTATCCCTGGGTATTAAAAGAGACATGTTATGGTTACCTATTACGAATGATCTAAACTCTTTGGCATACTCTTCATGTAATCATTTTCCTAGAAATGAGGAGGTTTCTAAACCACCATGAATTGTTTCTCTTTACATTTTTTATTGTACTTAATCCTACTGTTTATAACTCTTTCTACTAATATATTTAATATATGCATATATATTTGTGATTTAAAAGTATTAATATATTTATTGTGCTTCTCATTAATGTGCCCCTTAGGAAATTGAACTGTTACTGTTTTATTTATTTCTTGCTATCAAATGTGTTTATATCTTTTGAATATTGTATGAATCTTCAATAAACTTTCTCTTTAAAACTTAAAAAAAAAAACAGTGAAGTCACACAATTACTAGAGTACGGAAGTTGTAACTATCCAATCTTGAGAACCACATACAATCAATTTAAAAGTGTCTTGAACAAAAGGTGGAACATAGCAAAAAGTCACAACAATAGTCATTTAGTTGTGCTGGATTGTTACCAAATCGAGAACGTAGGACGATTGGAATAGAGTGTGGCCCTAATACAGGAAATATCTAGGCCTGTTCATCTGTATGTATGAAGGTAAATCTTGGTTTGCTGAGTGTATGGAGGCCCTTTGTTGGGTATGTGTAATTCTGCAGTGCTTCAGATGTGGGTATGAGGAGATGTGTGTAGCTGAGTAGGTTTTGCTGCACAGCACCAGAATTGACCTGGCAGAGCACCTGCAAGGCCACTTTCTAAGGTCCACAATTTGGTGGCACCACTTGGGGGCTCACTCACAGCAGACACAGGTCAGGCACTCAGGGAAATGTGTTTTGAGGCACTCATGTCCCCGAGGCCCGGATCAAAAGACAACAACCTTCACTCCTCAGCCTCCTACTACACCATCACAACAACAAAAGGAGGTTCAGCAGGTATCAGAGGATATAGTACAATGATAATTTTTCCTTTGAACATTGGTGAGTGTGTTCTTGCTAAGTCGTTCTAGTGGTATGTATTACTCATCATGCAGCCCTATTATGAAGCCCCTACAGTTTTCAGTTGGTGACATGTAGTTGTTCTTGGTCAGCTGTTCTTTGCATTCAGTATACTTCTTTGCTAATGGTAATGTGATGGAGAGGAGTCCCAAAATAGAGCATCTTGTTTTGGATTTGTGTCAGATGTCTACCATCATTTCTAATTTAAATGTATGTATTTATCTCCTACTCTATCGCCCACCTTTCCTTTTTGAATATGCAACTCAAATAATGTGTGCAACATTTGAGATTGAAATAACACATTTTTCCACTTCACACCTCGTCTGGGAAGAATAGCAAATGGTAAATCTGGGAAAGCACCTGAAACCATATATGGATATATGAAACACCTATGCTCCACCCATGGAATGCCTCTGTCCCAGTGTAATGCAAGTCAGCAATTGCACTGCCTTGTGTCACTCTAGGTTTATAAATGCATGTAGGGCCACGCAAGGTGGCCTTGCATGGCTTGATGATTATCACTTTGTTTTTGCACCGCATTGGGCCCCCATACGTGGTGCAAGAGTGACACGAAAACTTGATAATTCTGGGCCGGTGAGGGCTTGATAGGTAATAGGGTGACATAGCATTTATCATTGTACCATTACCTTAATGTTGACAAATTACACATATGAGCAACACTGTTTACATCTGCTAAAATATGCTTACTGTGCTGCCTTGCACCAGCATGCCATATTTATAGAGATCATCCACACCATAGTTTTACTGTATATATGTATAAATTTAACACTAACATATGTAGCAAGAGGAACATGCCATGATGGATATATGTTACTCATTGAGGTATGCATTCCAACACAAAATCTTTCAAGTGCTTAATCCAGGCACAATAGCACCATGGTGATGGGATGCTTGGCTTGACCGTCACATCCACTCATACCGGCAGTATTGTTTGTAGGCATAACAGCTACATATGTACTCTGGTATTGGACAGTCCAGCACTTGCTCTGTGACAGGACTACATCCATATATTACCCTTGATGCATAGCATATAGTCACTGTGTACTACATCTGGACCTTATAGTCTATAGATGTCATACAGGCAACACAGAACTATTTAGGATACTAATCCACTTCTTTATATATGGCATATACCTTCAGCATTGGGTCACAGAAGCTCCCAATTTCAGCTTCCTCAAAATAATAGTGTCTACCTGAAAGACATGATAAGTGTGAAATTTTACATATTCTTTAAATATATATGGCCCATATTGATACTTTTTGATGCAAACCTGCGTTAGCGCAGGTTTTTCATCAAAGAGTATAGCGCCAGCTAGTGCTTTTCCTGGATGCCAGCCAGGTGTCATATTTAAGCTATGATGCTAGCCGGCGTTAAGGCCCGGTTAGCATCAAAACTTTTGACACTAACCGGGTTGGGGAGGCATAGGGAAAACTGGAGGTTGTGTGGGAAATGGCGCTAGTCAGGTTAGAGTAAAAAAAAATGACTCTAACCTGACTAGCGTCATTTTTTTGATGCACAACCTCCATTGACATGGCCCCCCATCCCAATGGCCATGCCCAGGGGGCTTATGTCCCCTGGGCATGGCCATTGGGCACAATGTCATGTACGGGGGCCCATATTAGGCCCCCTATGGCACTTTTAGAAACAAATTAAAATACTTACCTTGACTTACCTGGGATGGGTTCCCCCATCCTTAGGTGTCCACCAGGTTTGGTTCGGGTGGGTGGGGGTGCCCCTGGGGGGCAGGGAAGGGCTCTTGTGGGCTGTTTACATGGTCTCTGACCATGGAATTGAGCCCACAGGTCCCCTAACACCGGCCCTGACCCGGGTGTTAAATAATGGCGCTAAGCAAGTTTAGTGCCATTATTTAAGGCCCTCCCCATGTGTGATTTTTGCAGGGGAGGATAAATAAAGTGCTAGGGCCTTTTAGTTATTTTTTGCCCGGGAACACCTAACTTGCATCTCTTTGACGCGAGGTAGGTTTTCACTGTAAAAAAATTACGCTAACTCCATAACTTTGCCGCTAGATGGGTCTAGCGTCAAAGTAAAAATATGGAGTTAGGTTTTCATCAAATTAGCGTAAAAACAAATGATGCTAATTCGATGCAAACAGAGTATAAATATGGTCCAAAGTCTGTACAGTAGGTAGATACACCACCAACAATATTGTGTGACATAAGTAACATGTCTATAGGTATATATTTTGTTTCATTCCTTTTATTTGCATGCATATATTAGCATTTGCCACTATAGCATTCAACACAAAGCTGCACGAGCTGAAGGTGTTGACAGCTGCATGAAGGTTGTAGAGATCCTTATAAAGCATACACAAGATTATATTGCCTGCACCCGATCTGACTTCGATTGGGAGTGAAGTTCTACATTTAGAATCCTGTTGACTACCAGGTGATTGGATGGAGTAGACATTTTTTTGTTACCAATTTGTGCTATATTATGTAAGTAACAATCCTATTTCTAAATATAGCTGCTTGCATCACAAAATACCTTTTTTTTATCTGAAACATTTTTATTGAAACTTTTGCTAACTACAATATAAGCAATAGCTGGATACAGCAATTATGCTCTGTAACCACAAATGCTGATTCACACTCGATCAATGGGTCCCTCACCTCTAGTGTATAATCCTCATTGATGAAATAGAATACAAGAAAACCATAACAAAAGAAAAACAAAACACACTCCTGCAGCACCCTAACCCACAATGTTTAGATAAGCACCACCCAACCCATCTCCCTCACCCATCCCCTCCCAGGGATGGATCATGTCCACTCTGGCATGGCACCAGGTGAATCCAACAAAAAGGCTACCCACCCCTCCCATTTTCCTTAATCCTTCTTGGGGCATTCCTTGGCTATGTAATTTGGGTGCTCCAAACCCATGCTGCAATCAAGACCTTCTTCCCAAGCCTCCCTGGAGGGGTCCAGGTGTCCCTCCATGCCCACGCTACGTCTCATTTGAAAATGACAATACCCAGCCAAAGCAAGGCCCACTTGTACCTGTTGACATCTGCCCCTTCTGTGATATGTAGCAGATCACACTGCAGGGGTTTTGGCAAGACCCTGCCCACCACTCCTTCTACACAATGAAACACACCGTCCCAGAAGGGAGCAAGAACCCTGTATGCAGAAAATCTCCCACCTCGGCTTGCCAGCATAGGCAACTGGAAGACTCAATCATCCCCCATTCACAATCTCATTTGTCTCACTTGGCACTGGGAGGCTATAAGTGCCTCGCACAGAGAGGCCAACACCTTCCTCCAGTCCTCATCTGTAAGAGGACTCTCATCCTGAACCCTGGCCTCCTGTAGAGGCTTGAAGGCATCAGGGGCACTGACTACCAGTGACCGGTAAATATTGGAACAATATGTGATGAAATGTTCATCAGAAGTATCTTACCTTCCAGGGGACTGAGCTCCATTCCTCAGAAGCAGGATAACTTAATCAGCATATAACAGGATCCTTTCTTCCACCCCTGGCCCTCACTTAGACCCCCTCAACTGTGCATCCACTCTGGCCAACTCTGCCAGTGGCTCAGTCACCATAGCAAAAAGGAAAGGTTAAAAGGGGGCATCGATGATGGGTGCCTCGCTTGATACAAAACAGCGCAGAGTCAACGCTCCCTGCCCTCACTTTGGCAAATAATTCTGTTTAAAGGAGCCACACACAACTGATGTACCAGGGCCCAAAATTCATTTTGGCCAGGAGGGAGAGCAGAAATGTCCATCTGACCTTGTCGAAGAGCTTTTGAAAATCTACTTGTTGCAATGCACTCTCGGGCCTCATTTACAAGGTCCTAGCACCACCGGAGTATCAATTTTTTGCGATGCTCCAGTGGCGCTGTGCAGTGCACTATATCTACAAGGCAGCGTTAAGCCACGTGGTCTACTCAGGTCTGCCGCAGACACGGCTTGGCGGTAATACCATCAAGATCTAAATCTGGCCCTAATCTTCTCACAATGGCCTTGGCCCACACCTAACTTCAATAGGAAGAAGGATTGGCCAGTAGGAATTGCAAAAATTCAGTGGTTGGTGCGGCTTCGGGAGGACACTAAGGTCTGCAGTTCTGAAAGCCAGACAAAGCAGTGTGCCCCCCAAGGCCTCCTGAAAACCCCCCAGAAAATTGAGCCCTGTAAGGCCTCAGGTGGCGGTGTGAAACTCTGGTGGGAGGTCATTGGGCCCAGGATGAATCTGTGCCAAAGCCCAGTTCACCCACTGTAATGGCCATGTCCAAAGCATTCATGTCTTTGGTTGAAATAGATTAATCAGGAGGTTTCGTACAAACGCTGCCATCTCAGTGGGGCCCTCTGTTTGGTGACAAGCATATAGTGCACTTTAATAGGAAGTCAAAGCAGTAACAATGGGCCACCCTCTGACCACCCTCTCCCCCAAAGCAGTCATAATATGTGAGACAGGCTCAGGAAGGACGAGGCAGAGCACAGCTGATTCAAGGTTTTACTCATCTTATCACCCACTGATAAATCCGTCTCTGTGTCGCCATCGATGCTGCCTGAGCTTCGTCGAACTTATTCTGGTAAGGGTGGAACTGGTATACATTGAGTTTGTAGGCTCACTGGATCCAATGTTGTTATGTATCAACAAGTCTGGCCTCCGGGTCCTCTACTGCAACACCTGCCTACTGTTGTTGGGCCATGCAGAAACTATTGAAAAAACCTCAAGAGGTGGCCTTTCAGAGGGTCCTCAGGGAGTTCATCGAGCTAACATTGTGACTCAGGGAGTCTTGGGTGACATTGCACAGGGCAGTCCCAAACTTTCTACTAACCAGGGTCCAGTGACTCAAACACTACCGGGGTGATCTGTCTAGCTCCCCAAAGTCCCTCAGCAACTCTACTAATGCATGATTGGACAAGTTGTATGCCAATATTCTTGCCTATCATACCTTTTTTCCATAGGATCTGGGTAGCAGAAAATAATCTAGTCTTGAGGACGTTTTGTGCACCCCCATAATAAAATGTATAACCTCTTTCTGGGGACTGGCAAAACTGCCATACGTCTAACAACCTCAACCTGTCAATGAAATGGACCAGCCCTGTAAATGATAAAGAAGTCCAGAACACCACAAAGGTATGTTCTAGTCTCAGCCTAACAACACTGTTCAGTTAACTATGCATGAACCAAGACCCCTCTTGGAACTCCAAGAGGACAGTGTGGATGGTTTGCAAAAAATCTCTCAGAAAGAAGAGGGGGTGCATATACCTTAAGTAGGGAAATTGGTTTCTCCACAGCATGCTAGAGATAGTTGCTTATCACCCCAATTTACCATGCAAAGTCTGACTGTGTTGGAACAGGACATGTCCCTTCAACAGTATTACAAGTCCTCTGGAGCCCCTGTGAAAGTGTGGAACACCTTTGTGAAACCCATATCAGCCAAGGAGGGACAATTGTTGCCCATGAGGTGTATCTCATGCAAAAACAGAATGTCTTGGTCTGCTCTGCTGTCACCTGCAGGACGCCTCCCAGCTCAATCTTTTCTAATACACCATTAACATTCTAAGGCCCATATTTATACTCTGTTTGCGCCAGATTTGCGTCATTTTTTTTTTACGCAAATTCAGCGCAAACTTAACTCCATATTTATATTTTGGCGCTCGACCCGTGCAGCGTCAAAGTTATGGAGTTTGAGTCCGTTTTTGGACGTGAAAACCTACCTTGCGCTAATGAAATGCGAGGTAGGCATTCCCGTGCAGAAAATGACTCTAAGGCATGAGCGCTTTATTTATTCTCCAGCGTCAAAATGACGCACAGGAGGAGGCGGGCCTTAAAACAAGGCACCCAGCCGGATTTGTGAGAGACCATGGAAGCAGTCCATAGGTGACCTTCCCTGCACCCAGGTACACCCCCTGCCACCCTAGCCCACTCCTGGAGGATACCCATGGATGGGGGGACCCATCCATGGTGTGTGCAGGTAAGTGCAGGTAAGTATATATATATTTTTTTAAAGTGGCATGGGGGGCCTAACTTGGGCCCCCCTACATGCCACAGTGCCCAATGGCCCTGCCCAGGGGACAGATGTCTCCTGGGCAGGGCCATTGGGCAGGGGGCATGACTCCTGACTTTGCTAAGACAGGAGTCATTTCCATGGGGGTTGTGCGTCAAAAAATGGTGCATGTCAAGTTAGAGTCAATATTTTTGACTCTAACCTGACTTGCACCATTCTTTGGCGCACAAGCCCCAGACTTCCCTTGGCCTCTGCTGCCCGTTTAGAGACTATTTTTTTACGCTAACCAGGCCGCAGCGCTGGCTAACGTCATTCCATAAATAATGCACCCGGCTGGTGTGTTGGAATGGCGTTAGCCAGACGGAAACCTTTTGACGCAAATCTGCCCTGGCGCTGATTTGCATCAAAAAAGTATAAATATGGGCCCAAGTGTGAAGCCAAAAAGTTCAGACCCCTTCCCTCAGTGCACCTCATCTGCCATGAAACCTGCAGGGCATGATGTGGCAAGGACAAAGGCAGTGAAAGGGTGTATGCATACTCTGTGTAGTCATGACCAATGTCAGTGAGGTGTCAACACTAAAACAACCTAAATAAACTCCTAACACTAATCTCCACCCTATACTTCTAAAACTGGAAGTATCTGTCAAGCTGTCAATACTAGGGTGATGCCGCCTGGGAACAGGCATACAGGAGTCCCAACCTCCCCCCAGGGGTTGGAGAGTGTTTACCAGTCGTCCAAACGGTATCATAGGATAGACATCCTGTGAATGGAAATACCAAAAAGACAGGCATGGATGTCATATCGGGTAGTCATCAAGACTAAAGCACCTATCCAGGCACAGCAGCAGAGTTGGGAGTCAATGGAACATCTCCATCTGATACAACCTGATGATCATGAATTTCCACTCCCCCTGTAGCCCCAGGAACTCTTTCCAAGCCGGGCCCCTCAACCTCCTCCCCCCGTAAAAGCATCCTCAAATTAATCCTGTTCATCCCGCACAGTAGTTTACTTCAGGCACAGCCATTCCTCCACCCATGCCACACCCCCTCCAGCATGTTGAAGAATAGCAACCTACCCCTAAACAGCACCTTTAAATGGGCAGGAAAAAGGAACATGTATTGGACACGCAGGGCTCTCAAATTTTGCTTGATGCCTCGAAAGGAGAGGTGCTGTTGATGCACTTTAAGAGTATGGACCAGTGATTTCCAACCTTTTGACTTTTGTGGACCCTCACTTTATCATTACTGGAACCCTGAGACCTCCACTGAATCATTACTGGAATTCGGGGACCCCCCACTGAGTCATTACTGAAAGCTGAGGACCTAATCTGGTAATGTTATTCAATTTTCCAAGTAGCCCTGGGGGTCCCCAGATCACAGATTGGGAACCACTGGTATAGACAGCAAAAACCATCAATCATGATGATCACAGTGCAATACGTCACTTGCACAGGAAGCCCACAGAAGGGGATCAAAGTCTATCATAGGGGGCCCTTGTGCACAAAGACCTGTGGGGTCGTTCCACTTTAAAACGGGGGAAGCACGTGTCAGGCGGCAGCCACGCGCAGAGCAAGTTGGTAAGGAAAGCAGCTGGATTCAACCTTTCCAGTTCCTCTGGAATCCCTTCCACCGGAATTTTGTCTGCCTGGACATGCCTTCAGTGTCCTCCGCTCAGTCCATACACAGAGCCCTGGTGATGCAAAGCCTTCACCTCTGATTGGCAGGACTGTAGAGAAACTTTTGCTTCAGAAATCTGGCCCTTGATAGCAGTGACTCTGTCCTCCATGTAGGGGAGATCCTGTTGAATGAACAAGAGATCAGTCTGAAAGTTCAGAAATTAGATCCTCTGCCAAAGGATGATCTCCACCTTGGGTGCCTGTGGAACCAAATGAGGGCTCAGCAGAGGAGGTGGGCTTTGTGAACTTGTCTATTCTGCGCTGCTCGAGGGCCGAGGCTGCTTGTCCTTCCCCATGAAACCGGTCCTGACAGAACCCGTAGCCGCCCAGGTCGCCTCTGCTCCCATGGGTAGCAAAGCAGGCAGCTACTAACCAAGATCTAGGCAAGAGGCCCCCTCAGCCAATCCGTGAGGCCCCCCACAAATTTCAATAGCAAACCACAGAGCACCAGGCCCTTGCCGCCACCAGCTGAGTTCCATTCTCATGTCACCCTGTGAACACCACAGTCCGAATCGACTGCTGACAAATCACCATATCTGTGCCTACTGCAGGTGTCTTCAGGCATGCACCCCTGTTGCTTGATGCAGCCGCTGACCCCACTGACACCAGAGGGAGAGTGGCTGTCCACCCTCCCAACCAAGTGCATCAGGTCACTCACCAGGCCACAGTCTCACCTCTAGGCTACCACCGGGGATAAGCCCCTGGGCAGCAACATGCTTGAAGCCCCCGATGTCACGTGTGTAGCTCCTGTTGCCACCAGCCTGCACACCTCAAAGCCAGGGGAAGTGCAGGGCACTCCCTTTGCGGCCCAAACTGACTGATGATCTCCACATAATCTCATAAGGGGTCACCCCTACCCCCACTCACCTCTAGGGAGAGGAAGGAAGGGGGAGGAGGAGGGAATCCACCCCCTGGACATAGGATGCACACCTTGATCAAGGACTACCAGTCTAGACCCTGCCTCTCTGCTTGTATAGTGGGGCACATGCGCCTCTGAGGCACTCTGTTGTCTCTGCAGTCCCAGCTGACTACCGAGCTTCAGATGGCTGACCCTGTCCTCTGCTGCCAGGGCTGAAGGGAGCCTTGACACTGCCCTGTCCAGGTGAGGCCTCCTCCCTCTACTGCAGACAGCACCTTTGTGCAAGGGCCAACTGATCAAGTGTTCCACATCAGAGAGGAGGGGAGCTCTCTCCTAGTCAAGTGAGTCGCTTGCCTCCCCATAACCCTGGCATCTGGAGGGCCACACCATCAATGTGCAGGCCCTTCAAAGTCAGCACCGCCTCTGGGCTATCCGCACCTCTGCCGCTTCTCCCACACCTCTCAACCAGGTGTCGGGGAGCAGCATCTGGGGCAGTAGTTAGGCGATTCCTCATCAAATCATTACAGATTAAGCTGCGAGGTAGCCAAGAGTGACAACATCTTCAATGGCTAGGCCATGTCCCCACAGAACCCCTTTTTGAGGGGGATCTTGTTCCCTATAAACAATGAGTTTACATTCCCCGGTACTGCCAAATACTTAATGAGCATTCTGAGAGGTCAATCACATAAATATAGGGAAATCCTACTTGTGTTCCTGACAGAATTGTACACTGCAGCCAGCAAAGTGCCTGTCATTTAAGGTGAAGTGAGAGACCCCCTAACAGGTGGGTAAAGTGACCATGTCTGCAGGGTGATGTTTGTGTGAGCACTGCAAAAGTCTGCCTGTAGAATGCACACACATGGTGCTGGAGATATTAGTATTTGCACTTTAATTATACATCCTAAAGACATGTTTGACACTGCGCACTGCTGCATTATACTTCTCAGGTGCATTGTCAACATGATTCCCTCATTTCCCTTGAACCTACCCCAGATGGAATATAGGGAACACCCTTCCAATATATGGATGATGCACAAATATGTATACAAATCAGGACCCATATTTATCTTTTTCTCAGGAAGCGCAATGCAGCATTCCACCTTGCTGTGCTGTCCTGTGTGAAAGTAGTACACCATATTTAACATTGTACATCACGTCCCTGTCCTTTTGATGCCCTGCAAACTTTTGGCTGCTTAGCGCCAATGCAGGCACCCTTGCATCATCTTCGGAGGAATTTTCTTATTTCTATGAAAAAAGCAAAAAAGGAGAAATAAATGTATTTCTCCTCGTTACTCCTCTCTTAGGGAGGCATAGCATTTTGATGCATTCACAGGTGTAATACTAATGGTAAATCTGAGAATGTGCAAAAATCCTTGGGTGGATGAGAAGGAACACCCACTGTCCATTCATGGAGTGCCTGCTTGTCACAGAGTATGACAAGGAAACGATTTACTCAGCCTTGTTTTATTCTAGATTTAACAAGCCATGTAGGGCCACACAAGGTGAACCTTGAAAAATATGCCTTATTATGTCTAAATAAGGGGTTGCACACACGTCTGTACCACCTTCTGAAATACCCTTGTGGCAGGGCTTTTTACCAAGATGCTTCACATTCAATATACATACTGAATGTCCCCTAGAGTCATTCACTACCTCACTGTAGTATCCTCAGCTACTTGAACATTGTCATATTTGAGCATATCATATCATTAAATAACCAACAATTTCTGATGTATATAATCATGCGATATTGAGAAGAAACTCATACATACTCATAGGTCCACCAATTTCAAGGCCAAGGAGGTCCAGAAGGTCTGCCACCCTGACAACAATATCAGCCCATTGGTGCTGCAGCTGGTTGATGTTGCAGTCCACGGAGGTGACACAGGCCAAACATTTGTGGACACACTGACAGCAAAACACATCTCTCCTTTAGACTATATTCCTGGCCCACTCAGCCTCCAGTCCCAAGCATTGGAGGGAAGAAGTGGATGATGAGCCAGATTAAGGCTCTTACTTCCCTCTCCTCGGCTTCACTCCTGGTATCCTTCCCAGGCATATCCCAAATGCCCAATATACTAATAACCCCAAATTGACTACTCCTTACAAACTTACTACCCCTACTACCCCTGAACGCACCTACAATGAATAAACCTGAAACTCTCACAGACAGACAATTACAAGCTGCACACAATGCCACACCTATACACAGACCAATAAGACACTGTCAACTCTAATATACAAAAAAGGGACAAACTCAGCATAACTGACAAACCACACACTCCACAAAGCTCTCAGAATTCAAACACCTCCAGACACACCCAGCAACCACCAAACACTAAACTCACCTGGTTCCACAGGCAACCTGGTATGGTGCCAAGCCATTGCATCATATCTTGGGGAAATCCACCCAATTTGCATAATAATTTGTCATGTCATCAGATGCAAGGGCCTTGCAAAGCACTTTTTACATTATGCACCATGCCCTTTTGTCTTACAGGGGCCTCATAAGCCAGTTTTTATACTATGCACATTGTTATTTGTCCACGTGGTTGACTCCCCAATGATTTTTCACACTACGCGCCTTGCAATTTGTTTATGCAGGGGCCTTGAAAAGCATTTTCACACTACATACCTTGCTATCTGTCCATGCAGGGGGTCTCAAACTGTATTCTTTAAACTATCCAACTTACTATTTATCCACATAGGGGTCTTGCAAAATATTTTTTTACTATGCACTTTGGTATTTGTCCATGTGGGGACCTCTGGAGCCTTTTTTTTACACTACACACTTTGATATTTGTCCATACAGGAGCCTTGCAAAGCATGTTTACAATTTTTACATTTTTACAACATGATATTTATCCATGCAAGCGTATTGGTATGCAAATTTTGGATACCCTGCAAATCATTTTGCCCCACTGAGGTCACATCTTACTTTACAATAATTAAACATTTCTATTGTTCACACAAAAGTGACACACAATAAATGGTTGCAATTGAAGCCTGTTCACACTACAGACCAGCAAACATATATACACACCTCATATACCTGAGTTACATTAGGTAGTTCTTCACTGCTCCTATGTGCACAGTATTGTCACAAGGTCTTTGAAAACTACAACATGCTTGGGACAATTATTACATTTTAGGTTCTTTATAGTGGTATTATGTTAAATTTAATATTGCCCCAACAGAGAAATTATTGACACATAGGACTAGGGTGCCTGTGTATAAACATTTTGCATGCTTAGGTGGGAGTAACTACTACCATCACAACATTTATGTGATTTACTGAATAACCTCCCTCAATCTGTGTAGTTTAAAGCAGCACATGTGCAAAGTATTAATTTAATAGATGCCATCAAGGAATATTCAACCTTACACATTATTGGTATAAGAGTACCATGTGTCCACACATCCAAAACGCAGAGCCCTATTCAAAGGGACGACACTACTACCTCGGACTCCGAATCCGAGCAGACCTCCACGTCTACAACACAGAATGTTGCGAGTTTGTGAGTCACTGTTTATCTACAGAGAATTGTCGAATTAAGAAGATTGAAAGACAAACTTTGTGCACAATGGGAGGAGGGGGATTAAGAACACAGTTGGGGATTTACTATAGTAATATCATTATCATCGACCTGTTTTAACAATACAATAAATGCAATAAAAGATATATAAAAAAAAAAGGGCCCAAACTACTTTGGATATTGCTCAACTGGGTCAAGCACTCATTTCTGCACCTGACTCTCACAAGGTAGCATAGCATGAGCTGTCAAGGCTCCCTTGGATGTAAATGCAGATACAGATCAGTGAATGTGGCTCATAACACAACTACATTGTGGGCTTAATGAAATACACGTTTCCTAAATATATTGTCATCTACATCAACTTAATCATTTCCTTGAGTTGTAAAAACATCTCCAAAATAGACAGTTGAATCAAGGTGGAGGGACCACCTTAATGTGTCTGTTTACCTCCTAGATAACCAGTCTTCCTTCCTCTGGTGTGTAGTCATCCAGTAAAAAATGAATGCAAAAAACAGCTGTGCTTGTTCTAGTGATCTGCTTTTCACTAGTCCATAAACTTTGGTCCTGTGGGAATTCCTTGAACTGACACAGACCTAAGAAACCTGTGGTCAGCAGTGGCAATCCTTATCCCTCATCAACCCTTCAGGCAAAAAATAAATATGGAGGCTGAACCCTGAAAATCCAGGGACAGTGCCAGTCAAGTTATTTGAACTTAAGTCTCAGAAGAGAACCAAATTAGAGCCTTTTCAACAAAAGGCTTAAAAGATAAATTGTTCTAGCACACATTCAACTAAATTTGTTATCTCTGGGGATTAACAGAATACTATCTCCCCCTGTTTGTATTTCACAGAATTCTCTGATGCAAACAGAAGCAGGCAAAACACTCTACAGAAACTCCAAATATGTGGCAAAATATAAAAAGAGGGCAAATATACTGAAATAGTAATTGTGTGTGAGGGAACTACTTATGCATAGTAATTTAACACTTCTTCACTGTTCCAGAAGATTTAAGAAAGGTCCTCAATTGAAAAGGCGAGGGACCCCAATTTGTCTGCAAACAGAAATTTGAGGCTGATCTAGAATTACAGCAGGCAGAGAATGAGAAGGCAGCACAAACACACAGCAGTAGATTCAGAAGTGGGGAGTTCAGAGAGTAGAGAGTGGTTAGTGGAGAGAAAAGCAGCAACATTTCTTGCAGAAAAAAAAACAAGTGAATGGATGTCAGAACACTGAGGTTCTTCAAGGGGTGCAGCCACTATAACACCATCCCTGTACTTCAATTTGCCACTGCCTCTTCTGCTACCACTGGGTTGGGAAAAGAATGCATGAAGATTTGCAGGTACTCCAGACTTGGTATCCGTATTTGACACCAGTATCCATCATCAAGTGACAGCGGTAGCAAGAAACATGCTGAACGTCTGTATACCCAAAGTTACACAGCTTCAACCACTAAAAAATGAAAGGCCCATATTTATGCTTTTTGACGCAAAACTGCGCCGATGCAGTTTTGCGTCAAAAATATTACCGCCGGCTAATGCCATTTCTGTGTGCCGTGCGGGCGTCAAATTTATACTTTGATGCACGCCACAGCGTCACGTCATAAAGGAAAACTACGTAAACGCAGCGGAAATGACTGTGAGCCGATTTATGACACAGCAAACCGGATATGTGGCGTTTTTTGACATAATAGTGTCAAAACTCGCTGCAAACACAGCCATTGTTGCAGAGGAGAGCCAAAATGGATCCCAGATGCTTGTACAGACCCCAGGAAGTTGACAACAGACCAGGAACCAGCCAGGAGGACCCACACAAGACCCAGGACAGGGAGAAGAAGAAAAGAAAGTGTTGCTACAGTTCAGAGGAGCAGGAAATCCTGGTTAAAGAGGTGACGGAATACCAGCACCAACTGTTTGTCACCTCAAAGTTGCCAATCAGTAGGAGAGAGGCAATATGGCAACAAATTGTTGACAAGATTAGCAGTGTGGCAGAAGTATGCAGAACAGTCATCGAGTGCAAGAAACTCTGGCATGACTGCGAGCGCAGGACCAAGGAAAAGATGGCCAGGAACAGGAAGGCAGCACTGCAGACTGGAGGTGGGAGTCCAGCACCGCAGGAAGCCCTGGACCACATGGAGGAGATGGTTGCAGTCGTCATCCCTGAGGAGATCATCACAGGGATCCAAGGACAGGACAGCGCAGACTACCAGGAGACAACGCACATGCAGGGTAAGTTGCATGGGGAATTAAAATGCACTAATTTTAACTGCCAGCGTGGGGGGATACCTACTACGCAATGCATGTAAGTCATCACATACATGGAGTGGCATGGGTAAAGGACCACGGCACGGTGGCATGGCCCATTCAGAGGAAACCTGGGGCACACCACTACACAACACCAACAACTTTTCCATGGGGGTATGCTGCCATGCCAATGATGTTGCAAAGGTAAAGCCAAGCCAGGAGGGAAGAGCACAACATCAAACTGACATCCCGTCACACGTCAGCCACTATACTCCCTACATTAACTAGGGCCCAATTAACAACCTCTAGCCATACCGACAACTGGAATGTAACATTGACAACAGTTGTCACTACCACCTCTGCTGTGTGTGCTGGTCAAGTAGCCAATGGCAGTAACATCCCCATGGATCATACACACCCAAATTAGAGGGTTTAGGATGACAACGTTAACAATCCCATGAAATCAAGACAAAAGTTCCAGTCCTGTCAAATGTGAATGTCCATAGTTGCCGCAAACATCAGCCAATGTCATCCACATTAGGAGGTACACAGCAGTAATGTCACACCCATGCTGCATATGTCAGGGTCCATCCTGTGCCTGGGTCACAATGCAATATCCCAAATGTCATACTGCTCAGACAACAGCATTGAGGGGAGGACACATGTAACTGGTCACTGAAATACACCTGCACAGTCAGAGGAGGAAATAGGACACTGCTACGACTATAAGGGCAATCCAATGTACCACACATTCCCGAACATCAGCAGTACACATTACCAATGCTGACATCCATATTGTGCCATAACAATGCTATACATAGTATACGCTACACTTCAACTACATATAGGTGGATGTGAAAGATCAGAGACTGGGCAGGTCCAGATTGTTAAGTGTGCTGCTAGTGCCATTGGAGCACCCACAGCCAGTGAAAGGCCTCACCATGAGAATGGAAGTAGGGGGAGGGTTGAGTAGGACAAGAAGGTGGCCATTCACTATTTGGCCAGAACCAACACCTAGAGGAGATGATGCTGACAAGTCCACAAACTGACCACAATACATGTGACATGTAGGTGGGGCATAGGCCTGGGAGAATGCCCATCTGAAAGACTGGAGCAATAAACAGGAACCAAGATCACAATGTGAAAATCATCACAAGGCAGGCATGTCACATCACAAATGCCACAACACAGACACACTAATTGTCCCGTATTTCATTGCAGAGGACGATGGATCTCCTGCGCATATGCCTGTCCAGGACTACCCGGATGACTTGGATGACGAGCTGACAAACATCAGCCACCAGACCCTCCAAGAGGTCCTTGGAACCATCCAGACCCCACCTTCAGTCACAAGGAGGAGCACAGATACAGCAGCCATCGCGGATGGTTCCACCTACCACCCCAATTGTACGACCTGCCAGCTCCAATACAGCTGAGGACTCTGATGACCCTGGCACCAGCTTTGAAAAACTGTAGTCGGAGTACAGCGGGAGCTGGCCAAGAAGGTGCAGGTGGGGATGCAATATATGGCAGCCAGCCTAGAGGGGGTGCGTTCATGCATGATGTCAACTGAAGAACAGGCAGCAGCTATGCAAGGGCGAACAACTATCTTGCAGGAAGTAGAAAAAAGGCTGAAGGAAATCAGCACAGCTGTAATATAGTTGACCCAACACCTACAACAGCAATCCTGTCAACGCGTGCACGAATGCAACTTTGAACCCCTCAGGGCCGACCCTGCTGCCTACCATCGTGATGTGGCTGCTATTCTTAAGAACCAGCAGATACTCCTTGCAGCAGTACTGCCCTTAAGACCCCCACAGGTAGCAGCTACTGGGATGTCTGACTCCACGTCTAGGTACACTGAGGTGTGTGTTGCCCTTTCACAACCACCACCAACAAGGGCAGAGGAGGCAACACACACATCAGAAGATGAAGACCAGGAACAGATCACCTTCACACGTAAAATAACCCGGTAGCACTAGTCCCTGCCACATGGCCACCTATTACCAAGGTACTGCGCTTTGTAATATGCCAGTCTTGCATCAACTGTACTCAAGCACTGTTCTGCAACCCACTGTTTATCTTGTGAGCCTGCCCAGTGATTGTCTCTCTCTAACTCATTGGCAAGTCCTGTCCCTCTGCACTGTCTGACACTTCACCCCAGCATGTCCAATGACATGCTTTTTTGCACTTGTGTAGGATCACAATGGAAGATGTCACTATAATGGACTCACAAGCATGGACAATGTACATATAGCACTATAGCACTTTTCAATATTAGCACTTATACCAGCACTTTGTCCCTGTGTAATGTGACACATCAACCGTGCAGTAGATCAGTGAATTTTGCCTCCTGTCAATTATCATAGATTATCAATACAAATGTCCTGAAATAATGTGGGCAGATAAGTATGCACAGTGGCCTGGATTCTACTATACTCAGCCCTTCCTGAGGGTAATTTCTGAGGAAAAGAGAAACTATACACCATAATGCTGTGTTGGACAGATTAACGCTTCCTCAAGGGATGTCAAAATCAGAAAATAGTGCCTTCAAAATGTTGCTTCAATGCAAAACTAACGTATGTAACATTGACCACAATATAAGCTAACACACACCAAACTGCATGAATGGAGGTGTATGAGTTTACATCCAAATAAGTAATCATGCTGAACAGTGTAACAAATGATCTATGTGAGTTATGTACACTATACTACAATAGAGCATACCACCACTCACCTTATATGGGTTTCCTTGGACATGAGACTGCAGTCAGGCATAACACAGTGTCCCCAATACTAAGGGGGTCATTATGACCCTGGCGGGATTATGACCGCCAGGGCCAAAACGACGGGAGCACCGCCAACAGGCTGGCGGTGCCTCCCTGCGTATTTGGACCGCGGTGGTAGAGCTGCGGTCGCACCGCCGGGGCTGGCGGTATACCACCACTTTAGCCCCGGCGGTGCTAATCCGCCAGGG
The DNA here is from genome assembly GCF_031143425.1 of Pleurodeles waltl. Taxonomy (NCBI): domain Eukaryota; kingdom Metazoa; phylum Chordata; class Amphibia; order Caudata; family Salamandridae; genus Pleurodeles; species Pleurodeles waltl. Next base: position 115,863,207 of record NC_090440.1, on the reverse strand, counting down.
CAGCGCTGCAAGCAGAGCTGCCCTGGGGATTATGACTCCCCTACCGCCAGCCTGTTTCTGGCGGTTTGCACCGCCAGGAAGAGGCTGGCGGTAAGGGGACTCAGGGGGCCCCTGGGGGCCCCTGCACTGCCCATGCACTTGCCATGGGCAGTGCAGGGGCCCCCAGACAGAGCCGAATTTCGGGCAGTGAAATGTGCGACGGGTGCTGCTGCACATCAGCATTGCCGCCGACTCAATTACGAGCCGGCGGCAATGTTGATGTGACATTTCCACTGGGCCAGCGGAAATGTCAAAATAGGGAGCCAGCCATACCGCCAGCAATGGCGGTATTCTTGCGCCCGCAAGGTTGTAACGACCCCCCAAATCTGGACGCACAGTATATGACATTGAAAACATACATCACGAAAAAAAAAACACTTTGGTATCCATAGTAACTGTGATTGGTGGTTGTAATGAATGGCCAATCTTAGCTAAGTAGCTTTGGGGTAGCTGCCAATGTTACAGCTCAGTTGGGATTTGTTTGCAGCATAGGACACAAAGGGCCTGATTACAACTTTGGAGGAGGTGTTAATCCGTCCCAAAAGTGACAGTAAAGTGACGGATATACCACCAGCCGTATTACGAGTCCATTATATCCTATCCGTCACAACACCTCCTCCAAAGTTGTAATCAGGCCAAAAATGTAATACAAAAGAGACACTGTACACTCCTGCTAAGGCCCTGATCTACAAGCATGTGACACATACTGTAAAGGGTTACCTACATATTTATTCAAACGGTAAAAACAGAAGTGAAAACTCAGGGAAATCTTACCTACCCTAATCTACTCTAACTACTCATTACCCACAACTGTCCCTAACTAACCTAAGCTAAATGTACTCATCACATTTAACGAAACGTTCTAAACATCAACCCCCCACCCCTCTTATGAGACGGGACACATGGATGATACTAACCTAAACACATACTATCCTATATTAAACCCATATATTTATTATTTTTTTTTTTTAAACACAAGAACACCAACATTGCCAGACACCCACCCACCCACACACTTAAAAAGAAACAGTAGAAATATTCAGGCCTCCCCACCCACTAACACTAACTAAACTAACAGCCTATACTAACTTAACACTAAGCCCCCTAAACCCACAAAGTATAAGAACCAGGAAAGATGAGGGTGGGGAGGGAATCATGTCCATCTCAGTTTCTACAGGTTGGCTCTCCGGAGGGTCCTCTTGATGGAACGCACCCGCCGGTTGACCTGTCGCTCCTCCTGCCGCAGTCTGCTCATCTTTCTAAGGACACGGTCCAATTTCCATTGAATTTGTCCAGAAGCAGCTGGGTCAATGGCTGCAGCAGGGGTGGTCTGGGTGCCAGCCGAGGAAGTGTGGGCCCGTGTTGTGTCCATGGCTGTGGGCTTCCCTGCAGGTGGTGCTGTGCTTGTGCCAGGAGCAGTTGCTGTGGATGGTCCCGCAACGGTCCCAGCTGCTGGTGGTGCCACCTGGGTGGTTGTGGTGGTGGTGCTAGTGGTAGTTGTGGTAGGCAAAGAAGGGCCACCTTGTGCAAATGCCCTCCAGGATCCAGAGGCTCGTTCATGGCGATATCTGCGGGCCATTTTTCGGTACCCAGACTTGACATCAAGGATGTGGCGGTATCTCATTGCCCACTGTTGAAACTCCCTGACCTGAATGGGAGTCATATTTTCAGCTGTTAAGACAAATAGAACATCTATCATTAGGTACTGCATTGTGTGAAATGGCACAAGAAGTAAATCAGACAATACATCTATTGTACTTGTAACAGCTCAAATCATCATACAGATCATTGATTGTCCTTGAGGAAGTACATGGCAAGCCAGCCTACAAAGGTCCTATCACACATAGCACATCCAAACCCTACAAGATAGGTAACAACAGGCAAGATTTTGGCATCATAGTTCTGCCAGTTGTCAGCTAACTATCATGCTGCACATCCTCCACCACTGCCAGGGCCACAAATGTCGTTGTACGGGATGGAAATCTAGGACCACATGATCTGCGAGTTGTAAATGGACTTGCCAGTATAGTAAGCATGTGCTAAACATGAGTGTGGATTTTAGGTTCAGACAAGTGATTCACTGATTTACATGTCTGTGTACCAAACTTGTATCATCAGTCCTAGGTACACTATTCACAAACCTATGCCTGTGGCTGGACTAACAACTAATAATTTCTAACAACAAGGACACCGAGGAAGCTTAGGAAAGCTGGACATGTGTTTGGCCCAGCACACACACCACAGGTAAGGAGGATCCTCAAATAGGAGACAGCTAACCGTTGACCAATCCCATTGACACTCATGTTTGGAAATGCAGACCTTTGTCGACATCATTTAGTACCAGTAAGCCATGACTTACAACAAACACAGAGATGCAAGGACACCCCTGGCCATGAGTTGCATGCACACCTAGGCCATTGCACTCAAGTGTCACATACTCGTAGCACAACATGTGGAGCTACATGCTGCTAGGAAGTTTAACCTACAGTTCAATAAGTGAATAGGGAAGCAGAAGTCTGTGGGTAAGCATTTGGCATCCCCATTCTGGGAGAATTTGGGTCTGACTGGCTGACTAATTCACTAATATGGTCCAGTGCGACTTTTTTTTAATTCAAGTTTTATCCACATGACTCATCCCTATTCACATTGTCGTGCCTACAGGACTGACCTAGAATATCAAATTATGACAATAGGATAAGGTTTGGTCAACTCAAAGATGGTGCTAAAATTATATTCCACTCATGGAACAAAACAAATGATTGGCCAGCGCATCACACCTTGCTATGTGTCCAACACACAGAAGGCCATCACACATCACCAGCAAACACAGCACATAACAGACATTTCAACACTTACTGGAGTTGTCTGGTTCCTCAAATCAAGCCACCTCACCGACAGTGTAGAGTGCTGGTCCACCTGTAAGGCATGGAAGGGAGAAATGTGCTCAATATCTGTGCACTGTACAACAATTCCAAAGACAAATACTATGTGTAAGATTACATCAGAAAGTAAAGCCTCTCAGAAATTATGATACTGCATCCTACATAGCACGACTAACATGTACATACCCTGGGTCTCCAGTGAGTGATACACACATATCTGCACACATGTAGTGGCCCTAACTATCATGTGTTGGCAAACATGCTCCTTCATTAGTGAGTAGACATAATCATGGAGTGTATTCGTCTCATCATGTGTATCCATGAGAGACATCCAAAGCCACTTTCCGTGAGGACTGCATTACCGGTCAACCAGCCATTGTGACCATGACAAATTTATGACACACAGGTACAATGTACAGAGGGCCAGGGACAGTTGTTAGCCCTCATTTTGTTACAGTTTCTTTATTTGATGTGGCCCAGCTATGATGAGTTGCACCAACCATAGAAATAGGAACCCATGTGCATACCTTTGGCCAGCCATCCCTAATCGAAATGTGGCACTACTAACTCCAAATACAAGTCTAAGATGTTAGCTGAGCGCAGATAGAACTTGTTACCTATATGTCCAAATCCAGATCAGACATGTATCCAAAATGAAGGATTGGCACAATAATCCATAAGATTTGGGGAATTTCCATGATCCTTACACACACACCAGACACACATAAGGCGTATGTTCGGGCCACATTGCTATCATCAATTGACGTGAAGCATGCACTCCTTTTCAGCCTCATGTTGTGTTTAGAAAGTCAGTCTAGCTGTTGCGTCAACAAATGATGGTAATGAGTTGGAAATTTCTATACCTCACAGGCAACTGTGGCCTATGTCTATACATAATTGACTCCTGATTTGTGTTGCTGTTTGACACAAAGGCGGCACTAACTTACATAATACAAATGTATTCAGTAAGTTTGCGGAGCTCTTGCTTTCTAACAGCTAGCAATTGTGGACCTTAGCAAAGTAGAAATATGACCCCGTATGTTTCAGTAGCATTCCACACACTCAACAACATTGCTGACAGATATTGTAAAAATCAGCTGATGTCACTACAGAGCAATTAAACGTGCACATTAACATGATTTGTACTCACCAACAGGGCCACCAATCACAATCCCCAGGTGGTCCAGCAGATCTTGCTCGCTGGAGACAAGGTCAGCCCTGCAGTGCTTCAGCTGGTGCTCGTTTCTGGGTGTCTTATAAATCCTTTGCAGATGATGCAACACCTTTGCCCAATGGAGCCTCCGTGCCTCAGTGTGATACCCCTGTATCACACGCCCACCTGCCTCAATCATTAGGGGTAGGAAATGGCACACCAGACAAATTAATCCACCCAGCTCCTCCTCTCCCATCCTGCCAAGACGAGGCCTACCCAACATATTTGTAGCAATAGAGAAATAGGGGATTAAGGGGAAATAGGAGAATAGGGGGAAAGTAGGACAGGAAAAATAAAAAAAAACTACTAACACAGCCCAACTATACCCAAACTAACACTACCCACAACAGACTCCCAACAAAACAAAGACAATACTTTACAACACAAATGAGCACAAAAAACACTCAGACAGGATACTGCAACAAGTTTTTAATCACAAAAAGACAATAAAAAGACCACACAGGAGACAAATTCACTAAATATACAAGACAAAATAAGACACAGCCACACAGTCAGGAAATATCACAGACTGCAAAGTGAAAGTACACCCACTGTACCTATTCTGTAAACAGGATATCCTATTACATCACTTCCAAAATGGCGGTCGTTTTGATCGTCATGCGTCAAAATATTTTGACGCATAGGCCCTCATTCCTACTTTGGCGGGCGGCGGTCGCCGCCCGCCAAGCGGGAACCGCCAGAAGACCGTACCGCGGTCAAAAGACCGTACCGCGGTCAAAAGACCGCGGCGGTCATTCTGACTTTCCCGCTGAGCTGGCGGGCGACCGCCAAAAGGCCGCCCGCCCGCCCAGCGAGAAAGCACCAGCGAGGAAGCCGGCTCTGAATGGAGCCGGCGGAGTTGCTGGTGTGCGACGGGTGCAGTTGCACCAGTCGCGATTTTCAGAGTCTGCCAAGCAGACACTGAAAATCAATGTGGGGCCCTGTTAGGAGGCCCCTGTAGTGCCCATGCCAGTGACATGGGCACTGCAGGGGCCCCCAGGGGCCCCACGACACCGGTTCCCACCAGCCTGGTTCTGGCGGTGAAAACCGCCAGAACCAGGCTGGAGGGAAGGGGGTCGGAATCCCCATGGCGGCGCTGCTTGCAGCGCCGCCGTGGAGGATTCACAGGGGCAGCGGGAAACCGCCGGCTTCCCTTTTCTGACCGCGGCTTTACCGCCGCCGTCAGAATAGCCCCAGAAGCACCGCCAGCCTGTTGGCGGTGCTTCCTCCGTCCCCTACCCTGGCGGTCTCGGACCACCAGGGTAGGAATGACCCCCATAGTCTGCGGCTTTTTTTGTTTCGATGCACAGAAGTAGATTTGAGCCCGCATCCATATGTTTCGAAATAGTTTTAAACGTAACCAATTTTCGGACGTACAGTGTGGAAGATACCGCTCAGGGCCAATGGTTCTTTCAGGGCATTATGCGTCGTTTTTCCCCCATAATCGTCATTTTTAGACGCATGTGCGTCATTTTTTTGACGCGTATGCGGCAACATTTCAGGCATTAACTGGGTTTGGGTCATTTTACCATTTTAATGTATTATTACAGTTGTGACAATACTGAGATATTGCACCCACTTTGGGCATGACGGTGTATGGGCACATGTGACACATCATACTACTTCGGACCATGATCCGCTACTTCATGTACAGGATTTTCACTCTTGCCTGACACAATAGCTGGCCAAATGTGCGGCCTACATATATGTATTGCACAAATTGGGCATGTGTGGCATCAGGAGAGGATAGCAAGGTGACGCACATAAGTACAATACCTCAGTGCCTATGGCTCAATGTGTGTGCATTGGCTACTAATATTGTTGTTGACCCACTGTGTGAGCATCACAAGATGCATTATTGCAAATATGCTTGTATGCATGTGGAGTCAATGTGTCCAACCCTCAGATGCAAGTCAGTGTGGAAATGAGAAAGGACATCTGTTAGTCATAAATATAGCAACAACTGATGTGTGCACTTTCTAGTTTTTGGGTAACATAAACACCACAAATGACAAAGCATGCACCGGATAGATAGCAGACGGGTGTTCATGTCAATGGTCCAAAACTTGGCCATCACATGTCCTGGAATTTTGGATATTGCTTCCTAGGCACTTGTGTGAACCCCCCATGAGTCAGGCACATGTAAATACTAAGGCCCATATTTATACTTTTTGACGCAAAACTGCGCTAACGCAGGTTTGCGCCAAAAAAATTTGCGGCGGCTAATGCCATTCTGAAGCGCCATGCGGGTGCCGTATTTATTGAATGGCGTTAGCCGGCGTTAGCCGACCGGCGCTGCCAGGTGTACGTGAAAAAAAACGACGTACACCAGGCAGCGCCGGCGTAGGGAAAAATGGCGTTTGGGCGTCCCAAAATGGGGCAAGTCAGGCTGAGGCAAAAAAATCGTCTTAACCCGATTTGCGCCATTTTTTTGGGGCGCCCAGACGCCATTAACATGACTCCTGTCTTAGCAAAGACAGGAGTCATGCCCCCTTGCCCAATGGCCATGCCCAGATGACTTATGTCCCCTGGGCATGGTCATTGGGCATAGTGGCATGTAGGGGGGCACAAATCAGGCCCCCCTATGCCACAAAAAAAATTAAAAAAATACTTACCACAACTTACCTTTTCTTCCCTGGGATGGGTCCCTCCATCCTTGGGTGTCCTCCTGGGGTGGGCAAGGGTGGCAGGGGGTGTCCCTGGGGGCAGGGGAGGGCACCTCTGGGCTCATTCTGAGCCCACAGGTCCCTTAACACCTGCCCTGACCCAGGCGTTAAAAAGAGGCGCAAATGCGGGGTTTTTTGCCCCGCCCACTCCCGGGCGTCATTTTTGCCCGGGAGTATAAATACCACGCACATGCCTGGGAGTCATTTTTTAAGACGGGAACGCCTACCTTGCATCTCATTAACGCAAGGAAGGTGTTCACGCCAAAAAATGACGCTAACTCCATGAACTTTGGCGCTAGACGCGTCTAACGCCAAAGTATAAATATGGAGTTAGTTTTGCGTCGAATTTGCGTCGAAAAAACGACGCAAATTCGGCGCAAACGGAGTATAAATATGCCCCTAAGTGGGTACCGTGTTATTGACACGGAGATCCAAAGATGAACCACATTTGTAATGTCACCCCACAGTTGAGGTCATATGACAGATCCACAACTCTCCTGTGGCAGTGGCGGACCAGCAGACCAAGCAGCACGTGGCCACATATTTCCAGTGATCAATTGCACAGAGGTGTCTGGTTCATGTGTGTGGGCCTATGTTTAGGCTGTATATTTTTAGGGGTCTGTGTTGTCACAGTTACATCCAGGTCTAGCCATGAGTCTGTGGCGGCTATTCCTGCATCTACTGAGTATCCTTCTGAGATCAATGGAAGTAAAGCCAATGAGGATTTGAGAACCTACATGGGGATGGTCCTACCCTGACACTGCAGACGTGTTATGAGACTGTCAATAGGGCAACATTGGTGTGCTGATTAAGATCATATCTCAAGAGTCTTGTACCGGCAGGTGTCATTACAACATTTGTACACAGGTTGGCCTCAAAAAGTTCCCACTGCATCTGGGAACATCATAGCCTCTGTGTTGATTAATCTTGCAGTTATTCACCAGGCACAGCCCATCAATATGTTGTGAGCAATGTTAATCAGCATGTGAACTGTCAGGGTCCTAACATGTGTGGACTTTTCATGCACATTATCTGACGTTGCTGGTTCTGCTGGAGGCACCATACCCTATCCCTGCATACGGCCATGGTAAACTGTCACACTTTGTCGCTCATGCATACATGAGACCCAGACAAGGGATAGGCCATGATTTGGGTATTTGGAGACAAGTTCTTAGGGTACGATAAATAAGCAGATTATGCTAAATAACTTATTTGAGTATGCATTGAAGAACCACCTGACAAAATACCCCCGGAGGAATGTGAGGGTTGGGCAAGCAACTATGATACATATGTAGCCACAAGGAACCTTTAGGGTAACACACAGACAGTTGCCAGTCCAGCTAACAGGATGCAGGGTCAATCAGGATCCAGCAATTTCACAAGGTACATACTCAGTGGTCTGACTAAGACTGGTCGGAGGAAGAACAAGACAGTTGACATGGAAAAGTGTGTTTGTCCTGTGTTTTGGAAGGTGACACATAAACCCAAGGGCTGTGTTACACAGCTTATTTTTCTGGTAATGCATAACAGTGTAATCGATAAAATGGCAGCTTCTATGCTGTTACAAGCATCTGCAAGGGCAGTGCATGTTCAAATGGCTGGTCTGCATGAAAGTGCTCACAGGTGTGTGCTGCATCAGTTTCTTACAAGTCCTGTAGGTGAGATTTGAGTTCAAATGGCCAACAGTACCTTTCACATGGGAAGCAATCTACAGGTGAGAACAGGACTTAGAGACTACAAGCCAGTGCATTATTTAACCTGACGTCCATGCAGACAGATGTATAATGACTATGCATACCATACTAAAGGGTGAAGCACACTGGATTAATATTGTTACTCTGTGTGTGTGTGTGTAGAGGAGGGAATATCTGGTTACACATATTACCATTCCAGGGTCCTCCTAAGACGGGTGGGGTGAGACCGGGAACATGGGTGTGTCAGGACTTAGGACATGGGATGACATGTACATGGAATGTCATGTGCGCAATGCTTGTCATAGGTGTTGCACTTGTGCTCTCTATGTTCTGCTTATATGGAATTCTAGTCACACATGGTCCTTGCAAAGATAGGTGATATAACAGTTACTGCTGTCAAGGGTGTGGCCATACATTAATGTTACTGTTGCAATAGCACATCCCCTGCCTCATGTATGATGCATTTTGTTCCATCATTGACTGCTGGTGTCTTAGTTGTGTGCCATATGCTGCAAAGAATCATGTTGCCAACATGTATGTGTGAAATAGGAGTGGTCCTCTGCTATTGCCCTTCACAGGTGAAATATACAGGATATATGTAATTTACAGTGTGTGTGAATGTTACTGTTGAATAATACGCATCACAATTGCTTTGAAAATTTCTGTGTCCTAATCGATATATCAGCAATGCTCCAGGAGGCTACACTCTTATTCTGATAGTTAGAAATAAAGGTGAGCAAAAATTATTACCCAGACCATGATACGGTGATTCTTATAGGTGTTTATTTACATATGTTAATACAGTGGTGATGGTGAGTTGATTCAAAAGAAATTGTTGACAATATGTTGGTGCCTGCGCAATCCTGCAGCTGTGTTTGGTTGGTCCCCCTCATGTTGATGGGTAGCATCCTCCTCTTCCTCCTCTTCAGGCATTTGTGGCTCTGGTTCTAATAGGGAAATGTTCCTTTGTACACAAATGTTGTGCAGGATGGCACAGGATTTCTGGTGAGTATAGGAGTTTGCCACCAGTGGTGTTGAGGTACCTGAATCTCGACTCCAGGATGCCAAAGGTCCTCTCGACTATGGTGCGTGTCCTCATTGTAGGCATGCTCTGCTGCAGTGCTTGAGTTGCCAAACGAGGTCATAATCCATGGCTGGATCCTATACCCCTGATCACCTGAAAGAGAAAATGATTGAGATCATGTTGATGTAGCTTGCCCCATTAATATCACCTTGCATGGCAGTAGTTTTCTTGTGTGTCTGTGACTCATTTGTGTTATTGTGTTGATTCCTAGGCTTCTAGGATGTACAATTAGCATTGGGTATTTCCTTGGCTGAACAAGTGTTTGGCTGCTGACCGGTTGTCAGCAGTATATTTTGAGAGTTGCAGTACAGTGTGTACTCCCTAGCATTGTGACTTGTCCCTGTGTCTTAACTGGGGGTGAGATGACAGTTCCATACACAGAATCAATTAGACAGTGGTGGTAACACGTTTGCATCTATGTACCCTGGACATCCCATACCTTTTGACATATGCAATGGATTAATTTAAACATCAGTGAGACGCTTACATTTTACAAGGTGACAATTAGCCAAACTTCTCCATACGTTGTGATCATTGATGTCTTAACATTTGACTGTACACTAATTTCACATGGGTGACAAGTTCACTGCAGACCTATTTCTCTTCCCTTGGCAAGTTGACTCAGGTTGTAACGTCTACCTAAACTACTGCACAAGGTCTAGTTCAGCTGGCTAACTTGGTTGTGAGGTTGTCGGTTTGAGTTTCAGAAGGTCCGTATGGCAGTACATCTGTTGTGTGTGTGTTAATTTGCCACAATGCGTATATGTAGGAATGTGCACCTTCCATATAGTACCATGAAGATGTGTTCTTCACACAGTCCACTTGCCTCTTGCTAATGGGCAATGTGAGAGCAGGAGTGATGTGAGATATTGGAATGGCCTCAATGATTCCATGTGACCTTTATTGCAGTCATCATAATGCTATGTGAGTCACGGTGTTTGACATGCAGCAAATTACATTCCACACCCCTTACACAGTACGTATTGGCTGGAAGGGTGTTTGTTTGGGTGTTATTGATGTTTTATTTTAGTTTTATCTTCACAGATGTCATGCCAGTTGGCACCATGTGTTTGCCATTGTGTTGTTTTACATTTTCCCCTTGTGTCTGTGGAGTGGCATCAGTTTTTATTTGGAACAGTACTTTGTCCCTAGGTGTGTCTCCCATTGGGTGAGGATATCAAACATGCCTAGAGGTGTCACAACCTCAGTGTGTTCCTGTCCACATTTCGTTGTCGTGGTGTATGTGTTGTTTGTCCTAGAGGGTTGCTGTGCAGTGTGTATATAAGTAGGTTTCTGCACTTACCAACAGGTAGTCCATTTCCATATCGTCCATCCTGGAAGTGTTGATTGATGGTACAGTGACATAAGATGAATGAATCATGTACACTCCCAGGATACTTTGCCACGATGTTGGTGATCAATCCCTGGTGATCCACAATGGCCTGAACATTGATACAGTGTGAGTGCTTCCTGTTGCTGTATAGATGTTCAGTTGCAGCAGGTGGCACAAGGCATACATGTGTGCAGTCAATGGCACCAAGGATGTGTGGAAATCCATTAATGAGGTAAAACCCCTGTTTGGTCTCCTGCTGCTTCTGCTGTGTGTTTGGGAAGCAGATGTGGTGGGGTGTGAGTCTGATGATGGCATCCAGTACCTTGGACAGGAAGGCGGAGAATGATGGCTGTGAGATCCCAGCAACCAGGGCGCCAGTGGTTTGAAAGGAGCCACTTGTCAACATATGTAGTACAGCTAGCAGATTGGTTTCTGGTGGGATGTCTGCAAGCTGGGTTCCAACTGTGGCTCATTGTTGCGCAGCAGCTGCTGAATGGCTTGCCAGTTCAACCTGTACCTCTGGATGATGTCATGTCCCCTGAGGCTATGAAGGGTTGTCCTGGTGCGGACTATCCTCTCCTGCCTTCTGTGTGGCCTTTGGGGTCCCTGCTGGTGTAGTGGAAGCTGCTGTTGTTGTTCCTGTGCTCTGCGTCTGCGTGCACGCTGGATGAGAAGCACCTCCATGTCTTCCTTTTGAAGCTCTGCTGTTGCTTCTGTGTGGTTTCATTAATGCCTGCCCTGACCCAGGCGTAAATGTTTGACGCAAATCAGGCTGTGCGTCATTTTCCGCCTCCACCTCCCGGCCATGCAGGATTTTTGCGCGGTAGCATAAATATGGCGCACAGGTGTTTGTCATTTTTTGGACGGGAATGCCTACCTTGCATATCATTAACACAGGGCGGTTTCCCGCATCCAGAAAATGACACACACAGTGGGATTTTGACGTCCGCGGGCTCAGGCATAAAAGTTTAAATATGGTGCGTGGTTTGCGGCGAATGGCCGTCAAAATTTTTGATGCACATTCGGTGCAGACGGAGTATAAATATGCCCCTAAACCTCTTAAATTTTGATCTGTAACTCATTGAAGGGATAGTGAGAACATACCTGCCAATGCTGTGTAAGCTTGCATGCATCACACTGTGGCAGGATTACCTGGCTGTCATCAGCAGCTGAGGAAGCCTGAGTTCATTGCCATCATAGGATCTTACAGAGGAGATGGAATGCTTGCTTTCCTGCACCTCCAGGTTAGGTCTAGTTGTCTGAACACTCAGGGGCATATTTATAAGCCTCTAGCGCCACCTTGTGCCACATTAGTGTGAATTTTACTTTTTTTACGCTAATGTGGTCCAACAAGGCCAAAATCCTAACGCCATATTTACAAAGTGGCTCTATGCATGAATTGTGCCCCTTTGTAACATATGCGCTAAATTATGCCTGTTCCAGGCATAATGTATGCATAGGAGGAGTTGTAGGAAAGTACCCTCTTTTTGGCATGTTACTCCCAATTGCCTGATGTTAGTGTGTTTGACTGTGTTCACTGGGATCCTAGTAACCATGACCCCAGTGATAATGCTCTCTCTCCTCTAAATTTTGTCACTGCATACTGGTAGCCCAGTATTTCACGCACAATTGGCATACTGGTCCCCCTTATAAGTCCCTAGTATATGGTACCTAGGTACCCAGGGCATTGGGGTTCCAGGGATCCTTATGGGCTGCAGCATTTCTTTCGCCACCCATAGGGAGTCCATACACAGGTTTCTGCAGGACTGCCATTGCAGCCTGTCGGAAATGTGCATGCACCTGTTCACTGCCATTTAGACCTCACCAGGTCTCTTATAAGTCACCCTTATTGCAGGCCTTCCAGCCCTGAGGACAGGGTGCAGAGTACCTGTGTGCTAGTGCAGAGGTGTCCCCATGACCTCCAGGACCATTTTCCCGGACTTTGTGAGTGCAGGGACGCCATTTTACGAGTGCACTGGACATAGGTCACTACCTATGTCCAGCTTCACAATGGTAACTCTGAATATGACCATGTTTGGTAACAAACAACATGTTGAAATATTACCCAGAGGCTTTTGCAAGCATCGGTTGTATGATTGCATGCACTCTGGGTGCTCCTTAGAGGACCCCCAGTACTGCCATTACAGCCTTCTGAGGTTTTCCAGGCAGCTTCAGCTGCTGCCACCTCACAGTCAGGTTTCTGCCCTCCTGTTGCTCAAGCAGCTCGAGCCCAGGAAGGCACAACAAAGGACTTCCTTTGGGAGAGGGGATTTACACCCTCTCTATTTGGAAATAGGTGATACAGTAATGGAAGGGTGAGCCTCCCAAAGCCTCTGGAAATGCTTTGAAGGGCACAGATGGTTCCTTTCTTGCATAATCCAGTCTATACCAGATCAGGGACCCCCAGTCCCTTCTCTGGTGCAAAAATGGACAAAGGAAAGGGGAGAGACCACTCCCCTGTCCATCACCAACCCAGGGGTGGTGCTCAGACCTCCTCCAGAGGGTCCCTGGGTATTGCTATCTTGGATTCCAAGTTGGCAGGGCACTCTAGGAGCATCTGAGTGGCCAGTACCAGCAGGTGATGTCAGAGCCCTCCCCTGAGAGGTGCTTATCTGTGTAGCTGACCAATTCCCCTTTCAGGGCTATTTAGGGTCTCTGTCTTGGGTGGTTCTTCAGATTCGGATTGTAAGACTCCAGCAGGAATCCTCTGCATCCTTTACTCCACCTTCTTACCAAAGAAACTGCATCTGAACCCTCCAGGAACTCTAAAAATTGCAACAAAGAAGCAAAGATGACTTCTGCTACATTGTATCTTCAGCTCCTGCCAGCAACTGCAACTGTTTCCAGGTTGTGCATCCTCTGAGGACTACCTGTCTTCAGCCTGTACTAGAAGAATGAAGGCATCTCCCTTGAAGTGAAGGAGTCATTTCCCTGCTTCAGCAGGCACCCCTTTACAGCGATGACTGGTGGCATGGGTCCACTCTCCTGAAGAAGTGCATGGATGCAGCAACACAGGTGGTGGACTGAAATAGTCCCTGCGGTCCTCACAACCAACTGTCCAACTTTGGTTTGGACAGTGTGCCTTCCTACGCAAGACTGTACCCCTTTGAACCGCATGTTTTGCTGTTGCCAAGGCATCTTGCCATTCTTCCACAAAGTTCTTCATGCATCGTGCAGCTCCGGCCCCTAGCACTCTATACTGTGATGCACAGCTTCCTGAGCGGTTCTCCGGCAGCGTGGGATCCCTTTGTGTAGTACTGCATGGGCCTCCTTTTGCATGATCTCTGTCCCCATGCTATGGGACTCCTGTGCATGCTGCTTGGCCTTCTGAGGGCTCTCTGTGATGCAGAGAGCTCCCTCTGACACTCCCTCCTGGGTAGAGTCCACCAGGTTCCTCCTGGTCCCGGGCAGCGCCATTTTGTGCTAACCGTGTGCTTTGCGTGTGCCAAGGCTTGTTGGCGGAATCCAGCGACCAAAACCAGACTGCATTCATCCATCCAGCGTGGGACATCTTCTGCAACAACCAGGAACCCTCATCTGCCTTCTTGGGTGCAATATTGACTGTTGTTCCTCACTGGTTGTTCCTCTTTTGTTCCTCTATCCAGATTAGCAGGGGCTCCTCTTCTCCCTGGACTTTTCAGTGCTTCTTGGACTTGGTCCCCTTCTTCAACAGGTCTTCAGGTCCAGGAATCCATTGTTGGTGTCTTGCAGTGTCTTCTGGTTCCTGCATAATCTACGTTCTTGTGTGTTCTAAGAAGGTTACTGAGATTTACTCCTGCTTTCCTGGGCTCTGGGGTGGGTTCTATTACTTACCTTTGGTGTTTTCTAATAGTCCCAGTGCCCCTCTACACACTACACTTGCCTAGGTGGGAAACCATATTTGGCATTCCACTTTCTTAGTAAATGGTTTGTGTTTGCCCTAGGCCCATTTCTAAGTTTTGTGATTATCACTATTTGCACTGTTTTCTAACTATTTTTACAGCTATATCTACATACTAGTTTGTATAATTTGTGTATTACCTACCTCCTAAGGGAGTATAATCTCTATGGTATTTTTGGCATTTGTGTAACCAAAATAAAGTACCTTTATTTTTGTAACACTGAGGCCCATATTTATACTTCTTAGCGCCTCATTTGCGCCACTTTTTGACGCAAATCAGCGCAAACTTACAAAATACAATTGTATTTTTTGATTTTGCGTCAAAAAGCAGTGCAAATGTGGAGCAAAAAAAGTATAAATATGGGCCTGAGTATTTTCTTTCATGTGTATGAGTACTGTGTAACTACCGTGGTATTGCATAAGCTTTGCATGTCTCCTAGTTAGGCCTTAGCTGATCATCCACACTACCCCTAGAGAGCCTGGTTTCTGGGAACTGTCTACATTTCACTAATAAGAGATAACTGAACCTGGTATAACGTGTAAGTACCTTAGGTACCCACTACAAACCAGGCCAGCCCCCTACAAGTGTTCCCCGGTTCGGGGGACCAAAAGAATGCCGCAAGGAAACCTAAGAGATTTCCTTGCGTCATTTTGTACCGCACTTTTAATGCCTGCTCAGAGCAGGTGTTAAAAGGGGGCTTCCATTATTTATAATGGGACCCTATGTGCTCTGCAGGAGTAGCACCAATATTGCCCCCTACCCCACGCCATTGTGTGCCGTATTTTAAATAAGGCACACACAAGGAAGTGGCAGTGGGGTGCTAAGAGGCGCAGGGAAAGTGGCGCTGCACCCGGTGCAGCGCCCCTTTCCATAAATCTGCCCCTGAGTGCCTCCTTATTGGTTTGTTGGTGGTCAGAGTCATTCCACTTCAGCAAGTGTCCTCTAAAGGTGATCTCTAAAAAGCCTTCCCCAGGATAGGGAAGAACTGAATCAATACATTTTTTTCTAATCTCTTATTGCTGTTCTAAGAATTAAGATGCCTCTGAGCAAATTTGGGGCAAGTTAATTTTGGTTGGCTGTTATTTTGATCAATGGCAAAGTCCATTGAGGCTATGCTCGAGGCCTTAAAAACCATTAGCCAATGCCTGGATTAAAAATTATGTATGAAAAGAGAAAGCAGTTGGACCTAGAGAACCTAACTGATTTAGCTCTTCCAATGTTGTTATGGAAGACCTTGTTAGAATCCTTATTGGATTTACCCTGTAATTTTGGTTTACTAGGCAGACTATCCGGACCAATCCTAACGTAGTGTCAAAGCCCAGCTCACCTGAGTTCTTGTTCAGTTCTGATGGAGGTTGAAGACAATCCGACCCCACCCTGAAACTGCTTGTTCCAGCACACTAGTTTTTAAAACAGTGCACTAAGAACAGAAGCTCAAGGGAAGGGGGGAAGTGGATAAAATAAAAAAAAGAGAGACAACACCGTTCTTGCGTTTCCACTGTTGAAGTGCTGCACAAATCTGCGGCCCTTTCTGACTTCTGTGGAAACTGGTGCCTAATGAAACATAAACAAAGAACAGATAAGTGCAACCTATTCCTAAATGGGTTCCTGACTATCCCTTTATTTATTGGAAATTCTATTCTAAAAGTACCTCTTGGATCCTGGTCTCTAGTTTCCAGGTTTGGAATGTGTTACTGCTCTGGGATGTGTTTTCTATTACTGTTAAGCTTTTTTCGCATATTTCCAGAATCTTTTATAAAAACAAATACTGTACTTTTACATCAAAATACAGCATGTAATTTGTGCAAGTCCTTGATTTACTGTTTTCCTTGCTGTCAATGGTTTCCACTGTTCGATTCCCAAAAGTTCCATGAAAAAAAAACAATGTCCGCTTCACAAAGTCCTGCAAAATAATCCTGCAACAAAGAGCCTTAATCACAATGCTCGTGGAAGGCACTTCGCCTCAAACTGTCTATACACGAATCCAGAAATTGCCGTCAAAGCTCCCTCAGGTAATAAAAAGTTTTGCACTTACTTGTTGCTGGCAAGAGATACTGATCAGTCTAACCTTGTCTTCTTTCTCTTTTGCAGGTTACTCGTAGGAGAGAGGCTGAGGCAAGGAGGAACCGGAAACCGGAAGAAGGAAGAGCCAGCAGCTGCGCCAATTGAAGTCAAAGAAAGTCTGTAAAGAGCAGGAGTGCCAGCGCCGAGGGATCTGTTCTCAGGTAAGCGGGAGGTAGACGAGCACAAGCACTGGGTGAGGCTCGGGGGATGCCTTTTATAGACAGGGCTGGGTGTGGTTCAAAGAGCTGGGTGTGGTTTGAAGGGCTGGGTGTGGTCCTCACATGCTGCACATGTTCTTGGAAGGTGTGCAGAGCTGGGTGTGGTTTGAAGAGCTGGGTGTGGTCCTCACATGCTGCACATGTTCTTGAAAGGTGTGCAGAGTTTCAATTATTATGCAAATGATTTGGATTAACACATGGCCTAGGGAGGAGTGTTTTAAAGAAGCCTTGGTAAAAGCAAGGCCCAATGTGTAAACAAAACAGCACATTAAACAACATACACAGAAGCCTAGGGGGTGGGGGAAGGTGAGATAACAAGAAAGGCTTTGAATAGTAAGTTTAAAAGGGAGCTATTACAGAACCCACTAGTGCAGTGAGAGGGGACATGCTCTTTGCTGTGTACAAACCCTAACAGTTGCCCCCCTCAAAGGCCCTCCTACAGGACGGGGTTTTCCTGGATTGTTTAAATAAAACCGTCTAATCAGCTGTGGGGCATGTACATATGATGCTGGTTCCCATGAATTCTCAGATTCATCATATCCTTTCCATTCTACTAAATAAAACAGACGTCCACTAATTCTTTTTGAGTCTTTTATGCTTTTCACTTCATATTCCAGATTTCCTTTAATTGGTATGGGTGGAGGTGGTGGTTCAGGTCGGGTTTTTGAGTTGTACGGCTTAAGCAAGGACACATGGAATGTAGTATGTACTGGATATTCTTTTGGTAAATCTAATTTTACTGTTACCGGGTTTACTATGGCAGTTATACTAAAGGGTCCAATGAAACGTGGTTGCAGCTTTCGGGATCCCTCTATGTTTAGGTTTTTTGTGGAGAGCCATACCTTGTCACCAATTTTATACATTGGGGCCTCAGACCTGTGTTTGTCTGCTTGTCTTTTCATGCTTTCCTTGTACTTTAATAAATGTTTCCTGGCTTTGTCTTGTATGTCACCTAATCTCGTTAGTCTATCCGTTACTGTAGGCAACAGGGAATCTTCTAACAAAATGGGTATAGCTCTTGGATGATACCCCTGCAAGAAATAGAATGGTGAGCAAAGTAGAGCTGAATGCTCAGTATTATTATAAACAAACTCTGCTACAGGAAGAGCTTCCAACCATTCACTAGAATAATCAGCCAATAAACAACGTAGCGTTTGAAGTAAGGTTTGGTTCAGTCGTTCAGTCTGTCCATCTGTCTCTGGGTGGAAAGCAGTGGATAAGGCCACATCTATTTTCAGTTTTTCACATAATTTTTTCCAAAATCTGGAGTTGAACTGGCTCCCTCGGTCTGACACCACTTTGCTTGGCAAACCATGTAAACGCACAATTTCCCTTATAAAAATATCGGCAAATTCTGCCGCCGTGGGTAATTTCCGTAATGGTACAAAATGTGCCATTTTAGATAAAAAATCCACTATAACCAACACTGTTGTGAAGGATTTTACAGGTGGTAAACCTACAATAAAGTCTACGCTCACAGTGTGCCAAGGTTGTTTGGGTGTTGGCATTGGTATTAACAAGCCGTCAGGAGCCTTATGAGAAGATTTATGTCTTGCACAAATTGGACAGGTAGTGACAAATTGCTTAATGTCCTTTCTTATAGTGTCCCACCAAAAGTGTTTTTGCACATTTTCCAGGGTTTTTACCCAACCAGGATGACCTGCCAACGGTGAGGCGTGATGCCAAATTATCACCTGTGTTTGTAATTCAGAGGTGGGCACTAACAGCATGTTGTCATGATACAATAAACCTCGTTGTATTGTGTTATGGGAATCCTTTAACCAATCCTGAGGTGCTATTTGCATGTGTGCATTATATAGATCTGTGATGAAATCCTTCTGTTGTACTGGTGCCAACAACTTTTGGGGAAGAATAATGGGTTCTCCTATTTTATCTTGTTTCATGTCTGAGGTATGTCCATATCTAGATAACACATCAGATTGAATTTGTTGTGCACCTGGTCTATAGGTTATAACAAAGTCAAATGTGCTAAAGAAATTTAACCAGCGCATCTGACGTGGTGTTAGTGCTTTAAGTGATCCAAAAAACTGTAGGTTCTTATGGTCAGAAAAGATTGTAACTGGGTACTTGGCTCCCATTAAATGGTGCCTCCATTCTGAAAAGGCTACTTTGATAGCTAGTAGTTCCCTTTCAGCCACAGTGTAATTTTGTTCAGCTGGTAATAACTTTTTGGAATAGAAGGCTATAGGATGTAACTGGCCATCTACTGCATCTCGTTGAGAGAGAACTCCTCCTAAAGCTACTTGTGAAGCATCCGCTTCAACAAAAAAGGGCAAGTCAGGATCAGGATGTTTCAGAATTGGGGCTGAAGTGAACTTTTGTTTTAGGAGTTGAAAGGCGTGTGCCGCCTCATCAGTCCAAAGAAATCGTTGCCCTTTCCGCAACAAGGTAGTTATAGGGGCTGCAATGTCTGCAAAATGTGCAATAAACCTCCTATAAAAATTGGCGAAAGCCAGAAATTTCTGAATATCTTTTACAGAGGATGGTTCTGGCCAATCAGCAATAGCACTGATTGTCTTTACATCCATAGTTATTCCTTGAGGTGACAGGCAGTATCCTAAAAAGTCCACCTTGTTGACATTAAAAGTACACTTTTCTAACTTAGCAAAAAGATGATTTTCTTTTAACTTTGATAATACTGCACGAACATGTTGGGTATGTTCTTCTGAGTTCTTAGAGTAAATGAGGATGTCGTCTATGTATACTATGACACAAACGTCCAGGAATTCGTGTAGGACCTCATTTATAAAGAACTGAAAGGCCGCAGGGGCATTACATAACCCAAAGGGCATTACTGTGTACTCAAATAAACCAAACTTTGTCTTGAAAGCTGTCTTCCACTCATCCCCCTCTTTTACTCGGACCAGGTGGTAAGCTCCCCGCAGATCTAGTTTAGAGTATACAGTAGAATGTCTTAATTGATCCAACAACACAGGTATTAGAGGAAGAGGATATTTATTCTTTATTGTAGCCTTATTTAGTCCTCTATAATCGATACATGCGCGCAGGGATTTATCCGGCTTCGGGATAAAAAAGAGTGGAGATGACACTGGAGATGTGGAATGACGGATGAACCCAGACTGTAGTAGGTCATCTAGGTAGGTTCTTAAGTATTTGGTTTCTTCGTCAGTCAAAGCATATACTCTGTTATTAGGTAAAGGGGCCCCTGGGATAAGATCTATACGGCAGTCATAAGACCGATGTGGGGGCAGCACACTAGCCTTTACTGGATCAAAGACGTCTTTAAAGTCAGAATATTCAGGAGGGAGACTTGGTTCATCTTGTGTAACACTAGCACAGTGTAATACTGTGCTCTGTTCTGTACCTGCTTCTTGATAGCAATTGGTTCTACAGAAAGAGGAATCCAAAGTAACAGTTCTATTCACCCAATCAATTTTTGGGTTATGAGTTGTTAACCAGGGTACCCCGAGAATCAAACCAAAATTAGGAGTATCTATCAGATCAAAGCTAATCACCTCTGTGTGCCCGTTCTGACAGACCATAACAAGTGGACTTGTTTGTTTTGTGATTAATCCAGAGGTCAATTCTGACCCATCCACTGCACATACTGCTTCTGGACAAGGCTTTAGGCACATAGGAAGTCCTAAGATTTCAGCTAACTTATTATCTACAAAATTTCCTGTCGCGCCTGAGTCCAGTAGGACAGGGAGAGAATGCCTCACTTGGGTAGTAACAATTAAAACGACCTGAATTATGAAATGTCTAGGTATGTGCGGTACCCTGAAGGCTGCAGCATTAGAGGTTTGATTAAGATGTTTTCTCGAACAAGTAACCTCTCCCCTTGTCGAGCTTAATCGTTTCCCGATTCAGTTGAGGAGGTGGAGGAAACAGCACCCTTTCGTGGAGTTTTAGGATTTACTGGACATTCTCTGGCAAAGTGACCTGCCCTGCCACAATATAAACATAATTGAAATGTTCTCCTTCTTTCTTTTTCCTCTGATGTGAGTGGACCTCTGAGTGTCCCTATTTGCATAGGCTCTGGTTCAGGGAGTTTATTATCTGTGTCTTTCTTCTCGTGTCTAATAAAAGTTAACCGTGATTCCAGTTTGTATCTATCTCTCTTTCTTTCTCCTAGTCTATGTTCTAATTTCACAACTAAATCTACAAAGTCTGAATAGTCTTTTGGCAAATCAACGATATGAGCCAGCGCGTCTTTTAACTCGTCTCTCAAACCTTTATAAAAAAGGGAGACACGCTTTTCTTCTGGCCACTGTGTCTCGGTGAGTAAACGATTAAAACTAGTGAGATAGGTCAATAAATCCTTGTTACCTTGTTTAAGATTTAAAAGCTCATTATCACTTGCCTGCATGAAAGTGTGTTTTGCAAAAAGGCTGGTCATGGTACGTTTAAATTGATTCCAATTATGGAGGATGGGATCATCTCTATCCACGAAAGGAATTGACCAATTGGCTGCTGTGCCACCCAAATAAGACAAGACGAATGCCACTTTCGTATCATCTGTAGGGAACTGTTGTGGCTTACAAATGAAGTGTAATTGACATTGATTGATAAAAACATGGAATTTGTTACTATCTCCATGAAAACGTTCAGGTGCTGCTAAGGGCACAACATTAGGAACATTAACAGTAACCTCAACTGGGGAAGGCAAAGTTGTATGTTTTGATGGCGCCCCTGTCTCTGAGGAGGTTTTAAACAAAGGCGTAGAAGCTGTGTTCCACTGAGATCCCCTAAATTTATACCTGCTTAAATCCTGTTTTAAAGAGGTATTCTCCATCTTTAATCTCTCTATTTCCTCTTGCATATGTTGCAAGATGCCAGACACTGATTCATTATGAGCCAAGTCCTCATTTAGGGCCTGCGCCATATCCGTGACGTCAATGCCCTCTATTTCTTCCCTGGTATTCATCGTCCACCAGAACTGAAATTATTTTTTAAGGCTTGTGCTTCTGTCAAAGCCCAGCTCACCTGAGTTCTTGTTCAGTTCTGATGGAGGTTGAAGACAATCCGACCCCACCCTGAAACTGCTTGTTCCAGCACACTAGTTTTTAAAACAGTGCACTAAGCACAGAAGCTCAAGGGAAGGGGGGAAGTGGATAAAATAAAAAAAAGAGAGACAACACCGTTCTTGCGTTTCCACTGTTGAAGTGCTGCACAAATCTGCGGCCCTTTCTGACTTCTGTGGAAACTGGTGCCTAATGAAACATAAACAAAGAACAGATAAGTGCAACCTATTCCTAAATGGGTTCCTGACTATCCCTTTATTTATTGGAAATTCTATTCTAAAAGTACCTCTTGGATCCTGGTCTCTAGTTTCCAGGTTTGGAATGTGTTACTGCTCTGGGATGTGTTTTCTATTACTGTTAAGCTTTTTTCGCATATTTCCAGAATCTTTTATAAAACAAATACTGTACTTTTACATCAAAATACAGCATGTAATTTGTGCAAGTCCTTGATTTACTGTTTTCCTTGCTGTCAATGGTTTCCACTGTTCGATTCCCAAAAGTTCCATGAAAAAAAAACAATGTCCGCTTCACAAAGTCCTGCAAAATAATCCTGCAACAAAGAGCCTTAATCACAATGCTCGTGGAAGGCACTTCGCCTCAAACTGTCTATACACGAATCCAGAAATTGCCGTCAAAGCTCCCTCAGGTAATAAAAAGTTTTGCACTTACTTGTTGCTGGCAAGAGATACTGTTCAGTCTAACCTTGTCTTCTTTCTCTTTTGCAGGTTACTCGTAGGAGAGAGGCTGAGGCAAGGAGGAACCGGAAACCGGAAGAAGGAAGAGCCAGCAGCTGCGCCAATTGAAGTCAAAGAAAGTCTGTAAAGAGCAGGAGTGCCAGCGCCGAGGGATCTGTTCTCAGGTAAGCGGGAGGTAGACGAGCACAAGCACTGGGTGAGGCTCGGGGGATGCCTTTTATAGACAGGGCTGGGTGTGGTTCAAAGAGCTGGGTGTGGTTTGAAGGGCTGGGTGTGGTCCTGACATGCTGCACATGTTCTTGGAAGGTGTGCAGAGCTGGGTGTGGTTTGAAGAGCTGGGTGTGGTCCTCACATGCTGCACATGTTCTTGAAAGGTGTGCAGAGTTTCAGTTATTATGCAAATGAGTTGGATTAACACATGGCCTAGGGAGGAGTGTTTTAAAGAAGCCTTGGTAAAAGCAAGGCCCAATGTGTAAACAAAACAGCACATTAAACAACATACACAGAAGCCTAGGGGGGGGGAAGGTGAGATAACAAGAAAGGCTTTGAATAGTAAGTTTAAAAGGGAGCTATTACAGAACCCACTAGTGCAGTGAGAGGGGACATGCTCTTTGCTGTGTACAAACCCTAACACGTAGGTCTCAACGATAATCTTTGGCAGCGCAGGTTCTTGATCCTGTTGAGGAATGTCCTGGAGCCACTGGCGTAGAGCCAAAGCTACTGCTTTCCCTTTAAGATTACTTAATATTATTGAAGACACTGTGACAAAATTGTCCATTAATTGCATCCCCAAATACAGGGCCGGGACAGCCTGATAATCATCTTCTCTTTGTTTTAACACTTCCAGAAGATGGCAAGTATTGAAGTACCATGTCCGGTGGTATACAGCATGGCAAATACCGAGCTCCAGGTGCTGCAATTATCCACCGAGGGAGCCATCCCAAATGGTAAGCACATAGTGAGAATTCGATGTTTATCTTGAGGTCCATATGGGGAAATACTGCCTCCAATGCATTTATTTTTTTAGCTAACCAAAACAGACCTGCTTCCCGTTTAGGGGGTACTTTATCATTGGACAGTCGCAGGGTTAATGCCTGGTGTGACTGGATACAGTTGTGCTGGTGCAGAGCTTGTTGGGTTGGTATTTAATGTTTGCATTATAAACTGTGATAATAACCTATATTTTATTATTAGCTTATTATATATGTGACAAACATCAGCTACTGCCAAGGTGCCTGTACCAGGATTTGGTGTGCATGTGGCTAACTGTGGCCAGGTAGGGCCTTCATTTCTTAAAAGACCAAGCCTAATGTGTAGTGGTGTATAGGGTATGGTGCCATCAAGCCAGTTATGGTGGTCTTTAAAAGATAGAGGTATCTCTAAATAAGCCTTTGCTCAGTATTGTGCAAGTACATTAGCTATAGTGTAATGATGAGATGTGTTGCTGTTCCTATCTACTGCTGGAAAATTGACCCACAAATAGAAAATGTATGTTCTATAGGCTGGATGAGCCTCAACTACAAAAGTAACATCACCCCCCTGAGCCATGAGACCATGTTGTAATAAATTATTAGTATGGGGGGCTCAAGTTTACTGCTATTACCACCTGGTTTCTGTTTGCTGTATTGAGTGTATTTTGGTTAGAGATAAGTTCACCAAATGGGGATTGATCATTTTAAGGTTCAAGCTGGAACAACCTACAGCATCATATAGGTGCTACCTATCTAGCTGTGGAGGAAATCCTCAACACCACAGATGTCTCAGTATATAATACTGAGGTGCCTTTAGCACATAGTGAGACAGCGATACTCAGGAAGATCTGAAATTCAGTGCCTGAACAATCATTGATGATGCTATGTGCATTTGCTCTCATTGCATCGATTAGGCTACTGAATTTGGGCAGCAGCAGCACCTGAATTGTGGGGAACTGAGTTTGATCCCACACCATGTGACAACTGTCAGCCTAACCTGTTTCCAACCAGCTAGCAGCGCCTCGCTTATGCCCAAGAGCAGGGGTTATTTGTGGCAGCCAGGCACATGACATTGTGACCGCTCAGTAATTGTGGTGGATCAGATCTTATCATTTTCTCCCAGTTACATTTGTCTCACACATGCAAAGACAAACAGAAGCAGAAAATGGTTCAATCAGTTTTATTGAATCAACTGTGTTCTAGATAAAAAGACACAACTGCAATAATTAAGATGAAAAAACTTACTAAAACAGAATGGTGTCAAGAAAAATGAAACACAAGAAAGGTCTATGCAAGATGTATGATTCCTAGCTATGCCACTAATGTTCTATGTTAGAGCACAGCAGGATTAGCTCTACTCTGACTTTCAGGACCCCTGGGAAGACATCAACCCCATACCTGATTATGGCAGTAGTGAAGAAGCCTGTTGTCCATTGAGGAACCTTCCCCTATAGGCCATGGATCTGGCAATCTCAGCAAGCAGCTGTATCGAAGTCAAACAGTATGCAGTGGCAGTCACCTGGTTGGAACCTCCCTCTAACTTACATGGGCAGAGATATGCTTTATAACAAAATATGATAAAAAAGCTAGTGTTCTGAGAAAAGTGTTCCTGTGTAAAAATACGTATGTTTCTGTGAAATGTTAGAGACGTGATGTACCACTTTGTGCGGGCAATCTTGTTGCAGCTTTGAACAAACACAGAGTAAAAGAATGTTGTGCTAAGAAATGTAAATGTATTCCTAAGTGAAAGGACCGCAATATAGCAGAAAGTAAAACATCACCACAAATGTGAATTCTAAAAAGAATAAAATGGGGTAAAATTAAATGTAGCTAGGCTAATGGGCACAAGCAACAGGCCTATTTGCTAAAATAATGTGCCCAAAAACACAACTAAAATGGCTTCACTACATTTCTAGGTTTGACTTCTGTTAGAAATGGGGTCTGCAGGTGGCAGTCAGTTTTCACTCTGTCCAAGCAGGGACCCTCATTCTAATCAGGGCAAAGGAGATACGCACTTAAGATAACCCCTGCTCACCCCCTTGGTATGTTGGCACAAGCAGTCAGGCTTATCTCCAAGGCAATGTGTAAAGTGTTTGTACCAGCACAAACAGTCATACAGTGGAAACACTACAAAATGGACACTACACCAGTTTAGAATTATAGGAAATATTTATCTAAATGAAACAAGACCAAAATGACAGCGATCCAACATACACAAGTCAAGATATTAATTTTCAAGAGAATAAGGGCCAGATGTAGCAAGGTTCCAAATTGCGAGTTGCAATTTGCGAGTCCCAGCGACTCGCAAATTGCAACTCGCAATTTGGAATGCAGAAAGGTGTCTCAGACACCTTCTGCGAGTCGCTATGGGGTCGCAAAGACCCACCTCATTAATATTAATGAGGTGGGTCGCAATTTGCGACCCCATAGCGATTCAGGGCACTCACGGGGATGGTGGCCTGCTGAGAACAGCAGAACCACCATGTCCGTGACTGCTTTTAAATAAAGCAGTCTTTTTTTTCAAAGTGCAACCCGTTTTCCTTAAAGGAAAACGAGCTGCACTTTGAACAAAAAAAAAAAAACCTTTAGTGTCGGTATTTTTCAAGGCAGGTAGTGGTCCATTGGACCACTGCCTGCCCTGAAAAAAATTTTTTTGTTGCCAGACACAAAGGGGAAGGGGTCCCATGGGTACCCCTTCCCGTTTGCGCCTGGGTTACCATCCACTTCAAGTGGATGGTAACTGCCCTTTCATTTGCGACCGCAATCGCGGTCGCAAATGAAAATGCATAGCATTGCGAGTCGCAAATAGGAAGGGAACACCCCTTCCTATTTGCGAGTCAGAAATGCATTTTGTGAGTCGGAGCTGACTCGTAAAATGCATTTCTACATAGCAAAGAGGCATTTGCGAGTAGCAAACTCTTTGCTACATCTGGCCCTTAGAGTCTTACTCTGTAGAAAACAATGGAAAAGTTGATTTTACACAAAGTACCTGGTTTGCATAAAAAATAAAGCTGCACGGGCAAGCGTGCATCGAAAAAGTCAGTGACTCGTTGATTTAATTCTCGCAAGTGAGGCCGTGCGCCATTTCTTCTCTGGTCGGGTCGGCGATGTGTCGTTTTTCTCTCCCGCAAGAGAGTGATGCATTGATTTCTAGAAGGGGCACCTCAGATCAGTGCAAGCTTGTGTTGACTTTTGACACCAAGTGATGATGCGTGAGAAATTCATTCGCATGGTGTCAGAAACCCGCATGTCATGGGTTTTGCGTCATCAGCAGCCGCAAGCGGGGTTGCATCATTTCTCCAGCCACGATGCGTCAATCTCCCAGCCGTGATGCAGGAGGAAAGTCAATTTTAGCTGTGAAGCAGGCAGTGTGTTGTTTTTCAGCAGCGTTACAGGTGGTGTGTCAAACCTTTCCCCGCACAGTGTTTTGTGAGTGGATTTCAGTCCTTGTTTTGCCAGCTTTACCACTCAAGGGCCCAGGGACTGGATGGGTTACCATTTGGCAGGGCAGGGGTCGTAGCAGAGTGTCCAGGTGTTGGCAGATGAAGTATTTGATGTCCCTGAGACTTCAAAACAAGGGGCAAACTCAATCCAAGTCCAGTCTTTATCGTTTTTCAGGCAGAAGCAGCAATTGCGGGCCAATCCAGAAAAGCACAATCACAGGCAAAGAGGTAGTACTCCTCCTCCAGCTCTTCAGCTCTGCTCCTTGACAGAGGTTCCTCTTGAATCCAGAAGTAATCTTGAGGGTTTGGGGTATACTACTTATACCCCTTTCTGCCTTTGAAGTTGCCCAACTTCAAAGAAAAGTCTCTGTTGCTTATAGGATCCTGCCTTGCCCAGTCCCCAGACACCCAACAGGGGTTTGGAGACTGCATTGTGTGAGGTCAGGCACAGCCCATTTAGGTGTAAGTGACCAGCCCTCCCTTCACTCTAACCCCTTTGTGTCACTGTCGAGAGGTGATTCACAAACAGCCCAACTGTTAGTTTGACCCAGACAAGGAATCAACAAACAGGCAGAGTCACAGAATGGTTTAAACAAGAAAATATCTACTTTCTAAAAATCGCATTTTCAAACTACCAATCTAAAGACCAACTTCACTAAAAGATGTATTTTTAAATTGTGAGTTCAGATACCCCCAAACTCCATATCTCTATCTGCTCTCAAAGGGAAAGTCCACTTTAAGGTTATTTAAAGGTAGCCCCCATGTTAACCTATGAGAGAGATAGGCCTTGCAACAGTGAAAAACAAATTTTGCAGTATTTCACTGTTAGGATATGTAAAACATATCAGTACAGGTCCCAAATTTAACAAACACCACACCCTGCCCATAGGGCTACCTAGGGCTTACCTTAGGGGTACCTTAAATGTAAAAAAGGGAAGGTTTGGGCCTGGCAAGTGGGTACACTTGCCAAGTCGACACTGACAGAGGGGTTACTCCATCACAATAGTGATAGACATCCCATCTGCCAAAATCGAAATCCCTTTGAATATAATTAAATTTAGATTTAGGCGGATGGGATATCTGTCACCATAATGATGGAGTAATCTTTCTGTCAATATCTAAATCAGGCCTTTGTGTTTCAACATCATAAAGTCTTTCATCTTTCACTATGTTGGGTGAAAGGGAGTGAGCAGAACTGCACTGTATCTAATAAGTACTGGCCCCTTTTTGCAGCCATGAACCAATGCACGTGCCCTGGTTATATAATGGCAGGTTGTCTTTGTTGTTATCAGCATAGTTTTTGCACAGGAAGGGGTGCCTTCCTGTACATAAAACAATGTTTTGAGGGATTTTCCTTTGTGGACGTATGCTACAGAATGCAGTACATTTCCAAAGATAACAAATTTGGGAGAAATTAAAACATTTATTCTTATAACGCCTTCCTCTGGGAAGCACAGGATTTTTGCCCAATCCCTGTTGACTGTTCCTTACAGTTAGGGATCTGTGTTGAAATCCTTGGGTATTTGAATAGGAACTCCTAGCAATCGCCCATGGAACACCCACCTGATGATAGTGATGCAAGTCAGAGCATTGGGCTATTACTGTGGGTTACAATATAATGCAAATCACAATTTGCGCTGGTTTGTAAATCCTACTGGTAGACTTTGTGTCCGGTCTGGGTTAAAAAAAATAGCACAAATCTGATGCAAGGTCTGTTGAAATCTGAAACCCAGTCAGTAAATGTTACTCAATGGAATCAAGAAGAGGCCTATGAACCTCATCTCCTATGCAGCCTATTATAATCGTCAGAGGTAAGGGAAGTTAGGCCAATCAGACTATTGTTTTCAACTATTATTAGTTAAAAGAATGAGGAAAAGATTAAACATGACACAACAGGGTTTGTGTTTGTCTCAGACATAGGCCTTTAAGCTTACAATTATTTGCTATTCACAAGGTATTTTATTGGTACCTTCTTTACGACTATGGGTCTCCGCACATAAAAAAAGAGCAGTACTATCTTTTTGTGTGCAGAGATTCCACACTCATAAAGATATTACTCATAAAATACTTTTTTGAATACAGACAATCGTAAACTTACACAAAAGTATAAGTTTACCTTTGTGAATCAGATCCTATATCTTTGTGTTTTTTATAATGTCATTTAACAAGTAAAAATGGACTGACTAAAAGGTGCCAGACAGTTAATAGGGTTTTCCCAGTGACATAAATCTTGTTTTTTAGAACTGTTAGGAGCATATTTAAAGGAAAGTGCCACATCGGTCCCAATGCACCACTTTTCTTGCGTCGCCCCTGCCCAACCTAACAACACCTTGGTTGCGTTAGGACAATAGCATCAACATATTTTATGCTATTGTGGCACTTTGCTGCACCTACGTCAAAATCAAAAATGCTGATGCTAGTGCAGCAATGCACAGGGACGCCCATTGATTAAAATGGGTGTGTCATTTTAACGCCTGCTCTGAGCAGACAAAAAATGACTGAAAAAATGATGCAGTGAAATGTAAATTTTACTGTTGCATGCTTTCGGACCTCCATGCATCAGAATATCCCCTTGCATACATTATGCTTGGTACAGGCATAATGTGGCACAAGGTTTACAAAGTGGCAGAATGGAAGCATTGTGCCACTTTGTAAATACGGCACTGGAGAAAGGCCTCCTTAACGCCAACTCAACATAAAAAACAATGATGCTAGGATTGTCTCCTGGGGGCATATTTAAAAGCGCCTGGTGCCTTTTTGTGCCGCCTACATAATTATTTTTTTACATTAAGGTGGTGTTAAGGAGGCCTTTCTCCTGTGCCATATTTACCAAGTAGTGCAATGCTTACATTATACCAATTTGTAAACCCTTGCACCACATTATACCGGTGCCAGGCACAATGAATGCATTGGGGCATTCCAACACAGTGAGGCCCCAAAAAATGGTGCAATTAAATTTACAACATTTCTCTGCACTCAGAGCAGGCATTACAATGATGAACCCATTTTAATCAGTGGGCCTCCCTGTGCTTTTCTGCACTAGTGTCAACTACTGTCAACATTTTTGACACTAGTGCAGCAAAGCGCCACAACAGGGTCAAATATTTTGATGCTATTGTCCTAACAACCACCATGATGTGTAGTATTGAAAACACGGCATAACCCTAAATTATATTTCAACTTTCTGTAAAGAAATTACTTTCCTCCTGTAGTGCAAACACATGTCTTAGTTGTATTTGATCATATTACACAAATGCTGATTTATATTGTCTCTGATGTGTAATCGTATGTGAAATTACTGATGTGTATTACGGCAACTGTAATGATTAGAAGACGGGTTAATTTGGGTTACTGATATTTTTTAATATGATGTATATAGATTTTGGTCTGGATTTCGATGACATTGGCCCTCATTCCAACCCTGGCGGTCTATGCCCGCCAGGGTGGAGGGCAACGGAAGCACCGCCAACAGGCTGGCGCTGCTTCCAGGGCCATTCTGACCGCAGCGGTAAAGCCGCGGTCAGAAAAGGGGAACCCGCCGGTTTTCCCCTGGCCCAGGGAATCCTCCATGGCGGCGCTGCTTGCAGCGCCGCCATGGGGATTCCGACCCCCTTCCTGCCAGCCTGTTTCTGGCGGTTTTCACCACCAGAAACAGGATGGCGGGAACGGGTGTCGTGGGGCCCCTGGGGGCCCCTGCACTGCCCATGCCACTGGCATGCCACTGGCATGGGCAGTGCAGGGGCCCCCTAACAGGGCCCCATAAAGATTTTCGCGACGGGTGCCACTGCACCCGTCGCACCCCTGCAACTCCGCCGGCTCCATTCGGAGCCGGCTTCCTTGTTGCAGGGTCTTTCCCGCTGGGCCGGCGGGCGCCCTTTTGGCGGTCGCCAGCCGGCCCAGCGGGAAAGCCAGAATGGCATCCGCGGTCTTCTGACTGCGGAGCGGCCATTTGGCGGTTCCCGTTTGGCTGGCGGCGCCCGCCGCCAGCCAAACTTAGAATGAGGCCCATTATGTTTTAGAAATGAATGAAGAAATTTATTAAAAAACTATTATTACAGGAAGTGTGAAAATATCACACTTTTGTTCGTCAAGCGTTTCACCAGTGCCCACACTGCCTGCTCCTAAAAAAAATTTTTTGCATGCATTCACAAAGGGACCCCTTTATGAATGGGTGACCACCAATTTGAAATTGACGGACGGTAGCTGCGATTGTTTTGCGACCGCATTAATGGTCATAAAACAATCATACATACCTCTGCGATTTGGGATTGGGAACTTGACACGCCCTTTCCTAATACCGAATCAATATGTAGTTGCAATTCCAATTTGCGATTGGGTATCGCAAATTGTACTTGTTACATGCAAAAATGTTTGATGCATTTGGCCCGAATCTGGCCCTAAGTTCCTGTTGTTCCATCAGTTATTGCCTTTTCAATGGTCTTTTCTTTATAATTTCCAAATAATTAGGCATCACTTGTTATATAAACAACACAGGATACCACAGTGTGGCACTTTAACATTATAACCTTCTTATTGCAAATGGCTGCAGCACAAGCACAATGCCCTGAAAGAATAGCATAGTGCAGTGTTATAATATAATTTAATTGAATAGTTTCACTCCTACTTGTTAGGTGCGGGCTTTACGTGAACTTACAAATATAACACGGTATAGCTGCATTATTTTTACAACAAAACTCAAAACTGCAAATTGAAATTGAAATGTTCAAGGCTAAATGAGGAATAAAACAGAGCGCAAAGCCTTATTTTTAGCATCAGATCAATATTTTCTGGCACTGAAACACGTCCAACAAAACACAGAGCAGTCATTAACAAGACTTTGCAGTAAGACGGTATTACTAGAGATCCTGCTGAAACAAAAGCTGTTGTTTAATTAATCATTGATTTGGAAGGGGAGGTCTGATACGCTTAAGTATCAAACTATCGACCTGAAATGTCCTCCTAAAGAGCAATAGTCTTTTCTCTCTCTTGAAAATCACATACCCCAGCTGCTCAACACTGACACAAATGCCGCCGGCCAGCAAGCACTCATCCACATGGATATGCCCACTTCCACCTGGAAGAAAACAAACATGCATTCACACACGAGCGCACGCGCACACGCACACATCCCATAACATACCTATGATTATAAGGACCGGCCATTCACCGTAACTTACTTACTATTCTAACTCTTTGTGAGCCTTGGCAGTAGAGAAGGTTATGAAGCGGACCGAGGCAAATATAACTGCACTTTTAATTTTTTTTGATGCACTCGCTTGAAACTACGTAAACACAATACGGGGACCATCCTTCTAACTCACCAGTCCTCACAAGAATGGTGCTTTTCTGGTCCGCAAAGTGTTTACCCATGTACGGAGGACTGATCCGGTTCTCACATTGTGGGTTATAGTTTCGCGTGCACAGGCACACACACTCCAGATACCTTGCCAGCACCAGTTACCAGTGTGAGGATAGCAGAAACAGAAGAGTTGCTTTTTAGGAAAGTAAATTCATTGGCGACATTGTAGGAGCGTGGGTGGTGGAAACAGATAGGGCAGAGTCAAAGACTCAGATGGTAAATGCTTCGGAACTGTGATGAATAATGAAGCTGGTATTGTAAAGGAAACTGCAAGCCAACACTGCAAGACGTACTTGATTGCTGATTCTGGCCTTTGTGAAGATGGGTGGACACGTGCTAAATATATGGGACCCTCCCATGGTTCTGAAATTCAAGGAAAAGTAATTTCATTAGGAGTTACGACAGTGAATAACCCAAGCAATAAGCCTATGGTTAAATTGTATTAGCTTCTTCAGAGTTTCTCTTCTTTATTAGGTGCCTAGCTGCTGTTATCTCAGACCGACACTTCATTACTGTCACATGTGATACAAAGAACCCATACAATAGTTGATTAGGTAAAAGAAATGGCACACCAGATGAAGAACACAAGGACGCTTTACAGACACCGCCTCCTTTAGGGACTTTTTAGTTTGTTCTTTAAGCCTTTTGTGGCATTAAATCTCCGCGCACATTACCAGCATGTAGTGATGTGCAGAAGAAAGGGAAAAGACAATGTGACCATACCTGATATGGTCCACAGTCCAGCATCTGGACAGCTGCTTCAGGGTATACGATGTCAACTCTCCATGGTAGCTGAGTCCAATTGCGGAATAGGGGGAGTAGCATGGGCTTATTAGTCGATAGTCATTGCTGTCATTGTTCTCAACCTGTGTAGGAAATAAGAAAATTATTTGGGGAGAGTGACTGCTCAACTCAAGGAATAATCACCAATCTTGTCAGAAGTAACCATTAAGTGAACCTGAGCTCATTACCCTTAGAGCTATAGTACAGAGGAGACATATTTGACTTAAGGCACTGAGTAAAGTATTTATGTAGTACCAAACCAGTATAAAAGTCAAATCATCAAGCAATACAAATCCCAAACCAAATAAAAAAAAAATGAGAAGAATTTAATGAACAAAATATCACTAAAATGACAAAACTCCTGTAGGGGAAACAGTATACATGAATTTTTAAAGATTTAGGTAAAAATAGCAACAAAAAGTGCAAAGCCTCAATGGTTGTCAAAGATCAGAAAGAAATGCACCTAGGCACAATTTAAGATTGCCCATAATTGGCCTCTACTGAGATACACCAAGTAGATTTGTCCCAAAGTCTGAAAGTCAAAAAGTTTTAAAAAGTTTTAAAGTCCTAATCCTAAAAAGGACTTTGGCCCTCATTACAACCTTGGCGGTCGGATGAGGCCGACCGCCAAGGTTGTACAACCAGTCGGCCGCCCATGTGGCCGGAACCCCGCCGGCCGCATTTGGACATCCCCACTGGGCCGTAACATTGCAGTCGGCTCCTAATGCAGTTCGGCGGGTGCAGCAGCATCCATCGCGCTCTTCACTGTCCGCCACGCAGACAGTGAAAATCGTGACGGGCTGTGCCTGGGGGCCTCTGCACTGCCCATGCTAAGTGCCCTAAGGTCCCTACCGCCATGGCCAGGCTGGCGGGAAGGGGAGTCATAATCCACAGGGCAGCGCTGCCCTTGTGGATTCTAAACGTCGGGACAACCATGGCAGAAAACCGCCGGTCCCAGCGGTGTGAGGTCAAAATATGGCGAATTGTACCGCCAGCCTGTTGGCGGTACGATCGCTACTTCAACCCTGGCGGTCTTTGACCGCCAGGGTTGTAATGAGGGCCTTTATATTTTTTAAAGAAAAAGTTGTGTAAATGCAGGACACATGCTAAATTGTAGCTGCGACTGTGGAACTGCCGGTCAGATACCTCCCCAGGCAGGTCAAGCTATGCTTCTAGAGCTTTGTGGACTTTGCTTGAAAAAGTTTCACTGTACCAACGTAGAATGGGATTGATATTGTTTTCAAATTTGTTGGAGCCTTTTAGAGACACAAGTCTGAAATTCAATAGGACATCCTGAAATTGCCTATTGAGTACTTTTTATAGTAGGACCCCTTGGCTCTGTTGCTTTAGTACTAAAGTTTTCTAAAGTTTCTAAACTGTTTCCTGGGTACTACTCAACTACAACAATGCTCTTTCTAAGCCTTCCTTGCCCCCAGAACCTCAGGAGTGGTACCTAGAAACTTCCAGGGTGCCATGCAGAGGGCATCAGCAAAGTCCAGTCCAAGTTCCAGTTACTACTGGTCAGGCCTTTTGAAGCTAGTTGTGTTTCCTGTAGGCACCCTGGAGGTGAGTCAACTGACCTTTGGAATCCACTCTATTGTCTTGGATATACAGAGGAGCAGGTTTAGTCCCTCATGGCTCCTCTCAGGTCACAAGCAACAGGTCCAGTCCTCTTCTGATCTTTGGCAGGTCCAAAAAGTGTTTTATTTATGCCTGTAACCAGCTGGTGAGTGGGTGACTCCTGGACACTCTTAACAAATGGGGTAAAACTTAACTTTTCAGTAATCCCTGTCTGCCATACAAGTAGGTCCAAAATGCCACTTGTTTGGGCATTTTCAAGATGGGGAAAGTCTTCTGTCCCACTCAGCTTAGTGTTCTAAGGTTTGTGAGTGTATAGCGGAGTACACCATGACAATCACTATTTCCTTCCTATATCAAACACCAAAATCAGGCACTGCACCCAAATAAACCTGAATAAACCCAGAGACAGAATTCCGGGAAAACCATGTATTCAGCAACAGGGTAACACAAGAAGTATGCCGGTATTATATTCTCACCTTTGAAGTGTGCAATAGTGTTAAAAGTGGCTATACAGCCCTGTCCAGCTGGTTTTGACACTGTGGTGTCAAAAGAATGCCACCGGCCCAGACCGTGCATATTCTGTTGGGCTCAGAGGAGTCATCTCATTCCAATCAGGTCAACTGATTTTGTGCTTCTGGTAGTAATTTCACACCTCTTCCCAGCTGAACACAGGCGGGGAGATGCTGGAGAGTTAATACTATTTAACTTTCAGGAACTCCAGGCAGGGAGAAAAAAACTTTTAAAAACATACCTTTTTATTAATATTTATTGAATATCTGACTTCATAAATTTGAATTGGATTTTTAATGGTATTTAAAATTATTTGTTTTAGAATTTTTGTAGCTGGTCCAGTTCCGAGATACAGTATTAATATTCTAATTTGTACTCTGATTTTCTACATAGGACAACTAGGGCAGCCACAGTCAAAATAGTCAAAGCAGTTTTGTAGGGCATTGTCACTATAGGGACATGGCAATATTAATAAACACCTTACACTGTGAGCTGCTAGGCCTACACAGCTTTGACCTAATAATATTTAAAATGGAGATCTTTACTTGCCAAACAGGTAGCTTTGGCAGTTCCCACTGTGCTGCAGTTGCACTGCAACAGTCAAGTTGCACAAGGTATGCTTCTATCCCAGTTTGCATTGCCGCTGTAGTGCTGCTGCACACCAACAGTGGCAGTACCTCCTAGGCTCTTCTTTCTCTTTCTAAACCATTTACTGGGGTGTACGTGCAAGTTAAATGTGCTAATCAGGAACGCAAATATAACCATGTTTAAAAGGGGAGCACAGGCTAACAAGGGTAGAGGACACAGAGGGGGTCATTTTGACCCTGGCGGTACAAGACCGCTAGGGCTAAAATGACGGAAGCACCGCCAACAGGCTGGCGGTGCTTCCTGGTTCATTACAATGGTGGCGGAAGTGCCACGGTCGCACCGCCGGGGCTGGTGGTTTTCCGCCACAATGGCCCCAGCGGTAGTAATCGGCCAAGAGAGCGCTGCTAGCAGCGCTGCCTAAGGGATTACAAGTCCCCGACCGCCAGCCTTTTCCTGGTGGTTTGCACCGCCAGGAAAAGGCTGGCGGTACGGGGAGTTGCGGCCCCCTGACAGGGCCCCATGCGGCTTTTCACTGTCTGCTACGCAGACAGTGAAAAGCGCGAAGGGTGCAACTGCACCCGTCGCACGGCCCCAACCCCGCTGGCTCCATTTGGAGCCGGCTCCCATGTTGCGGCCCACAGCCCTGCTGGGCCGGCGGGCCAAAACTTGGTTTCCGCCCTCTGGCCCAGCGGGGATGTCTAAATGGGCACTGTGGGAGTGTGGCCGCATTGGCGGCCGCATGGCGGTTACAATGCTGTAATGAGGCCCATAGTTCTGTAACCTGTAGCCTCAGCAAAAGGTGCAGAAAAGGCAGATCCCCTACACCATGACTTCAACAAAAGGGTACAGGATCTGATATGATAAAGGGTTTTGTGCCTCCAAAGCTTTTTACTCACAAAACTGCTGGCTTTGGAACACCAAAACCATATCGGTCATTTAAAAAAAAAAAATTATAAGTCCCTTTAAAAGTCCTTATTCTGCAAATATGAATGCAAGATAGGAGTCTGCTGTCCCTTCCAGGAATCCTTTGATTGTTCAAAAAATAGTTTTCTAAGAAAATCATGTGCAAAAAACACGAGAGCCAGAATGTGGCAATGCAGTTATCATGGACAAGGTAAGGGACTAATTTATTCAGAACCACCAAATTAGTTTCCAGTGCAGATATTTTGCCACACAGCAAGCTTTGTAATTTCTAGCTTTACTCTTACAGAAAATATCTTACACTTATTTAACCTCTCCATAAAAATGTTTTCTTTGCAGGCTACACACAGAGAAAACAAAGCCAGTGCTTCATTTGTAAAAAAAAAAACAAATGAGTGCTATGGCCTGGAGTTTTGCTCACTAGCATCTATCCGGCAGTACAAATACTGAGGGCACCAAATACCAAAGCTGCAAAATCTTTATTCCATCTCAAGTCTCTTTCTTCCATCAACAGACATGCCATTCATCGTTATCTCAGGCTTGCAGGTTATTTTAGATCCCTAGGGGCATATTTATACTCCGTTTGCGCCGGAATTGGGTCGTTTTTTTTTACGCAATTTCGACGCAAAACTAACTCCATATTTATACTTTGGCGTTAGACACATCTAGCGCCAAAGTCCATGGAGTTTGCGTCATTTTTTAGCGTGGACACCTACTTTGCGTTAATGAGATGCAAGGTAGGCGTTCACGTCTAAAAAATCGACTCTGAGGCATGTGCGTCGGATTTATACTCCCGGGCGTGAATTCACGCCCGGGAGTGGGTGGGTCAAAAAAAATGACGTACGGCCGCTTTTGCGCCGTTTTTTAGCGCCTGCAAAAGGCAGGCGTTAAGGGACCTGTGGGCTCTGAAGGTGCCCAGAGGTGCCCTCCCATGCCCCCAGGGACACCCCCTGTCACCCTTGCCCACCCCAGGAGGACACCCAAGGCTGGAGGGACCCATCCCAGGGACATTAAGGTAAGTTCAGGTAAGTGTTTTTTTGTTGTTGTTTTTTTAGTGGCATAGGGGGGCCTGATTTGTGCCCCCTTACATGCCACTATGCTCAATGACCATGCCCAGGGGACAGAAGTCCCCTGGGCATGGCCATTGGGCAAGGGGGCATGACTCCTGTCTTTGCTAAGACAGGAGTCATTTCTATGGGGGTTGGGAGTGAAAAAAAATGGCGCAAATCGGGTTGAGGCGAAAAAATTGCCTCAACCTGACTTGCCCCATTTCTTGACGCCCAAGCTCCATTTTCCCCTATGCCGGCGCTGCCTGGTGTACGTCGTTTTTTTTAACGCACACCAGACGGAGCCGGTGGCTAACGCCGGCTAACGTCATTCAATAAATACGGCGCCCGCATGACGCTTCAGAATGGCGTTAGCCGGCGCTAATTATTTTGACGCAAAACTGCGTTAGCTCAGTTTTGCGTCAAAAAGTATAAATATGGGCCTTAGTTTTTCCATTTGTCACTGATTTCCATCTTTTTCTTCATATACAAGTACTAGCTGTACAAAACCCAATGGTCCAGATCTAAAAAGCACTAGTGACACATTAGAGTAACTGCGTGCCACTTTGTAACGCTTTTCACCAAATTATGCATGCACCATGCATAATGCATGCAAAGGGGGGGGTTCCCCGATTAGAGGGACCTCGAAAATGGCACAGTGGAATCTAAGATTCCATTGTATTATTTTTTGCTTGTTATTTTTCACACCTGCTCAGAGCAGGAATCTAAAGGGGACACACCATTGGTTATAATGGACCCTTATGTACTGTTCAGAGTTAGCGGCAACAATCCCGAACAGTACATCAATAGCGTCAACAATGTTGATGCTATTGCCCCTAACACTGCACCATGGTGCGCCGTATTTTAAATACAGCGCACACATGGTGGCGGTCGGGTGCTAGAAAAGTGGGACTGCACTGGGTACAGCACCACTTTTCTTAAATTTGCCCCGATGAATGCTTGATGGCATCCCAATTTGAGACTTAGGACCTGATTCACAGTTTGAAGGATCAGTTACTCCATCACAAATGTGATGGCTATCCCGTCCCCTGTATCCCAATGTCCATAGGGATCATAATGCAGCACAGTTGTGATGGAGTAACCCCCTTCACCAAATTCTAAATCAGGCCCTTAATCTTGCACATTCCGGTAATGTTCAAGTAGCCAGAACATTAATGGAGGAAGGCTCTTGTCCATTTCTGATAAAGTGACTGATACTTCAGGCAGTGAATTTGTAGTATAGATTTTTCACAGAATAGCTGTACAATATCTCACTCCATTATGTTATTTATTGACCATCTCCAGCGTTAAGGGTGCATGTGCACCAGTTATTGTAGCAGAAGTAAATGCATCTCTTCAATCCAGGCTATAAGCACCGAATATGTTTCAAATAGTTCTGGATCCATATAACAAATATATGCTAGTCACTAAAGCCCCAGTGGGAGTTACACCAAAAGTGGGAGACCTGTAGTCATGTAAAAAGACTGAGACCTCTATATCCGTGGCTCTTAACCTGTGGTCCATGGGGCCTGCAAAGCTTTTACAGGGTTTGCGACTGCAAAGACAATTGAATATTAAGTGATTAAGAAAGTCTACATAAATAATGAACATGTAAAAATGTGGGGGGGGAATGAAGTTGCCATTTGTTTCTGAATGAAATCAAATATTTAATCATTTGTATATTTGTTTGATGAATGCTCGGTTGTGTATTTTTTGTGTATTGTTTTGTGTTTCAAATGAACAAAATTGCTTTGGATGGAGTAATGACTCATTGGGGGTCCCTGGATTTTAATACTGATTCAGTAGGGGTCCCTGGGTTCCTGTGGTGATTAAGTGGGGGGCAAAATAATTAAAAAGGTTAAGAACCACTTTTTTATAACAAAGAAGTCATGAACTACATAACACATCTCCCCTCCTTCTTCGTAGGTGGCCTCTTGAACTTGGTCTCTTGGAGGCATGGAGGAGCTGGCATCCCTGCTAAATGACTTATTTTTCTACATGTTTCTCATTCTGAATTTGCTCTAGGTGACATGGATCCACATCCTCCTAAAGATCACTTACTAATGGAACTTTGTCTGGCATAGAGCAGGGCATTAACCCGCTGCACTGGGGACTTAAAGCCTGGTAGCTGGTTGATGGTAATGCTTCTCAGCAGCTACTGGAACAAACAGAGCCCGATTCTAAATTAAATGATAATACAATGTGGGCCACAGGGACATTTAGGATGATCTAAGGCAATAATTGGAGGGAAGGTGATGGCATATCACTGCCGATACAATAGGCTGAAGGTGAAGTCCAACACAAACCTCAAAACCAAACATTTAAGGCTATTCAATCATACCAATAGGGGACAACTAATTTGTCCCGAGACAGGTATTCCTAGATTCTGCAAGAGCAATTTGGCTTGTTTAACAGCACAGCATGTATTAACCGAGATAGAAAGCAGGAACAATGCTATAATGAGGGGCATTAAGGGCGTAACGCAGCAGGCTTGTGTCAGAAGTATGCATTGAGTTAGGGGAGAAGATTTTCGATTTCATGCATATAGTCCTAGACTTTGCTGAAAATTATGGCAACCTGTATGAGACATGCATCATGAAAAATCCAGTCGTGTGCAACAAGATACTGTTGAACCAACAAAACCCTGGCCTTGCGGATGCAACTCAAGTTAGAGATAGATCTTCCCTCAACCATAGAAGATTTCTCAGAGGCATTAAAACGCACAAATAATGGTATGAAACTGGGTCACAATAGTCTCTCAGTTCAATTCCTTGAGGGTATGTCCTCAATGGTTACACAACACTTGTGAGTGGCAATAAATGATGCAATGCATAAAGGGATCATCGCAATGGTCCCAAAACAGAGCTGGCCTCTTGAGAGCTGTGG